>NW_017670598.1:0-306510 GCF_001879085.1 Nicotiana attenuata
ATGTATTAAATATATTTAAAACTTCTATACATATAAAGTCAGGTTGGTTTGGTTCGGTTTGACTTTTTTTAGTTAAAACCAAACCAAACCAAATATGGTCGGGTTTTTTTTCCAACACCAAAGCAAATCAAACCAAACCATAGTCGGGTTTTTTTTCTTGGTTTGACTCGGATTATCGGGTTGGTGCGGTTTGTCGGTTTGATTTGTACACCCCTAGTAAGAAGGTTAAACTTGCTGCTGTTGAGTTTCTGACTATGCAGCAATCTAGTGGAAAAAGCTTTCTAGGGACAGATTGCAAGAAGGACAAGCATTCGTTGCTACGTGTGCTGAGATGAAGAGGGTAATGAGGAAGAGATTTGTACCATCACACTTTTAAAGAGATCTACAACAACGTCTTCAAACTTTGAGGCAAGGGTTCATGTCTGTAGATGAGTACGTTAAGGCTATGGATATGGTCACGATTCAAGCTAATTGTATGGAGGAAGTGGAGGCTACAATGGCTAGGTTTTTGAACGGTTTAAATAAGGAAATAGCTGATGTAGTCGAATTACAACAATATGTAATTTTAGATGAGTTAGTTGAATTAGCTGTAAAGGTAGAAAGACAAAATAAAAGGAGACATCAATCTAGCTCATAGAGAAGCCAGCCAACTACTATTCCAAAGAAGCAATGGCCGAATCTGAGGAGACACCTACTCTTAAATTACATGAAGACAAGGGCAGGAGCAAATTGGAATCCAAGGATGGGGGTAAGCCTTTTATGCCTAAACTTCTACTTCTACTTCTTCTATTCAATGTCTCAAGTGTCAAGGGAGAGGGCATAAGGCTTATGAATGCCCAAGTAGAAGAAACATTCTAATCAAAGAGGATGGGGGATATGAGAGTGAAGAAAGTGAACCAAGTGAAGAACAAGAAGAAAACTTTGTAGAGAATGAAGAAGGAGAAGAGATGGAGTACATTGATAGTGGGGTGAATTTTGTGGTTAGGAGGCTTATGCACATTAATTTGGGTCACTCTAATGAAGAACAAAGGGAAAATATATTCCATACTCGTTGTGGGATTAAAGATAAAATTTGTTCTATGATAATTGATAACGGGAGTTGTGCTAATGTTGTGAGTGCATATTTGGCCGAAAAGTTAGGGTTGGAATGGACGAAGCACCCTAGACCTTATAGGTTGTAATGGTTCGACGATAGTGGAGAGGTCAAGGTGAATAAATAATGCATGGTCTCCTTTAAGATTGGAAGGTACGCTGACGAAGTTCTATGTGATATAGTACCCGTGCAAGCTTGTCATATCTTGTTGGGGGCAGCCGTGGCAGTATGATAGGAGTGCTTTTCACGATGGGAGGAAAAAAAAGATACTCTCTTGAGCATAATGGCAAGAAGTACATTCTTGCACCTTTAACTCCTTCCCAAGTGTATGAAGATAAAAAAAAAGATGAAAGAATCAATGGGAAACATGGGGAGGGATCAAAACGAGAGACTAAAGGGAAAGAAAAAGAGGGAAAATATGAAGTGAGGTGTGAGGAGAGAGAGGGCAACAATGAGAGAAAGGAAAAGGTGGGGAAGAGTGAAAAAAAAGCATTGGTGAGAGGAAAGAGGCTAAAATTGAAAAAAAAGTGAGCCTTGCAAAAGCCAAAGAGTGTTCAATTGCAAAAAAATAGGGGTTGCCTATTATCTTGCTCACTTATAAGGAAGTTCTGTTTAATAATGATTCACTAATATCCTCTTAGCCTAGTGTTATTTCTAACCTTTTGCAAGATTTTAAGATGTTTTTTCCTGAGGATCTTCCTAAAGGTTTACCACCTTTAAGAGGAATAAAGCATCAAATTGATTTTGTGCCACGATCACAAATTCCTAATAGGCCTGCTTATAGGAGCAATCCTGAAGAAACAAAAGAATTACAAAGACAAGTATTGGAGCTGCTTGATAAGGGATTTGTAAGAGAAAGAATGAGTCCATGTTCTATGCCCGTGCTTTTGGTGCCAAAGAAGGATGGCACTTGGAGGATGCGCGTGGACTTCCGCGCCATCAATGAAATAATGGTAAATTATCGTCATCCTATTCCTCGTTTAGATGATATGCTTGACCAATTGCATGGGTCTCAAATATTCTCTAAAATTGATTTGAAGAGTGGATATCACCAAATTAGAATGAATCTTGGAGATGAGTGGAAAACTGCCTTTAAAACTAAATATGGATTGTATGAATGGTTAGTGATGCCGTTCGGGTTAACTAATGCACCTAGTACATTCATGAGGTTAATGAACCATATCTTTAAGGATTTTCATGGAAAATTTGTAGTCGTTTATTTTGATGATATTCTTATATTTTCTAAATTTTTAGAAGAGCATGTCGAACATTTGAAACAAGTTTGTAATGTGCTTAGGGAGCAACAATTGTATGCAAATCTATCAAAGTGCACTTTTTGTGTAGATAAGGTAGTTTTCTTGGGTTTTGTTGTGAGTTATAGAGGTGTTGAAGTAGATGAAGATAAAGTCAAAGTGATTAAAGATTGGCCTACACCTAAGAGCATTACTGAAGTTAGAAGTTTTCATGGGCTTGCCAGCTTTTATAGGAGATTTGTTAGAGATTTTAGTTCAATTGCTGCACCTTTAACTGAAGTCATTAAGAAGGATAAGGTATTTAATAGGAGAAAAGAACAAGAGCATGCATTTAATATTTTGAAGGATAAGTTGTGTTATGCTCCTTTGTTACAATTACCTGATTTTAATAAGTCTTTTGAAATTGAATGTGATGCATCTAGTAGAGGTATTGGGGCTGTTTTAATGCAAGATTCTAAACCAATCACTTATTTTAGTGAGAAGTTGAATGGGGCTGCATTGAATTATTCTACTTATGATAAAAAATTGTATGCCTTGGTAAGGGCTCTTGCTACATGACAGCATTATTTGTGGCCAAAGAAGTTTGTGATAAAAACTGACCATGAGTCTTTAAGACACTTGAAAAGCCAAGGTAAATTGAGTAGAAGGCATGCCAAATGGGTTGAATTCATTGAGACATTTCCTTATGTGATTAGCTACAAGCAAGGTAAAGAAAATATAGTTGCTGATGCGCTTTCAAGAAGCTACGCTCTTGTTTCTACTCTTACTTCTAAATTGATGGGATTTGATCATATTAAGGATTTATATGTTGAAGATTCTGATTTTGATGTAGCATTTTCGGCATGCTTAAATGGGCCTTTTGAGAAGTATAATCTGAAAGATGGGTTTCTTTTTAAAGAGAATAAGCTTTGTGTCCCTAATTGTTCTTTGCGAGAAGTTTTTGTGAGGGAAGCACATTATGGGGGGCTTATGGGACACTTTGGTGGGCCTAAAACACTTGACATCCTTGCTGAAAATTTCTTTTGGCCTAATATGAGAAAAGATGTAGAAAGATTTTGTGCTCAATGCCTTGAATGCGAACAAGCTAAATCTAAAGTGTTGTCACATGGTTTATACACGCCATTACCTGTGCCTATTTCACCTTGGATTGATATTTCTATGGACTTTGTGTTAGGACTGCCTAGAATAAGGTATGGCAAAGATAGCATCTTTGTTGTGGTAGATAGGTTCTAAAAATGGCTCGTTTTATTCCTTGTTTAAAGACCAATGATGCTTCTCATGTTGCTAATTTATTTGTTAGAGAAGTTGTTAAATTGCATGGTATACCTCGAACTATTGTTAGTGATAGGGATGCTAAATTTCTAAGCCACTTTTGGCGTGTGCTTTAGGGAAAATTAGGAACAAAATTGTTGTTTTCTACTTCGTGTCATCCACAAACGGATGGGCAAACTGAGGTAGTAAATAGAACCTTAGGAAATATGTTAAGGGCTGTTCTAAAAGGAAAACTAAGTTCTTGGTAGGATCAGTTGCCTATGGTAGAATTTGCGTACAATCGAACTGTTCATTCATCTACTGGTTATTCTCCTTTTGAAGTTGTTTATGGCTTTAACCCCCTTACACCCCTTGACTTATTGCCTTTGCCTACTAATGAGATGGTTAGTCTTGATGGAAAAAAGAAAGTTGATTTGATGAAGAGTATTCATGAGCATACGAGGCTTGAAACTGAGAGGAGGAATGATCAAATAGCTTTACGAAGAAATAAAGGTCGAAAACCAGCTATCTTCGAGCCTGGTGATTTGGTTTGGGTTCATATGAGGAAGGAGAGATTTCCTTCAAAAAGGAAAACAAAATTGCACCCTATAGGAGATGGGCCATTTAAAGTACTTGAAAGGATTGGAGATAATGCTGACAAATTGGACCTTCCAGGTGAGTTTCAAGTATGTGCTACTTTCAATGTTGCTGACGTATCCTTGTTTGATGTAGGTTCAAATTCGAGGACGAACTATTTTCAAGAGGAGGGGAATGATAGCTCCACGGACAAGGATAAAGCTTTAGGAGCACCAAGAAAGCCATTCACAAGGTCTCAAGCTAAGGAAAAGCAAGACAAGGTTGTTGAGCTTCAATGGGAGATCAAGAAGGCGCTAATGGTGGAAGAAGAGCTCAAGAATTATGGAGAGGATTTTGCTAAGTGATACATTCATTTCATGTCCAAGTCTAAGTCCAAGAGGAGGTAGATTGGGGTCCAAGCACCAGCCAAGGAGGGCCTAAATTAGGCGCCTAAATCAACTCACAAAGGAGCCAACTTGGCGCCTAAGTCAGCTCAAGGAGGGGCGGCCAAGACATAGGAGAAGGAGTCAAAGTTCCTTATTTTGTTTCCTAGTTTGTTATGACATATTTGATGCTTTCCTAGGTAGTTAAGGTTTTGTTTTTCTTTTCCTAAGATCATTGGAATTACTTTCCAAGATTGACTTGGTTTTTGTTTCCTAGAGTTTTACCTTTTCCTATGGTAGTTGGACTTGTTGTCCAAAGTGGTTTAGGAATTTATTTCCCTATTTTTTAGGTAGAATTTCGTGACCCCTTCCCTATATCAAGGGGTATCTTCTTTGCTTTTAGATTCAGACTATTATCAATAAAAATTGTGAGATTTTTCTTGCACTTGTGTGTGGCTACTCTTGGATTTATTCTTCAACCTTCAAGACTCAACTTAAGGTGGTAAGATTAAACTCTTTAGAAATCTTAGATCATTTCTAGGTATTCAAGAAAGGCGATTAAGTTTAGGCTTATTGTTGTTCTTGTTATTCTAAAGGGTCGGGGTTCACAATCCATCTCTTGTTTTAATTCTCTACCAAATGCGATTAGTTCTTTGTTAGCTAATTGTTGTTGTTAGGATTCAACTTCAAGAATAGACTTCTTGAATTCAAGAAACTCTTTCTTGAATTCGATCTATCTTTAATTTTCTGTCCTTTTTTGTTTCTTTATTTTCTTTTAGCTTCCGCACGTTTCTTAATTTTCTTGTTTTTCTTTAGTAATTCTTGAATCCCCTATCGTGTTGTTATCAGGCTGGGCGGGTGGTGAAGTAACTAGTGCGAAAGTCATAGCCTGACTCCTTTACTGCACTAGACCTCTCAGGCGACGAGGACACTGCCTTCACATATGCCCAAACTCCCCGCAATTGAAGCAACTCCCCGGTGCTGGTAATGGGGACTGAAGGGGGCCCCAAGTACTAGGATAACTGCTAAAAAGACTTGGCATAGATGAACCCTGAGCCGATGGAGCACGGGACGAACTTTGAGCTGGAAGGGCACTGAGAGATGACTGACCCTGATCAGCATTGTATGAACCATGGCTGGATGATGCACCACGGTGAACTGGACGTGCCATCTGAGCGGGCCTATAAGGTCGACCCTGCTGTGATAGGACTGCACTCTAGAAGGAACACCACCGAAACCACCCGAACCTTGAAGCCTCTTAGCCTCCCTCCCCCCACGCTCCTGGCTACGAACCATCTCTATCTGCCAAGCAATATCAACCACCTCATCGAGAGTAGCACCAGATACCCTCTCCCGAGTCATAAGCAATCGCAGCTGATATGTGAGGCCATAAATGAACCTCCTAATCCTCTCCCTATCAGTAGGAACCAACCAAACTGTGTGACGAGCCAACTCTGAAAACCTCATCTCGTACTGGGTTACCGACATGCCCTCTTGACGTAGCTGCTCAAATTGCCTGCGCAGCTCCTCCCTGCGAGACTCCAACACGAACTTCTCCAAGAAGAGAACGGAGAACTCCCGCCATGAAAGTGGTGCTGCACCGACCGTCCTGCGCCTCTCATAAGCCTCCCACCATTTGAAGGTAGCCCCAGTAAATTGAAAAGTAGTGAACGAGACCCCATTGGTCTCCAGGATACCCGTCGTGCGAAGAATCCGCTGGCACTTATCCAAGAAGCCCTGAGCATCCTCTGCCTCAGGCCCGCTAAATGATGGAAGCTGAAGCCTCCAAAATCTCTCTAGCCTCCTCTGCTCATCATCAGTCGTGACGGGACCCAACTGGGCCTGAGCAGCTACAACCGACTGGGTTGGTATTACCCTCAATGTCTGGAGTCCCTACATCACCTGCTCTGGAGTACGGGCGGCAGGAGTCTGAGTGCCTCCCCCGACTTGACCGCCTGAGCAAGGCTGGTGCATATAGTCAAAATCTGAGCCAAGGCCTCCTGAAAGCCTAAAATCACAATAGGTACAACTGGTGCCTGAGCTGGCCCAACTGGCTCAACCGTATCTGGTACCTGCTCGCTGCTCCTCAGCTGGAGCGACTGGTGGATTTGCAGGCGTTGCTCTAGGTGTTGTACGAGTTGCACCTCTGCCCCCTACCGTGACCCTTACCGCGGCCTCGACCTCTCGCGGCCCTAGCTGGTGGTACTGGTGGATGTCCGTCCTGTCCGGTAGTACGTGTCCTCACCATCTATGGGAGAACAGAATACAGAAGTTTAGTTACTAGAATCAACAAATCCGCACGACAAGAATACATGAATGTGATGTTTCCTAAGGATTCGACAGCCTCTCGAAGATAAGTACAGACGTCTTCGCACCGATCCGCAAGACTCTACTAAATCTGCTCATGACTCATGAGACCTATGTAACCTAAGCTCAGATACCACCTTGTCACGACCCAAAACTTAGCTTGTCGTGATGTCGCCTAACATGGTAATATGCAAGCTGACATTTCGAAATGATTCCAACACTTTTAAATGAAAAGTAAAAATAAAACAGGTTTAAATTCATCAAACTCTCAAAAACTGGATAGAAAGTCAAAATCAATACAGAAATTCCCAATATCGGGGTGTCACTGAGTAAATGAGCATCTATACATCACAAGTCTGAAAAATACTGCCTATGATAGTTCGAAACTAAATACAATAAGCGAAAAGATAGGGAAAGAGAAACAAGGTCTGCGAACGTCGGACAACTTCTTAGAATCTCCAACGATCAATCTGCGTAAGGAAATCAACACCCACCGTGTCCGGAAATGCCTGGATCTACACACGAAGTGCAGGGTGTAGTGTGAGTACAACCAACTCAGTAAGTAACAAGACTAAACAAGGACTGACAGTAGTGACGAGCTTCACAGATATAGTTCAATTGCAGTAATTTCAACATAGGAAGGTAGTCTTGCTTTCAAGTTCGACAACTAAGGCCAAAACAGTTAATTCAAGTCAAGTTCAAGTTAAACAAAATATAATATCTCTCAGAAATTTTAAGACAATGATATATGACAGCTGAAGTGCAACAGTAATGAAATCAAATGCATCCTCTCAGAACAAAGTCACTCAGTCCTCCCATTCGCTCCAACCTCAATATCACTCATTTCTCACAGTCACTCAATCCTCTCAGTCGCTCGGCACTTAGCAGTCGCACTAAGTAGGTACATGCGCTCACTGGGCTTGTGTACAGACTCTGGAGGGGCTCCTTCAGCCCAAGCACTATAACAAGCTAATCATGGCATAAACCAAAGAAACATGTTGCGGCATGCACCCCAATCCCATAAATATTCTCACAATCAGGCCCTCGTCCTCACTTAGTCATCAAACTCTCCAATCTCTCAGGCTCTAAATAATCATAATAATCAGCCCAGACAGAAATGATATAATGTGTCAACAAAGAACAAATAAAGACTGTCACACCTCTTTTTTTACCACCCGAAAGGGATATAAGGGAGTTTTTCCAATTTAATTTATTTAATTTTTTAGAGTCACGACTTGGAATAATTTATTATGGTGTCCCAAGTCACCGGTTTACTTTTAAAATCTCAAATCGAGGAAAATCGACTTTATTTAAAAGTCTGCGAAACCAGAAATTCTAGGTAAGAAATTCTGTTAACCCAGGAGAAGGTGTTAGGCATTCCCGGGTTCCCTGGTTCGAGCACGGTCGCTTAACTATTAATAATTGGTCTATTATCTGATTTACTACATGTTTTAAAACCTAGTGTGCATTTTTAACTTTATAACCGCTTTTAACTATTTATGGAATTATTCTGGAACGAGTTACGATTATCGTACACTTGTTTGTTTGATACACATTGCGAATCGTGTCACGGGAACCGTACCCACGATCTACAACATGTTTAATTTATTAAGGTTATTAGAAGTTGTGGCTGGGTCACATAAATGCACTCCTGGATTTGGAAATTATGTATCACAACTACGTCAGGGGAACCGTACTCGTAGTTGTGATAATTTTATTATAAACGCGCCTAAAGCAAGATACGAATGTTCAAAGTGTTTTCTACACTAGTTATGAATGTTCCAAGTATTTTCACAATAGTTTTGGTGTTAATGTGAGGGCCATAGATTATGGGATTCATTTGTGGATGGCACGCCTCAATTTATTTCAAAAGATTTTACTCAACTAAAGCAAAATACGGATGTTCATGTTTAAAACTAATTTGAAATTCAATATAAAGCTATTAATTGTAAGTATGCATGGAAAGATAAGGCAGACCTTTAATTATTTGAAAAGAACGGGGCCAGTAGCAGGCCCAATACATTATCTAAAAGGATCTTTAAGAGAAATATAGTTGATGTGAACTAGGCTCGAAATTGAGCCCAGGCATGAGGACAAAGGTGCAAGCGGCCACAACAGCTTCGATTGGGCCAAATACCAGGCCCAGCCTTTCACAGATAAGCCTCCAGTATTAGAAACCCATTTTTTATTATACTAAACAGAAAACTTAATGGATAAAATTGCTGAAGGTAGCTGGGCTCGAAATTGAGCCCAAAAAGGGAAAGAAGACAGGAGCAAAACACGTTGAGCCTGGTTCCAACCAGGCTGCCTCATCTGGGCCAAAGCCAGGCCCAATTACATTCTAGCAGGAGGGCCTTTAATATTAAGGCCCTACTGAGGCTTGGTTCCATATAACAAAAACATTACACAAATTCTGAAAAATCAAAGTGCTGAACAAACATTGATAATCATGATCTTCCAAACCAATTTGCAAATGAACGTGACATTACATGATTAAACAACTTTAAACTACATTTAATCAAAATGATAAGGAGAGGATCATAGCTGAAACAAAATATATCCAATTACATCAACAACACAAGACTTTATCAATTACAGCCTTCAAATTTGATTGTGTCTTAATCAACCAAAGAATTAGATGTTGCTTCTAGCCACAGAACCAACACACTTCAACCTTTTGTAGCCAAAATTTATTGTGCTCGCGCTTTTCAGGAGTAAATCTGACCAACTGGTAGTCAGATTTACATCCTTAATATCGCTTCAACCTGAAATATCATCTCTCAAATAGATATCCCTCAGCAAAGATATCATCACTATGAATAGCATCAAAGACTAAGAAAGAAGGAATTCTGAATAACATGCTGGAGGCATAAACAGTCAAAAACATTAATTTAGAAGGACAAATGGGAACAAATTTGGACAAAACTAACACATGTAGTCAAAATCTGATACTTAGCACAAACAAATACATATACTCAAACATGGATTAAACAAGAAATTTCATTCAATGGAGAAATATAAAGGTGCAGTCACATACCTAAAGGTAGAAAAAAGAAGAACAACAGAAAGAGGACCAAATAAAGGTCAGAATAATGACATATGGAGCTCAACCAAGCTTAAACAACACAACATAAGCATCAGAGACACAGCAGGACCACAACTCTAAACTTAAACCATGCTTGGACCCTTGAAAACCAGAAATTCCCAAGAGAAAACTTGTTCTAACTTCTTTCTTTTTGAAATCAGAATTTTAGATCAAATGCTAATAGAACAGTAGTGCTGAACCTTTCAGGGTATTTTTTAGGGTCTGAAAAATCTCTCCCTGAATGAAAGAGTAACTTTTCTTTTTATAGGGCATCCAGAAAAAGCATCTAAAGAATATTCTGACCTAAATTCTTTTGATAGTACAGCATATTGACAAAGAATAATGTACAACTGTCCATTTTTCAGCATCTTTTAAACAAATTCTTGACAGCTGGTACACTTCTAGAACTTTCCTCTTAGGTCTGGGCAAATTGTCATGGCCAAATATCCCAAGACAGGCCCAAGTCATGGCCAGATGGCCCAAGCCAGGCCCAAGTCCAATACAACTTAGGCCCTGACTGATCAGGCCTTCATTGGCCAGCCCAGAACCAAATATCAGAGTGAAAAACTGTCACAAATTGTCCCAGCAACATGTGAACATTCTAAAATTAATTAGTACCCAATCACTAACTAAATTCACTTAAAAGGCAAATAATCCTAAGAGATATGTAAATCAGTTAATAACTAGTTAATTTAACTTGATTAACCTAAAACTTACACAAATGACCAATTGGAATAAACTGAACTTAAACAAACTAAAAACTAATTCAAACAAGTGAATAATAAGAACTAATTCAAAACAAGCAAATAATAAAACTAATTTACACAACTAGACAATCCAAACCAATTCAAACAAGTAAAATACCCGAATTAATTTAAACAATTAGATAATAAAACTAATTTAAACAAATAAAAGAAAAATCAGAAAACAGAAACAAAACAAAAACAAAAGAAAAGAAGGAGGAAGGGTACTGGTTTTTAACCGGAATGAACATGACGACTAAAGCAACTCAACGAATGACGAGGGTGGCGAACTTTGCTGGGCATCAGTGGCCTTGGTCAGAAGCCGGCGACTCTCGAAACGAACCAAGACTAATGCTAATCAATCACTCTTAACAAGAACAATTGCTTAATGTAAGTCTCGAGTCAAATCGAGCCCTGAAAGCATAGAAACCGGAGTTAGGAACGGATTAGGGTTTTTCAGAATTTCAGATTTGAAATTAAGAAAAATGGGTGGGGATTCAAAGGAAACTAATGGTAGATTTGTGATTAGGGGTGTATGAGGAGTGTAGGGTGAAAATTTGGGGTTATTTGGGAGAACTAGGGTTTAGGGTGTGATTTTCGGATTTGAAATTGGAGGATTTGGGTGATGATTTGGGAGAAACTAACGAGGGATTAGTGTTTGGGAGGGGCTCAGGGTTACATGGTGTGAATTTGAGGCGACTTGAAGGTACTCCGCCGCCGTAAGACGATTTTCAGGCGGCAGAGAAAGGCGGAGCCGGCGAGGGGTTACAGGGCGGCTAGGGTTATATGTTTAGAGAGATGAAGACGGAAGTGAAAGGGGGGGTCTCTTGGGTTTCAAGGGGTTCGGACAGTTTTATAGCTAAAGGACGGGTAGTTGCGAGCCGTTGGATCAAGATGATCCAACGGTTGGGATTAGAGGGGAGGGTAAACATCGTCGTTTTGGGGTATGGGGGACTGGACCGGGTATAGGGAATTGGGCTGGGTTTGAACGGGTAAAGGGAATTGAATTTGAGCTAATTAAAATTGGGCCCAATATATCAAGACCAAATCTTTTCCAATTTCTTTTTTGGTTTGTTTTCTTTTTCTTTTTCTTTAATTAATTAAAATCCTAAATTAATATAATTTGCAAAATTAAGATAATTATCTATCTAATTATAACATTTACAAAATTAGTTGATCCTAGATTAAAGAAGAAAAAATTACTAATTTAGCATTAAAGGCTAAAAATGTAAAATGAATGATATTTTTTTGTGATTTTTATTTTAATAATGAATTAATTAAACAATTAATAGGAACATAAAATGTAATGTGCAATGCATGGTATTTTTGACTTTTTTTTCATGATTTTAATAGAATTAAACGTGCACAAAATGCAAACAATTAATGAAAATACTATAAAATCCTATAAAATTGAAAAACCATTTGGCAAGATCTATTTTCTTTAATTTTGTAGGAGTATTTCTAATAGGACAAAAATCAAATGCTCACAAAGACTAAGGTATAATATGCAAGAAAACAGTGACTAAGTACAAAACAACAATTTAGCAGATAATCAACATGTACACGACCTCTGTGGGTCCCTACATGCCAACATATAGTCTAAACATGATTTCTAACATGATTGCAGTTCAATTTCTATAACACATGGAAAATGTACAGATAACAACAGATTCTCCAACTATACAGTTCCATGGAATTTGACCAAGTCACAATTCCTCCGGTCACCTAGCATGTGCGTCACCTCAAAACCAAACACACGGCACATAATACGGGGTTTCATACCCTCAGGACCAAATTTAGAACTATTACTTACCTCAAACCATGCAAATTTCTACCCCAACACACCTTTGCCTCCCGAAACGGCCTCCGAATGCCTCGAATCTAGTCACAAACAATTCGATACAATAAACACGAGCTAAAGGATTCAACTCCATAATAAAATACTAAGCTCTTAATCAAAAGCCAAAAGTCAACTCAAAAGTTGTCCCCTCCGGCCCACGTCTCGGAATCGGATAAAAGTCACAAAATCCGAACACCAATGCAACCACGAGTCCACCCATACCAAAATTACTCAAATCCGACACCAAACTCTTGATCAAAACCTCAAAATTTGGCCTAAGAATTTTTCTCCATTTCCTCCAATTTTTCCATCCCAAATCACTACTTTAATGATGAAATGAAAGACATAATCATGGAAATTAACCAAAACTAGGTAAGAATCACTTACCCCAATAACCCACTTGAAAATCTCCCTAAGAATCGTTTCCCACCGAGCTCCCAAAATTAATTTTGTGTTATGAACTCAAACCCTCATTTTTGAACATTTAAATATGCCCAATGACCTTCTTATTCGTGAGCGCGGTCCTGCTCTCGCGTTCGCGTAGCAAAATTACATTTGCTGCCCCAAAGCCTTCTATGCGAACATAAGGCTCCACTCGCGAATGCGATGCCTATCTGACCCCCTAGCTTCGCGAACGCGATCCCTATTTCGTGAACGTGAAGACCAAATACATGGGGTCCCAGTTGCCTCTTCTTCCTCTTCGCGAACGTGACCCACTTCAGGCGTTCGCGATGCATCACCTACCCAGTTCTTCGCGAGCGCGGCTCCCCTTTCGCGAACGTGAAGAACAATTCTTCACCTACCTTCAACTACCCTTCGCGAATGCGGTACTCCCATCGCTAACGCGAAGAAGGAAACCAGGACTGGACACCGGCATATTCTTCAGCAGTCTTTCAAGTCCAAAAATCGATTCTTAAACCATCTGAAACTCACCCGAGGCCCCCATAACCTCAACCAAACATACCATCAAGTCCCAAAATATCATACGAACTTAGTCGAGCCCTCAAATCACATAAAAAATAAAAAACACAAATCACACCTCAATTCAAGATTATTGAACAAAGGAAATTTTAATTTCTACAAACGACGCCAAAACCTATCAAATCACGTCAGATTTACCCCAAATTTTGCACACAAGTTACAAATGACACCACGGACCTAGTCTAACTCCAGGAACTCCGATCCGAGCCCGGTATACACAAAGTCCACTCTCGGTCAAACTTCTAAATTTCCAACTTTCACCATTTCAAGCCTAATTCAACTATGGACCTCCAAATCACAATCCGGACACGCACCTAAGTCCAAAATCACCCAATGGAGCTAACGGAACCATAAAAAATGTCATTTATACATAAGTCAACATCCAGTCATCCTTTTCAACTTAAGCTTCCAACTTTGAGACTAAGTGTCTCAATTCATTCTGAAACCCCTCCAAACCCGAACCGACTATCCCGACAAGTCACATAACAACTATAAAATATAAAATGAATAGTAAATGGGAGAACATGACTATAACTCTCAAAACAACCGGCCGGATCGTTACACCTTAGCAGGCGGATTAGTTGTCCTTGGGGCTAATAAGTAGGCTAGGGTTTTGAGTGTTGCATGCAACATCTCTGCCACATGGCTACCTAGGAGAGGGTGGAGAATTTTGGGAAGAGAGTGCCAATATTGGAGTTAACGAAGGGTCCGAGAGAGAATGTTTGTCTCTCTGCCCATCCGTTTGCATCCTAGAATCAAGGAAATTAAAATCATCATTATTAAGGAATAGAATTTATTTGAGATGGGAATGGATTTATTGTCCATTAATGTAGGAGAGGAATTAATGTCCTTTAAAGTAGGAGGTAGCCTAGTATTTATGGAGGAATTTGAACGGTTGTCACTGTAATTAAAGGCTTTGTGGCTTTGAAAAGATGAACAATTAGAGGTATTACCAATAGTCTGGTTAATGGAATCGGAAACATTAGTAGGATTAGGATTTTTTGCTTTAAAAAATAATTTTTGAGTTTTTAGGTACTTACCTGACGCCGCATCAAATATTTTTACATCTATACCTACTTTTGAATCTGGCAGGCGTCGTAGTCGTTGCTCCACCTGTGAGGACGCCCGCTTCACCATGTATGTAGGTCTGTTTTGGCGTCTTCTCTTGGGGAAGGTGACCGTATGCCAGAGGTTTTCTGGTGAGGTGCTATTTTTCTCATTGGTAAGTTCTACTAAAGAAGGTGAATTGATTCTACCATGAGGGCATGCGATTTGTACATGACCTAGGCGACCACAATACTTGCATAAAATATTGTTCCCTTCATATGTTAACTATTGGAGGTGGGATCCAATGAGTATACAAGATTGGATTGGGTTATCCATAGGTAGTTCCACACAAAGTCTCGCGTAACTACCTCGTTGAGTAGCACTGGTACATGTATCTATTTTTAGGAGTTTTCCGATGGAGTCCCCAATTTTCCGGAGTACTAGGCCATCGCAGAACTCCATAGGTAACTGGGGCAAGCGTACCCAAACTGTAGTGTGCACTTGTTTTGCTTTCTCAGCCACAAAGTTTGGTTCCCGTTGTTTAAAAGAGAGGAAGTATCCATTGTTGAACCATGAGCCGTTGCTTGTATTATATTTTCTTCCTTTGTGAATTTGATAATAAAATAGTCATGGCCTAGGTCAATTAATGGAAACGGTTCTATTGGTTTCCATAGTTGGATAGTTTTTTCTCTTAGGTATTGATGTTGAATTTGTTTTCCAATCAGTTTAATTATAAGGGAGTGTTTCCAACGGGAGTACGTGCAATTTCGATCGTCTTCCATTAGAATGCTTTCCTTGATGCCTTTGGTAGTATTGCTGGTGGTGGGGCTTGGAGTCACATCTTCCATAGGTTCCATAGATTGCGAGAATGAGTTATCCAGCAAACCATTGATTGTGTTGGTGCCAAGGTGGAGGGTGTTGGGGTTTGCCATTGATTCGTATGCAAGAAGTTTTTCTTTGAATGATGATCCCTGGATTTTTTGGTAACATGAGTTGGTTTTATTGTTAATATCGGGAGGTTTAAGGGGGGATATGAATTTCCTGTTCTTTTTCTGGGTTTTTGCTCTCGATGTTCATAGCCGAGCATTATGTCCTTGTCGTGTATTTTGATTTTGTTGATACCAAAGTTGTTTTCCAGGCATTGATGTATTAGATTTGTCCAAATTCAATAAGGTGTCATGGTTCTTTTGTTCTTCATTCCCCAATTTACTATGCCACCCCCTGTTAATTTCTCGACGAGAATCTTGACATTAGTTCGAGATCAAGATCCTTTTCTAAAGAAGCCGTCAATCTAAATTTTTTGAGAAAGCTCTTAAAAGGATCTTGGACCCTGTATTTTGCATTTTTACACCATACATGCGAGCGAAACCTATTAAGTTTAACGAAAATATTATTTTTACCGTTAATTTTAGTGTTTAAGACTAAAAGAGCCAACTATCTTTTTAAATCATAAGGAATATTTTTATTAAGGGTAATATATAAGAGACCAATAGCCTGTTTGGCCAAATTTCTTTTTTGGCCAAAAGTGTTTTTTAAGTCAAAAGTGTTTTTTTGCCAAAATTAAAGTTGGCCAAGCTTTTTGAAGAAAAAAAAGTTCTTTTGAATATAAGCAAAAGCAATTTTGGAGAAAACAGAAAAAGTAGCTTCTCTTCAAAAAATAATTTTTTGAAAAGTACTTTTTTAAAACAAAAATATTTTAGAAGATTGGCCAAACATGCCACAAAATAGTCCAACCCCCTTATACTAAGGACCATGTTGCCTATTGAGAGTCGCATACCAAAAAATTGGGGAAGCACGTGAAATTTTTTGAAACCGACTCCTAAACTAATATGCCTTAGATTTGTTCAAAATTCCATATTTTTCCATTTCAAATTTCAAATTACTTTTAGAATTTAACAACAAAAAGAGACCTTTTTTCCCGAACAACTAAACTTTTATATTCAGATACTTATCAAGCAACTGTTCGGCTTCCGTACGATACGCATTTCATTGGGGAAAGGAAAAAGTGAAACTCCCGGAGAGTAGAAGAGGAAGGATTTTCCAACTTATTACTCAAGATTAATCTTTTCAAGTTAAGGTAGCCATTTTGTTTTCGTCTATTTTATTGTTCCCTTATGCTGGATTTGGTGGTGGCCTTTTTTTGTTTGATCGGATTAATTAGGGTTTCTAGTTTTCATCAAATTGGATTATATACTTTGTTCTTCTAGATATCTCTTATATGAAGTGGAAGCCCTAGATTACTAGAGTTATTTTATTATTTAAATCTTTATATCTTTGGTTCTTGCTTGTCGTTCTTTGGGTACGATTGATTTCATATGTTAATTGTTTTCATATACATTCAGTTTGGGCCTAAGATTGTTTAATTCCTTTGAAAGTTTCTATGCTACTATCTTTCAAATAGAGAATTTTTTTATTTTCATTATACCCTCGGAGTTGAGCCTACTTAGCAGATGGGATCTATTCATTAGAGGAAGGGATGGTGATTAACTGATAGAACGTCTTCTGTTCTTTCAAATCGCATCTCTCAAGTGAGAAGAGAAGCTCCCACAAAGTGGTGGGAAAGCAAGGGCGGAGCAGGAAGAAGAAGTATGAAAGCAACAAATCTTACAAGCAAGCAAGAACCAAATGTATTAGGATTTAAAGAAGAAAAGATTTATGGTAAAGAACTCAAGCTTGAAAGTAATTCTGAAGTTCAATCTTGAACAATAAGGTTTCCAACCTCACAAAACTGTTATAATTATGGAAGATCTTCAACATGGGTTTTGTATTTTTAAGGAGATTGAGAAGTCGATTGTGAGAGGAAGAAGGATCTGCACATGATGTTCATTGACCTAGGAAAAATATATGATGGAGTACCAAAAAACGTCCTTTGGTGGGTGTTGGAGAAGAAAGGAATTCATATTTAATTTATAATTCCATAAAGGAACGTCACTAGTGTGTAGGAGATATAAAGGAGTTTCCCATAATCGAGTTTACACTTGGGCTGGGCATTGAGCCACTTCTTTATCCCCGTTATGGATGCTAACATGATTAGGCTCCATGATGTATGATATTTATCGATGATAGTGTGCTAATTAACGAAAACATTTAAGGTGCCAATCAAACGCTCGAATTATGGAGAAACACTCTAGAGAGTAAAGGTTTTAGAAAAAAGAAGCAAGATTATTGAGTATGTTCATTCCAAGTTTAGTCATAGGACAGTGAAATTGATGTGAAATTAGATGAGATCACATGCATACACTTCAAACACTTAGGCTTGTTGTTCCAGGAGAATAAATTGATAGGTGAAGATGTTACCATGTAATCAAGATCAGATGGTTGAAATTGAGAAATGCTACAAGACTATTATATAAGTTCTACATAATACATATTATTAGCAATATTATATAGGGGTGAATGTTAGGCTGCTAAAGTTCAATAAATCCACAAGATGAATGTCGTAGAGATGCGAATGCTAAAATGGATGTGTGATCATACAAAATTAGACAAGATTAGAAATGATCACATCTGCAAGAAGGTTCAAGTAGCACAAATCGAGGATTATATGAGAGAAGGTTGTTTGATGGTTTGGTGTAGTTCCTCTAGATGCACCTATCAGTAGGTATGAAACCATGATGAGGGTAGTGTTAAAACTTGAAAGAGGATGAGGTAGACCTTATATCACATGAAAGGAAGTTGTCTCGAAACACCTATAGTTTTTAGGGATCCGTACAGACTTAGCGAAAGATAGAGAACAATGGAAAGAAAAGATCTATATAGACGATACATATTAGTAGAGAATATGGTCTAGGCGTTAGCACTTTTAATTTTAAGTCATACGCTTTAGGTGTGGTTTAACCTTTCATGTATTTATACATTGAAAAATATATAGCAAATTTTAAAATTGTTTTACTTGTATTTGTAGAGTAATATGGTCAATGAGAATTCATATAGGCGATCCCAACTTATTTGGGACTGCGGAGTAATAGTAGTAGTAGTTGTTATAAGGAAATGGAAGTCTTTGTTATACAAGGAAACCATATAAATAGTGGAAAATCTACCAAGAAAAAGGAACTAGATATCCTTTTTTGGGAAGTAAGTATAAACCAACTCAGAAAAGAAAATAAAAAAAATGTCTTACTTTGGAAGGTAACGAGAAGTTCTATTTTAGAAGGAAACACTAAACAATGTTGATGCTCTATCTAGGATTGGATTAGTTAATTTTCATCATTCCCTATATTTATGATGTAACACAGAACTTCTCTTGAAGTACGTTTGTAGTTTTCCTGTCTTAGATGGAGGTTTGAAAGGAAGGATCATCTAATGGACATGTATTTGCTCCTTAAGCTAGGCTCTAAACCTGATCATTTGGTGTAATTGAGCAGCTTTAGTTATTGTTATGCAATTAAGATGAGCTGGAAAAATTATTCGCCGGGTGTCAATGTGATGGAGAAGTTATTTTCCCAACAAATCTCCATGTTCTTTATTATTTTCTTGGCTAGCTACGCGCAAAAGAAATATATTCCAATTCAATCTCTTTCCTATCTTAGAGATTGAAATTAAATTCTATATTGGTGGCTTCTTAGGGATATTTTCTTTGATTTTCAAGAAAACTACAAGATCAGACTTAATCGTGTAGTTTCAGAACAAGATATCTGGTTGAGAGTGTTACTCATAGAATTAAAACCGGAAGGCTTGAAATTGAGAAGTGCTACCGAAGTGTTATGGGATAGAACAAGTGTTGTGAAGATCGTGAAGCGAGGAAAAGCGACAAGCCCCTTTTCGCTTAAAGCGAGAAGCGAAGCGCTCGCTTTTTTGCAGTGAAGCGGAATTTAAAAAAAAGTTAAAATAAATACTGCATTTCAAAAAGGACAGTATAACTGAAATGAAAAAATGGGCAGCATTTCAATCTTTTTATCACTGAAACAGTGCAAGAAAATGAAGAAGAAAAAGAGGAGCAGAATGAGAAAGAAGAACTGATAGGAAAAAAACATTTCGCCAGCATTTCGCTGCTATTTGGACACTTGAAACAGTGAAAGAAAAAGAGGAGGAGGAGGAAAAAATCACATACCTGTGACCAAACTTGATGATCTTGAAGTTGAAAAGTGTAGAAAACTTAAACCCTAGGTCGCCTCTTTCTTTCTCTGTTGCTGCTGCTCGATGGTGTTTTAAAAAAAGGCAGTTTTTTAATTAATTACGTTGGCAGCCCAGTTATAAAGAGAAGCGCTTGCTTCTTACGCTTCGCATCGCTTCATCGCTTCTTGTTTTTTCAGGGTAAGCGAGCACTTTCGTAAATCTGCTACGCTTCAGCTAACAGAAGCGCCAGATACCTCGCCTCGCTTCACTTCTCGCTTTAAGCGAGGAAGCGCTCGCTTTTTACAACCTTGGATAGAACCTACCAAAGTGCATGGTGAGTTCTACAAAATGATTATAAGACCGACAATGTTATGTGACAATGAATCTTGGGCTGCTAAAGTCCAAGAAATCCAAAAATGAGTATTGCAAAGATGTAAATGCTAAGATGGATGTGTCATACAAATATTAGATAAGATTAAAAATGACTACAGTCACCAGAAGGTGCAAATAACACATGTTGAGGAATGATAGAAGATCGCTTGAGATGGTTTGGTCATGTCTGACGTCGACCTACAAAGGCATCAGATCATAGGTGTGAAATTATGGTGAATGAATGTATTAAAAGGAAACGAAACAGAGCTTGAATCTTATGGAATGAAGTTGCCTTGATTTTCTTGGGAAATGTTACCACGTAAATAAAAAAGACCATCAGTTTATTGGATCAATGTAGACTTAGCTTAAAATATGGTACAATGAAGGAAAAAGATCCATTTTAGTGATAGCTACTAATGGAAAGTAGGATTTTTGTCTTATTAGAGAACTTTTAATATTGTTGTTGTTGTTATTATTATTATTATTAATTACCATTGCTATTATTTTGATATTTGACTTTTTTCTATTTGGTATGATAATGACATGAACTTTGCTTATATGGAGAAGTGAAGATATATATAATCGACCCCTACATTTATGGGACTAAGGTATAGTTTTTGTTGTATATGGTTGGGAGTGTTAAGATTGTTATCACTTTGTATAGTTTGTAGGTGGATAGAAATTAATGTTAAGATTTGTGCATGACTTTGTATAATTTGGTAGATATGTATGTATTAAATACGTTAGCTAATATTATAGATTCCGATGATGCTCAAAGAACAAACCTAGTCTTTAGTGCCTTTTCCCTCTTTTATGCTTCACTTGATAGCAGAGCTGAATCTTTCAAAATCTTACAGATTGTTTTAAATCATATACGCCTTAGATGACATACCAAGTAGAGCTTGACTCCCTTGAGCAACATTCTCAGTGAGTTCACCTTGAAAGAAGACATTTTTGATGTTCAATTGATAAAGAGACTAATGAGAATGGCTGCCACAAACAAGGTGGTTGCTTAACTCTCTCTGAGCATCAAACCCAGGTGATTGCTCCATATAGACATCCTCAATGAGTTCACCATGAAGGAAAACGTTTTATTTCCAATTAATAAAGAGGCCAATATAACTGCCACAAAGATAAAGAGGCAGATTAATGCAATCTTATCCACCGGATAAATATATCACCATAATCTACTCCATAAATCTGAGTATATCCCTCAAACACTAATCTAGCTTTAAGACGATCAACTTGGCATGTCGGTCCTATCTTGACAGTAAATATCAAAGGATATTCCACTATTGTTTTTTCCTGTGGTAAAGGAATTATCTCCTAAATGTTATTATCCTGCGGGGCACTCATCTCTTCAACCAACGCTTGATGCTAACTTGGACGAGCCATTGCTTCTGCCACAAATTCAGGTATTTTGACTGTGGATAAATTTTTAAAAAAGGCATAATAGGATGGTGCGACGATAACTTAAGAAAATGTAGGGAGGATTAGGACTAGTCTACTCATAGTACTTGAAAAATGCTGAGCAATGATAGAATAGTGATAGAAGGAGACAACATTGTCGGTTAATCGAAAATCGGGTTGTGTCATTGGGGATGTCATTGAAAAGAAAGAGTAGTGCAACTAGAATATCACCGAAAAGACATAAGAGTATAATAAAAGAAGAAAAACTTTGGCGGACCAGATGGCGTAAGGGAATTTGTCGGATAAATGGAAGCTACTTGAGTCTCTACTAAAATCGTAGAAGTTCTAACCCTATGGGAAAATAGTGCCAAAATCGAGGATTAGGATAGAAGGTCTGTAGGTAGTCGAGTGATTTCTCTTTTCTGAAGGGGAGCATGGTCCTATTTTAGAGCACTTTATCTGCTCTCTCTTCTCCTTATCAGTATTGTTGTTGTTATTATTGGAGGCAGATTAGTTTTTGGGAGCACATATGGTGCGGGAACAACGCTATGAGAATCACATTTCCGAACATGTATAACATCTCAAGTCAAAAGAAGATGCCTATCCAACGGTTGTGGAGTCTTCAAGGAGAAGAAGTGCAATAGGATGTCAGGTTTAGAAGGAACTTGCAAGGAACTTGCAAGACTGAGAGGTGGAAGAATTTCAAAACTTGCTCAGACGGCTTCACAATCAAAAAGTTTCACAAGATATACATGATGTATAGATATGGGGTGCCGGGGAAAATGGATTTTTTCCGTTAGGTCGTACTATGAGAAGCTTCTAAATAGGGAGGAGCCGGTCTTCCCACATAATCCAGTATGGATTTCCATGGTGCCGAGAAAGGTGTGTTTCTTCACTTGGCTAGCTATAAGAGGGTTGAGATTGACGGCAGAGAATTTGAAGAAGAGGAAGATCACTTGTGTTAGTTGATGCTTCGTGTGCAAAGAATCGGGAGAAGATCTGAATCACCTTCTCTTACATTGCCGGATAGCTTCCTATTTGTGGGGGAAATTTTTAGGTGGTTTGGTACTGAGTGGGTTATTTCGGGCTCGGTGAAAGACACATGTTTAGTTGGGCCTTCAGAAGACGGAGGAGAAGACATGTGGCATGGAATGTTGCTCCATTGGCACTCATGTGAGTTATTTGGACCGAGAGGAATAGGAGAGCTTTGATGGAGTAGAAATAAATCTTGTTCGCTTGAGGAGTAGCCTCTTTTCCCTTATTTATTTTCGGTGCATCCATGAGGTTATTATTTGCATGGAAGATTGGGTGTTATTCGTAGAAAACCATGTCTCTTGTAAAGTTTTCTACTTTTTGTGTATGCTACTTGTATACGGGCTTGTTTCCGCCTTTATTAATGAAATTTATTACCTTATCAAAAAAATTTATTATTATTATTATTATTTTATCATTATCTTATTTTTTCAATTTTACTACTATTGTTTCTTTTACTTTGGTCATCTTTACTATTTTTGCTGTCAATATTTTTTTCTTCAGTATTTTAATCTTAGCTTTTTTGCTCTTAGATTTTTCAAACCTTTTGAAACTACTTTTCTTGAGTCGAGGATTTATCGGAAACATCCTCTCTACATCACACAAGGTAAGGGTAAGGTCTACGTACACCCCATCCTCTCCAGACCCCAGTTGTGGGATCAAACTGGTATGATGATGTTCTTGTTGTTGTACTGCTCCATATGAAGATAAGTTTCTCATATTTTGACATTCTTGTTGTTGCATCTTTGAAAATAAAAATATAAATATTTTTAACCCATACCTATTTTTGACCTTATTTTTAACATGGCAAGCTGTTGAAGATTATGTGAAGAAAGCGAATCAAGTATATTTTGTCAGAAAATTCAAGATAAGGGTGAGAATTGTTAGGTGTTTGCGTTGATTTTTTGTACCATATTTGAATTTTACTTGTTTTGAAGTAAGAGAAAAACATTTACTATAATTAGTTTTAGTTTTACTAAAAGGGAATTATAAATCTTTCATATTTGGCTAATCCTCTTTTCTGGAGGAAAAGGTTTTGGACTCTATAAATTTATGATCTTTCCTTCTCACTTTACATCATTCACTATATAGTCTTTAAGAGCGTTTGTTTAGGGGGAGAACATAAACCTTTTTGAGAGTGAATTTGGTGGATTATTGTCTCGGTATTTTTGTACTCTCTTTGATATTAGTGAATTGCTTATATGTAGTTCAATTGACCCGATCATGTTAAATTGTTTTGTTTCTTTTGGTATATTTCTCTTTATTTTCTTATTTATTATCGTCCATGATTTGCTTTAATAGCTTCCACATCACACTTGGTTATTTTGATTACCACAAGTGGTATCACAACTAGATCTATCACAGAGTACCCGATATTGGGCCCTCATATTATATTGTCAACGCTCCAAATATTCAGTATTGGGCTGGCAGGGAAGAGGGGGGGGAGGGGGGGAGGATGTAAGATCCCATGTCAGTTGTGAGTAGGTTATTTGGTCTTTATATATGATCTTGGACAATCCTCTCCTCATGAGCTAGCTTGCGGTTGAGTTAGGCTCAAGATTCATTTTCTTATTAGTAACTATCTTCTATGCAATAAGGTAAGTAACTATTTTAAATTTAATATGGAAGATTTAATGTTAACAATAATTCTCCAAGTTGAATATAGACATATTATGGATTAAGACACATATAACTTCACTAATCCCTTGACTTTCAACAGGTAGTATTTTATTACGTCCCTAGTTTATATTTGTGTTGGCTACTCTATCTTCTCGATGGAGAAGAGCTCCCTCTATGCACTCTGGCAGCTTATCAGTCAACCTGGCTTTGTTTTTGCTTTGCAGTAATACTTTGGCGAATGCTACCACGACTGATCTAGTAGTAATTCATCTCAGAAGTTGGCGTTGAAGATATTAAGTATCTTAAATGGGTTGGGGTGCTTCGACTGAGTGCAATAGAAAAGGACCAGATTACTTTGGGCTTTTTGCATCTGAGATGGCAGAGTTACTTTCTCAGGATGGAGATTTTCTGCCATTTTCAGATCAGATATTTGAGAATTCTGGAGAAGTAAATAGTGCTGACGAAGAAAAGAATAGTAGTATGAGTACCTATAACTCCAAGGAGTTTAGGTACACCGGTGGGTCTGCTTCCTTATTTTCTGATTGTTTTGGATCTCATGTTTCGGATTTTAGAACGGAAAGATTGAAGTTGTTGCTTCGGCAAAGTATTGTTGCCCTTTCACGGGAAGTGGACGAGGTACATACTACCCGCTTTTACCTTCACCTACATTGCACATCAAACAAAGTTCTCCCAATACTTGGCTATTTCCGGAAGGGGTGTTACTTTTATGGTTTTATTATATATTGATCCTTTTATTGTGGGCATGTCTATGTGGTAAGAAGTCATTCTGTGCCTATGCCCGTGTGCCTGTGCCATTATAGTCGTGGGAAGTGGTCATTGCTTTCCAGTCTATGGTTCCCCTCTTGCTCATAAAGATGAAAACAACTGCAGAAGATAAATGTTAGATGTGCTATTGTATGAATTTTATGACCATTTCTAAGCAAAGATAATGCAAAGAATGATTGAAAACCAGCTGTCTGTCTTAGTTATTGTCTGTATTATATTATATACTATAATTTTCACACTGGATATGTCAATGCAGATTCTGGATCCTATATTTTCCATATGTCAGTTGCGATCATGCCTAAGGTATAAAGAAAGTTTATTAGCTGTACCATGTGCTGTATCCGACTCTGATCAAGGGAACCGTCCTCAGAAGAAGCTCAAAGCATCCCCTTTCACAGTAAGTGTTTCATGTTTTATTTGGAACTTGCTATCTTTTGGAAGCTTCAGTTTGATCTTTGAAAGTTAAAAGAAAAAAGAAAAGAAAAAATAAGGAGTGAGATTTCTAAAAGAAATTTGAGGCTTAATACAGGTTACTTGTAGAGAATATGGTAGTTGCTTTAATAAAGTGACTCTTAAGCGTTCCTATTTTAAGTGTCTTTTTATAAAATGAAGGCCAAAATAGTTTGTTGAGATTTGCTCCTAGGACTTTGGTTCAGTGGTAAGAGTGCAAAACATGATGTGTGAATTAGATGCACGCCAGGAGTTGGAACTCTGTCACAAACTTAGAGCCTGATATTTAAGTGAAGGGTAAAGAGGCAAGCCCAATATTCACCAAGTTTTGGGCCGTGCACCAGCTGACTTTTGAAGATTTCTTGGTTATAAAAAAGAAGATTTGTCTAGATTTGTTTTTCTTTTCTATAATTTTGGTAAAAAGAAGCAGGGGGGGGGGGGGGTTTAAATTAATATTTCTTTTAGCTGTAAAAATTTGTAATCTGGGGGCATGAACTTCTTTACACTGCCTTAACAAATATATCCGGGAGACGGTGATTTGAAGCTTAATTATACATGTTAAGTTGGTTGATTCAGACTGAACCTCGCCCATTAAGTGGAGGGCCCGTAGGCTGCTGATTCAAGCTCACTTTAAACATGCCATCACGGGCTGGATTATTCTTGTAAAGCGGAAAGCAGTTCACCCAGGCCTCTTATTAAATGGGTTAGGCATGCCAGAACCCGGGCTTAAACTGGGCTTTTGACGGGCCAATGATTATAATAATCTTTTTCTCTTTTGAGTTGTATGTAATTTTTAAAATTTAAATTTGAAGTTAAAAATTTGTAAAATATGAATATTGAGGCATTGGATGCGAAAATGCAAAAATTGTACCTCAAAATTTATTAAATTTCAAAGATATTAAGATTTTAAATGCAATTTACAATTTTTTTTTTGATGACCGAGAAATCCGTCTGGGGCCGATCCTTTTTGGACCAACCGCAGCCTTCGAAACTCGGTGGATAATGGGCCCGCCCCTCTACCCTTCTCCACTTAAATACCAGGCTTTACTTTACATGGTGTGGGGCTTGAACCTGTGACCTAAGACACAAATCCACCACCCTTTGCCACTTGAGCTAGGCCCTGGGGGCAACTTAAAAATTTACAAGACTAATTTTGTTACTTAAGAGAATTACGCATAATCCACGGAAGCACAGATGTCTTCACCTTTGGATATTGAAACTCTTCTTGTAAGTTTGAGTTTGACTTAATTAAGCTGTCCAAAGTTTGTCCAGTGAGTCTGTTTCGTTGTTCACTAAGTTGCATCTTTCCTTGGCTAAAAAGCACTGTAGCTGCCATAATTGAGACATGAACATTGAGCACATCCCAAGCCGTGGTGGAAATAGTATTATATTTAGCATTTTCTCTTCCACCATTTCAAAATGTCATTGCAATCTTCCTTCGTTCCCAAATCCTGTTGCTAAGGAAAAGTAAGCTCGTTAAAGTGGACCATAACTTGATTGAGATTTAAACATATTCCAAATACCGAGAGTACCTAAATTCTTAGAAGAAGAAGTTGGAGTAGGAATCATTGGTCTAACATTCCCTACTTATTCACGATAATAACCGAACATTGCAATAGCATACTTACATGTAAAATTGCCTTGGTTGTTTTCACATTTGGGACAACAACAATTTCTATATCCAAATGTAGATAACCAAATCTTTTAATTGTTTAACTTATCCTAATTTTAAAAAAGGATCTAATAAAGCAACTTCAGAAATAAGTGTAATTGGAATAAAATGCTTTTCAAGTTTTAACTTTCTTTGCTTAGCATTTGCGAAAGGGTTCTCCTTTTATTCATGAAGTATAGCAGCAGTTTAAGTTAAATAATCTGAAATAGTATTTGTAGTAGGATAGTAAGTACTAACATTTTTAAAGTACATATGTGAAAGTTCTCCACACATTTAATAATGTCATTTACCCAATTGTAAAGTACATTGCGAAAGTTTTCCACACATTTAAATTCGGCCTTTCTCGGGCTTGAAATAAAGTTAACATAAGCAATTGAATTTCTAGCTTTTCTAATTATGCTCTCAAAGGATTTAAGATCATCTATTACAGTTAAATTCAAAATTTGACTTGCTAATCGTTAGTTTGATTTAGATACAACATTATCACTGTTACTATCATTATCGAACGAATATTTGTTTTAAGATTAAAAATAATAAGATACCTAGTTTTGTTTGAGTTTTTTTAACCAGTGTGTATCATCATTTAAATGATAAGCTAAAATTCGTTTTTGCATAATCAATCGTCATCTATCCAGCTACAAGTTACTGGTAAAAGTAGGATAATATGGGTAGGGAAAGGAAGATAATAAAGCAGTTGATAAGTTAGCATGATGGAAAAACACCCCAACCTGAACTTCATCGGCTATAATGCTGGGCAAAAATTTGTATTGTGTTAGACTTCGTTTTCCTTGTGTGGTGGGGGCATGCGAATCTTTTACTGCCCCCGAACGGACCTGAGGGTCTTCCTTCATTCGGCTAGGGTGAATCAATTCACTGCCTCTATCGGTCTCACCCCATATTTTGGCTTTATTTATAGAAATGTATTTTGAGACGTTTGACAGGATATGCAGGATTCAGAAAGAGAGGACCTGAATATATTGCCATCTCGAGGAATGTCGAGTGACGATGTTCAAAAAGTTGAAGGAGAACAGGTTAAAAGATCCCTTGCAAAGATGGACCAAAATGAATTGGGTTCAAATGTTGGAGCAGCTCCTGAAGACTGGGATGTAAGATCCATCTCTCTCTCTCTCTCTCTGGTGCATGTTTCTAGGCTCGCCCTTCTTTTCTTCTTTCTCTCTCTTCTCTTTTCAGGTGGGAATTTTTCTGGACGAGGATAAAGCTTTAATTATTCGCCTTGAACTAACATGTTGACTATCCTTGGCTTAGAATGTTGAATTGATGTAGTTGCAAAGAATGCTTCATCACCCCCTTCCTGTTTTCCAGGTCCACAATGATTTGCAGTTTCTACTAAAAAATGATAGTGCAAAGGTTGAGAGTGTGATGAAGAAGCATTGCGATGAACTTTTAGATACGGTAAATTGGCTAAGGCTTGAGTCACTCTATCAGGAATTTTACTGATTTTAGTAGATTGTTAGCTATGTCTAAATTGTGGTTTGACAATATGCAGCTTGGATACATGGAGGAGAAGCTTGAAGAACTTCTTGATATTGTTATGTCAAATTGCAGGTATTTGTTGACGTTGGGAAATTTGATTATTTGCTGTTCCCATTTCAGTATGTTTTGCTAGCCCTTGTATGCTAGTAATATTTGATAGACGATGATTTGAAGTTCTCATTTCAAAATTTGTTTCATTTTATTAGTATCGTTTTTCCCCCTGTTTGGCGTATAAGAACTCTAGGGAGCTGAATTTTAACAATTTGGATGAGCTTTGCTTCTAAATCTTCTCCGAAACCTAAATATCTTAGAAGATTCAAAGGAAGGTTAGAATTTGTGCTATATAATGCTTGTTATTTGGTTACAGAGGGAACACCTGAGATATTCATTTGGGATAAATGTTACGATAATTTGGCAGTTTCGTTTAGTAAAACCATAACAAACAGGGTTGGTATGTTTCCCTTATGGTCCTATAGGGTGCTCGGATATCGGGTGGTTGGGATCTTATCCAGTTCGAGGTGTCTCTTTTTGGGCAAGTGCACTTTACCTGAGGTTATCCAGCCCAAATGTGATTATCAATTGGTTTGAGCAAATATTAAGTATTCCTGCCATACCCAAATTGATTGACCTTGCTGACTTTGCCTAATGTTTAAGAAAAGAAAGTTTAAATGTGATGTTGTGTTTAATTCCACGGGATTTTTTTTTAACCTTCAGACTGAGTCACGATTTTGTAGCCACTTTGAGAATAATCTTTGTAAAAGGGGGGCTTTGCCTGACCTTTTACTACAAGAGTTGAACTTGGAAACCAAGTTTAGAAAGCTAAAAAGCTAACACCAAAAAATAGTTACATAGTGATAGTGGCTATAAAGCTGAAAATTCAAGGTGGTTCATCTGTGAGGGTGCTTGCTTTTTTCTTCTTTTTTTCTTTTCGAAAAAGTAAAAAAAAAAAAAGAAGAAGAAGAAAAAAGTAAGCACCCTCACAGATGAACCACCTTGAATTTTCAGCTTTATAGCCACTATGTAACCATTTTTTGGTGTTAGCTTTTTAGCTTTCTAAACTTGGTTTCCAAGTTCAACTCTTGTAGTAAATGAAGGAAGTTGCAATCTATCGGTATTTACCAAGCCTCTAACCTGCCCAGGTAGGCTATCAAAAGTGTTATATATATAAAGATCTGTCAGATTGTGGCTAAGGGATGCCAATTTGTCCGCAACATGATTTGCTTCTCTTTAGCAGTGCCGAGTTCTAATATCATGAGTTCCCAACAATTTTATCTCTTCTAATGTATCACTGATTCTCCAAGGTGTATCCTATTCTCCAATCATTGAGTTCTGAAGGATGAGTGAGTCAGTTTCTCCTATGATCGAGTTAAAGCCATTGTTGATGCACCATTTGAGGCCATAGAGCAATGCACTAGCTTCTGCAGTCTTACTGGTGCCCTGTCCCAATGGCAATGAATATGCCATTATGAGACAGCCATCACTCCCTCTCACTATACCTCCTCCTCCACAGTTGCCATCTAGACAAGATCATCACTGTTCAGCTTCACAAAGAGAGGTGGTGTTTGAGCCATTTCACCGTAATAAAGCAGTTTATCACCACAATAAAGCAGTTTATCACCACCTGGACTTCATACATGTTACATACATCTTCCCAATTGTTTCCAAAGTTGATCTTCTTGAAATCAGATTTGATAAGCTGAGTGATGTTGAAAGTAATCATCTTTTTGGATCTGTGAAAAGCTGGTTTTTCCATATCAAATCTAGAGCTGCGCCTAGACCTTCATGTTGAAAGTAATCATCTCTTTGGATCTGTGAAAAGATGGTTTTTCCATATCAAATCTAGAGTTGCACCTAGACCTCCATAGCTCCCAAATGATGATTTCCACAGGGATATGTTAAAACAAAAGTTGGAAGATTGTGCCATTACATGTTAATAATTTGGCTTTTTCAATATGGTAATTGTGCCATTTCAGGAGAGAGTGGTCTTCTTTCTCGGGAAGGACTACTATGAAAAAAGATTGAAAATGGAGATAGTATGTAACAGTTTGAAGATATTGCTAATGTCCGATTTAAGCATGTTCTACTAGCGAATTAATTGTTCCTGTGTGGTATTTTATCAACATTCCGAACCCAATCTTGGTTTCACATATTAGGTATATTCTAATCGAAAGGAGACCTAACTTTTGAGTTTTCCCTTAGTTGACCACTATTTCAGTTGTACATTCTACCCTCCCCAGACCCCACTTGTGGGATTTTACTGGGTTGTTGTTGTTGTTGATGTGTGGATGCAAGACAGTTTTCAAAAGCAAGGGGCATGAATTTACTTCTTCTTGCCCTTAACTTTTGTATCGTTTTATTCTGTTAAAAATTTGTAACAACTATCAAAGGACACATATGACATTTTTGATCCATTTCATACTTAATAGATTATAGTATCTGTTCTCTAACAACGTTGAACTCCTTCAACGTAGCCTTTAAGACTAAGAAAGAGTCTAAAATATCCGGGTGAAAGGTATGAGAAGTTTGTACTTTGTCTAAATTGAGTAGTAAGGTCTATTCTTTCTTTACAATTTAGGGTATGGGTAGAATTAATGAGATTGGAAGTTGTGTTTTTCTCATAACCATTATCAAACAAAAGTAATGTTTTCTCATAAATAAATACTGTGGCAGTATCCAATTTATTCTTTTCTATTTCTGGGGTGTATTCTTTATGATAAAGAATTCTGCTATACTTCTGAAAGATAAAAGCAAAAGTTTGAGAAGTGTTTTATTGGTTTTCAGTGACTGACAGTGTGTGAAAACGAAGTGTGCGTGTTCGTGTATAATGTTACACGTGCGTGAGTGCCTGAATATATCTGATTTTGTCGTATTTGGCCTCGTTAAATTAGATGTGCTGTAATGTCCTGTTAGTTGTTTGGTGTAAATTCCTTGCACACCCTTGAAGCCATGTTAAATTTGTGTCCAGAAGAAGCATGACGGAATTAGAAACTTGACTGATGTGGAATTCCCTTTAGAAGACAGTAGTAGAATATCTGGTAGATGTCTTTTGCCCTATAGTTCAGTGGTAGAGCAACAGTCTTGTAAATTGAAGGTCTGTATTTTGATCCTACGGGGTGTCTGTATTTTGATCCTGCGGCGGTGTAGTGTTTAAATCCTCCGTTCTTTTGGAAGGGCCTCAAATAGGGTAGAATGATTATAGAATTTCCATATGACAGATCCTTATTAATTTGGCCTTGATGAAGAATTGGTTAATTAATTAATTAGGTATTGTTTATTACATGAGCTCTCGATGTGGCTTGTTGCTTGTCAGATCTGTCCTTAACTTTTGGTATGGGGAATCTGATTGCCCTTGGCAGGTTAATGACTTTACCTGAGAAACAACACCTTCGGCGGCTGATACGGGACCTCCCACCTAGGAATCTTGATCGCGTTGTCGAGATTTTATGCCGTGGTAAGCAAGTAGAGCAACATTCTTGCAGTGAGGTGCATGTTGATCTAGAAAAAGAGGTAAATATAAGTCTAATTATGTGCTTAGTTTTTCTACGTGACCAGTTTTCCTGAGTTCCCAATGGGTTATTGTAGGACAAAGCAACACTGTGGAGATTGTATTTCTACATTGAAACAGTAGAAAATGCTAAGAGGCTTCGCGAGGTGTAATACTAAGTGGTGACAATTGGCAAGGCCCTTCGTGAGACTGGGGACATTCGTGATTTAGGTTCTGATAAGTTCTATCATGAATCAGGTATCGTTTTTAATGCTCAGGAGCTGCAGAAAGGCGTCTCAACCAAACTGCACATTTTGCAGATCTTCTGGTGGTTATGTTGGAGGCGTCTCAACTCAAGATTTTGGAGGCCAATGGCTGGTGTTGATATAACTCAGCCTTGTGTGCGGACTGCTGGCCTTTGATGACAAATAGAGGCAACATATAGGCAAATCACATATCCAATGGCTCTGTAGGGTGCCTTTCAGTTTTATTTCCTCATCACTTATAGAATGTATACAAACTACTTTAGTGGTCCAGCCATCAACTATTGTAAATTTCCTAAGCTTTATAGCATCTTAAGAATTTACATACCATGATTAGTTATGCACAACGTGAGACTTTTGTCATCAGTTACTGCTTGTCAAGTCGAAGAGGTGTAATTGATCAGAGGCAAGTTTCACAGAGAAGCTTGACATTATAAATGTTATCATATAGACCTAATAGACAGAAGCAAGTGAAAATGTTCAGTGTTAAGCACGTGGCTATTTCCAATTTCAAAACTTTCCAACGTTAGTAGGTTCTTATACATACAATAGACATCATTTTATTTGTTTCCATTTTCATAAAAATAAACATAATCTGACACTAGAGGATTAGAATTCTGGAAATTTTTTAAACTGAAGTCTGAAAGGACAAGAGAAATATGAAGGTACAACTTACGAGGTTGCTACTTAATCGTTCTTCTCCATAAGAATTAATAGGTTCTTCACAAATCGAGAGCATTTCTAATTTTATGATAAATGCATAACACACATTTTTCTACAACAGAAATGATCCTTTAATAAGGATATTGATCTAGAATCAGCTATTCCTAATTTTTTTTTATTATTCCAAAAGATCTATTGGAATATTTCAGAAGCATTGATTCTCTAAATCCAAGACATAAGGTGAATGTCTCTTTTGTAACGAGGGGTTTTATTTAGTCCTCGTGACTTATGGATAAGTCAACTCTGTGGATGATATTTTGCCGCGATGCATATCTCTACATGGTGTAATTATTGCTATTTAATGCAATAAAAAACAAAATTATCACTATCTACTCTGCTATTTATGCTAACCATTCTCTTGATATTTCTTTCTTTTTTACTCGCAAATCATGTGTTACTCTTACTATGGTTTTCGGATCTTAATTATGGTTCAGTAGATTGCTAACTCAAATCACTGAATTTCTTCCATGAATGTACCATTTGCTATTGTGGGTGCAACATGCCTAAATGATATATAGATGTAAAGTCATAAAAATATATACATTTATACAAAGTTACCTTCACGTTGTGAATAGTAGATCTATAATACTTTATACTTAAATTCTGTACTTGCTAATCAGAAATTCTAAATCCGTTTGAATAATCTTAATACGAGCATGCTTATCTTGAAAGAAAGTCATGTCATTTCAACTTTGACCATGTATGCCCAAAGGAACAATAGATAAAAATACGTGATAAAGAGAGTGGAATCTATCTTGTTCATATGAATATTCTAAAGCCACATTACTTAGATTCTGTCTTCTAAAAAGTGTCGAGCTTTTAACTTAATCAAATACATTTATTGCTAGTGTAATGCAGTAAAACGGCAAACACGTTTTTATGCTGTGTTTAAGATCACACGGCCACAATTTCTTTTTTTCTTTTTTTAAAAAAAATTAAAAAAAAAAAAAGAAAACATGTAAAAGTATAGTTATTTATTTTCAATTTATATGGGTTTTTGTTTTATTTATATAGTCTAACTTAATTTTTTACATAAGAAAAACCCATTAAAGGTGAATCAAGTTAGCATAACATTTGTTTTAGTATCAAAGATATTATTTGATGGTTGCATTCATCAAAATACTACTTCTCCGGCCCATAATAAGTGACTTTTTTGCCTTTTAATTTTGATTTAAAATACGTGTCCTTTTACATAATCAAGAAGGAATTAACTTTATTTTTTCAAAATTTGCCCTTATTTACATATCCCAATGTGTCAAGTTAATATTATACAAATTTAACTAAGTAATGTAGTCAAAATACCTTTTTTTCTCTAGGAGTTACTTTTTCTTAAGGGGTGTGTTAAAGGACAAAAGTCACTTATTATGGACTGGAGGGAGCAGTGTTGTGCTCAGAGGCGGAGCCAGGATTTGGAGCTTGTAGGTTCGAGATTCTAGTTCGTTTATGTTACTGGGTTCTAAATTAACAATTTATACATATTCAATGGATTTTTAAAGATAAATAGAGGGTTTGCACCAAAATTACTGGGTTCGGCCGAACGTGCAAATCCTATGCTAGCTCCGGCCCTAGCTTTGCTGCCAAAAGCTCCTTTTTGTTATGAAATAAAAGTAATTTAGTAAAATATAAGCAAGAAACAGAGATAGAACGAAGGAGTTTTTCACTTCTTCTAGCATGTCTTTCCACTGCCATTAACATAGCCTTTTATAGGCATAAAAGGTGAAGACTACTATAGTAAAATAAAGATGGACATAAAGTATGGAAATCCATCCACAAACTATTCACATATGGACATTCATCCACATACTATTTACAACACTTCCTCTTGGATGACCATGTAAAAAAAATATGCATCATTAAGAGCTTAATAGAAAAAACCTGGGAAGTACATAGTTATTTGTAATACGCATTATTTGATGTCTCATTAAAAATCTTACTAGGAAAATCCAATGGGACAAAATCTTAGTTAACGAAAAAAAAGTACAGCGTGTACTTTTACTCCCCCTGATTAAAATAGCACTTAAGGTCTCGGAGATGCCGCATTTCTATCTTGTATATTAACTTCTCAAATGTTGAGGTTGACATTGCCTTAGTAAACAGATCCGCCAAATTATCACTTGAATGAACATGTTGAACATCTATTTCACCAGTCTTTTGAAGATCATGAGTGAAGAAGAATTTTGGTGAAATATGTTTTGTTCTGTCTCATTTAATGTATCCTCCTTTCAGTTGAGCTGTACATGCAATATTGTCTTCATACAATATTGTTGAAATATTTTCTTACAAAGAAAGACCACATGGTTCCTGAATATGTTGAGTTATTGATCTCAACCAAACACTTCTCGACTTGCTTCGTGAATGGCTATTATCTCTACATGATTTGAAGAAGTAGCAACCATAGTTTGTTTCATTGAACGCCATACACAATGATTATAACAAATTCAGATCCAGCCCTTTTATAAGGACACAAGGGCAAATTGGATCATTGTTGTACCCTTCTTACAATAGGTACTCACTCAGGCGATTATACTACATGTGCCCTGATTGTTTCAATCCGTATAAGGACCTCTAAAGCTTTATTGAACAAGTTTCTCGAAAACTTTTATATTCTTCAGGCACTTTAAATCCTTCAAGAATTTTCATAAAAATTTCGTTGTCTAGTGAGCCATACAAATAGGTTGTGACAACATCCATTAGATGCATATCAAGCTTTTCATGCACTGCCATATTTATAAGATACCTGAAGGTGATAGCATCCACCACATGAGAATATTTCTCCATATAATCAATACCAGGCCTTTGCGAAAAATCTTGTACCACAAGTCGTGCTTATATCTAACGACTTTATTTTTATCATTTTTTTTGCACAAAACCCATTTGTAACCCGCTGACTTTATACCTTCAGGTGTTCGGACTATAAGTCCGAAGACTTCACGTTTTTCAAGTGAAGTTAATTCTGCTTGGATAGCGTCTTTCTATTTTGGTAAATTATTTCTCTGACTATATTTAATGACAGATTTTGGTTCAAGATCCTTATCTTGTTTTATTATTTCAACAGTAACATTATACGTAAAAATATTGTCAACAATAATTTCATTTTAGTTTTACCTTTTTCCCGTAGAGACATAACTTATCGGTTTATATTCATTCTCATTATTTTCAGGTACCTGGACCTCCCCTGAGGTCTTATAATTTTTTATGTATCGGGGCTCTTCTTGAGCCATTACCTACGTATTATGTTCACGTTGATCATTTGTATAACAACCCGACCGGTCGTTTTGAGAGTTATAGTCCCATTCCCCCATTTACTTCTCATTCTATGCTTTACAATTGTTATGTGACTTGTCGGGGTAGTCGGTTCGTGTTCGGATGGATTTCAAAAGGAATTGAGACACTTAGTCTCAAGGTAGAAACCTTAAGTTTAAATGGTTGACTGGATATTGACTTATATGTAAATGACTTAGGAATGGAGTTTTGATGGTTCTGTTAGCTCCGTTGGAAGATTTTGGACTTAGGAGCGTGTCGGGATTGTGATTTGGAGTTCCATAGTTGAATTAGGCTTGAAATGGTGAAAGTTGAAAATTTGGAAGTTTGACGGAAAGTGGACTTTGTGGATACCGGGCTCGGATTGGAGTTCCGGGAGTTAGAGTAGTTATGTGGTGTCTTTTGTGACTTGTGTATAAAATTTGAGGTCTATCGGATGTGATTTGGTAGGTTTCAGCATCGTTTGTAAAATTTAAATTTTCTTAGTTCCATTAGGCTTGAATTGGGGTGCGATTCATGTTGTTGATATTGTTTGATGTGATTTGAGGATTCGACGAAGTGCGTATGATGTTTTGGGACTTGATGGTATGTTTTGTTGAGGTCTCGGGGGCCTCGGGTAAGTTTCGGATGGTTAACGGATCAATTTTGGACTTGGTGTTATGGCTGAAGATTTTCTGGTATCTGTATCTGGTTTCCTTATACGCGATCGCGTGGACAGGTCCGCGATTCGCAGGATTTTTTGGGGCAGTGGTGATTTTTGCCCTATTTGTTCGCGAGGGGTAGTACGGGTTCATGTAGGTTTGGCTAGGCAGTGCATCACGAACGTGTGGGCATTGCCGCGTTCGCGAAGAGGTGAGGAGGCAACTGGGTGTCACACGTTTTTGCTTCGTGATCGCGTGAGGTGAGATGCGATCGCGTAGGTTGGAGGAAGTTGTGGTACGCATTCACGTGGAGGTCTCCGCGTTCGCGTAAGGTAAGTTAGAGGGTCAGACTGTTTTGTGCTTCGCGATCGCGATTAAGGATCACAGGGCAAAACTTTAAATAATTCAAAACGAGGGTTTGAGTTCATAACACAAAAATTAATTTGGGAGCTCGGTGGGAGGCGATTCTTGGGCAGATTTTCATGTGGGTGATTGGGGTAAGTGATTCCTACCTAGTTTTGGTTAAATTCCATGATTATGTCTTTGATTTCATCATTAAATTAGAGATTTGGGGTGGAAAATTGGGAAAAATAGAAGAAAGTGCTTAGGCCAAATTTTGGGGTTTTGATCGGGATTTTGGTATTAGATTTGAGTAATTTTGGTACTGGGTGGGCTCGTGGTTGATTGGGTGTTCAGATTTTGTGACTTTTACCCGATTCTGTGACGTGGTCCCGGGGGCCGACTTTTAAGTTGACTTTTTGACTTTTGATTAAGAGCTTAGTATCTTCTTATGGAATTGATTCCTTTAGCTTGTGTTGATTGTATCGAATTGTTTGTGGCTAGATTCGAGGCATTTGGAGGTCGTTTCGCGAAGCAAAGGTGTGTTGGAGTAGAGATTTGCACGGCTCGAGGTAAGTAACAGTTCTAAATTTGGTTCTAAGGGTATGAAATCTCGGATTATGTTATCAAGTGATTGGTTTTGAGGTGACGCACATGCTAGGTGACAGCCGTGTGGCGTGCACCGTAGGAATTGTGACTTGGTTAATTACATGGAACTGTATAGTTGAAAAATCTGTTGTTATTCGTTTATTCTCCATGTGTTATAGAAATTGGACAACAAATCATGTTAGAAATCATGTTTATACTATGTCTTGGCACTGTAGGGACCCACAGAGGTCGTGTACATGTTGACTTATCTGTTAAATTGGTTTTTTGTACTCAATCATAATTTTTCTTGCATATCATATCTCAATATCTATTATTCTTTATTGATACATTATATCATTTATGTTTGGGCAGATTATTATGATTATTGAGAGCCCGAGAGGCTGGGGAGGTTGATGATTGAGTGTCGAAGGCCTGATTGTGAGGATATTTACGGGATCGGGCTGCACGTCGCAGCATGTTTTTGTTGATTTATGCCATAACTGGCTTGTTATAGCGCTTGGGCTGAAGGAGCCCTCCGGAGTCTGTACACACTCCAAGTGAGCGCAGGTACCTACTGAGTGCGAGTGCCGAGTGCCGAATGCCGAGTGCTGAGTGACTGAGAGGAATGAGTGACTGTGAGGTATGAGATTGTGAGGTTGGAGTGAATGGGAGGACTGAGTGACTATTGCTTTGAGAGGATGCATTTGACTTTATTACTGTTGCACTTCAGCTGTCGTATATCACTGTGTTGTAATTTCTGATAACATTATATTCCGTTTCACTTGAACTTGAGATGAATCAACTGTTTTGGCCTAAATTGTCGAACTTGAAAGCATGCCTACCTTTCTATGTATAAATTACTTTAATTGAACTATAACTGTGAAGGTCGTCGCTACTTTCAGTCCTTTATTTAGTCTAGTTACTTACTGAGTTGGTTGTACTCACGCTATACCCTGCACTTCGTGTGTAGATTTAGGTGTTTTCGGACACGGTGGGTGTTGATTCATTTGCACAGTTGATCGTTTGGAGATTTCAAGGTCGCTGCGCGGCGTTCGCAGACCTTGTCTCTCCTTCCCTATCTTTACACTTTATGTATTTAGTTTCAGACTATTATAAATAGTATTTCCAGACTTGTGTTGTATAGACGCTCATGTACTCAGTGACACTCCGATGTTGGGAATTCCCGTATTATGTTTTGACCTTCTATCCAGTGTTTGATGAGTTTAAACCTGTGTTGTTTTACCTTTCAGTTAAAAGTGTTGGAATTATTTTGAAATGTCGGCTTGCCTAGTACCACATCAGGCGCCATCATGACATGCCAGGTTTTGGGTCGTGACAAGTTGGTATCAGCGTCTAGGTTACATAGGTCTCACGAGTCATGAGCAGGTTTAGTATAGTCTTGCGTATCAGTACGGAGACGTCTGTACTTATCTTTGAGAGGCTGCCGAACCCTTAGGAAACTTCACGTTCTTGTACTCTTGACGTGCGGGTTTGTTGATTTCGGTAACTAAACTTCTGTTATTCTATTCTCTCACAGATGGTGAGGACACGTGCTACAAGACAGGATGGACAACCACTAGTACCACCAGTTAGGGCCGCGAGAGGCTAAGGTCGCGGTAGGGGCAGAGTGCAGCTCCTACAGCAGCTAGGGCAGCACTTGCAGATCCGCCAGTTGCCCCAGTTCATAAGCAGGTTCTAGTTGTGGATAAGCCAGTGGGACCACCCGCCTAGCCAGCTCGAGGTACAACCCAGGTAGATAGAGGTCGCCCTAGAGGGGGAGGCCGATCCGGTGGCGACCAGGCTCTGTTCTATGCTATTCCTGCCAGGCTAGATGTTGTTGCTTCAGATACATTGATCACAGGTATTGTCTCAGATGCCATAGGATGCTTCTGTATTATTTGAACTGGTTCCATTTATTCGTATGTATCATCGTATTTTGCTCATTATATGTATATGCCCTGTGAGTCCTTAGTTTCATCTGTTCATTTACGCCAGTGGGTGATACTATTGTTATGGACCGTGTATATCGGTCACGTGTAGTGACTATATGGGGATTGGAGACTAGAGTTGATCTCTTATTTCTTAGTATGGTTGACTTAGACGTGATCTTGGGTATGGATTGGTTGTCTCCATGTCATACTATTCTGGTGACCGTGACGTTGGGGATGCCGGGGTTGCTAAGAATCGAGTGGTGAGGTTCTCTAGACTATGTTCCCAGTAGGGTGATTTCACATTTGAAGGCCCAATGGATGGTTAGGAAGGGTTGTTTATCTTATTTGGCCTTTGTGAGGGATGTCGGTGTTGATAATCCTACTATTGATTCTGTTCCGGTGGTATGAGATTTCCCGGATGTGTTTCCTACAGAACTGCCGGGCATGCTGCCCGACAGGGACATCGACTTTGGTATTGACTTGGTGCCGGGCACTCAGCCCATTTCTATTCCTCCGTATCGTATGGCACCAGCTGAGTTGAAGGAATTGAAAGAGCAGCTTCAGAAACTTCTCTATAAGGGGTTTATTAGGCCTAGTGTGTCGCCGTGGGGTGCACCGGTTGTGTCTGTGAAGAAGAAGGATGGTACTATGCGGATATGCATTGATTATAGGCAGTTGAACAATGTTAAAATCAAGAACAAGTATTCTTTGTCACGCATTGATGATCTATTTGACCAGCTTCGGAGAGCGAGGGTGTTCTCTAAGATTGATTTGAGGTCTGTGTATCACCAGTCGAAGATTCGTGACTCGAATCTTCTAAAGACGGCATTCAGGACCCGTTATAGTCATTATGAGTTCCTTGTGACGTCTTTTGGGCTGACCAATTCCCCAGCGGCATTTATGCATCTGATGAATAGTGTGTTTCAACCTTATCTCGACTCGTTTGTCATAGTATTCATTGATGATATCCTGGTGTACTCTCGTAGCCAGAAGGAGCATGCCCAGTATTTGAGGATTGTGTAGCAGCGGTTGAGGGAATAGAAACTCTATGCCAAGTTCTCCAAGTGTGAGTTCTGGCTTAGTTCAGTGGCATTCTTGGGGCACGTGGTGTCCAGTGAAGGATTCAGGTGGATCTGAAGAAGATAGAGGAGATTCAGAGTTGGCCCAAACCATCCTCAATATGGAGATTCGAAGATTTCTCGGTTTAGCCGGTTATTATCGTCGCTTTGTGGAGGATTTATAGTCTATTGCATCTCCCTTGACCAAATTGACAAAAAAGGGTTCTACTTTTAGGTGGTCGGATAGAGTGCGAAAAGAGCTTTCAGAAGCTTAAGACTTCCTTGATCACAACTCCAGTTCTAGTTTTTCCTTCAACTTCAGGATCTTATACATTGTATTGTGATGCTTCTGGGATCGGTATTGGATGTGTATTGATGCAAGAGGGTAGAGTGATTGCTTATGCTTCACGCCAGTTGAAGCCCATGAGAAGAACTGTCCTGTCCATGATTTGGAGTTGGCGGCCATCGTTCATGCATTGAAGATTTGGAGGCATTATCTCTATGGTGTGTCTTATGAGGTATTTACGGATCATCGGAGCCTCCAACATTTTTTCAAACAGAAGGATCTAAATTTGAGGCAGCAGAGATGGTTGGAGCTGCTAAAGGACTATGATATCACTATTCTATATCATCCCGGGAAGGCCAATGTGGTGGCCGATACCTTGAGTAGAAAGGCGGTGAGTATGAGTAGCCTTGCATTCATTCCTGTTAGTGAGAGATCTCTTGTAGTTGATGTTCAGGACTTGGCCAATCGGTTCGTGAGATTAGATATTTCGGGGCCCAGTCGGGTTCTGGCTTGTGTGGTTTCTCGGTCTTCCTTATATGATAGTACCAGAGAGCACTAGTATGATGATCCTCATTTGCTTGTCCTTAAGGACACGGTTCACCACGGTGATGCCAGAGATGTTACTATTGGGGATGATGGAGTGTTGAGGATGCAGGGTCGGATTTGTGTGCCCATTGTAGATGGGAGACGTGAGTTGATTCTTGAGGAGGCCCATAGTTCACGGTATTCCATTTATCCGGGTGCCGCGAAGATGTACCATGACTTGAGGCAGCACTATTGGTGGAGAAGAATGAAGAATGATATAGTGGGGTTTGTAGCTCGGTGCCTTAACTGTCAACAGGTAAAGTATGAGCATCAGAGACCGGGTGGATTGCTTAAGAGGCTAGAGATTCAGAGTGGAAATGGGAGCGGATCACCATGGATTTTGTAGTTGGGATCCCATGGAATACGAGGAAGTTCGATGCTATTTGCGTGATTGTGGATCGGCTGACCAAGTTCGCGCACTTCATTCAAGTTGGAACTACTTATTCCTCAGAGCGGTTGGCTGAGGTTTACATCCGAGAGATTGTTCACCTTCACGGTGTGCCAGTGTCCATCGTTTCTGATCGGGGCACGTAGTTTACATCGCAGTTTTGGAGAGAAGTACAGCGAGAGTTGGGCACTCAGGTTGAGTTGAGTACAACATTTCACCCTCAGACGGACGGACAGTCTGAGCGCACTATTCAGATATTGAAGGACATGTTACGCATTTGTGTCATTGATTTCGGGGGTTCACGGGATCAGTTTCTGCCGCTCGCGGAGTTTGCCTACAACAACAACTACCAGTCGAGCATTCGGATGGCTCCGTATGAGGCTTTGTATGGGAGACAATGTCGATCTCCCGTGGGTTGGTTTGAGCGGGTGAGTCTAGGCTATTGGGTACTGACTTGGTTCAAGATGCTTTGAAGAAGGTTAAATTGATTCAGGATTGATTTCACATGGTGCAGTCTAGACAGAAGATTTACGCCGATCGAAAGGTTCGTGATGTTGCTTACATGGTCGGGGAGAAGGTTCTGCTCAAGGTTTCGCCCATGAAGGGTGTTATGAGGTTTGGGAAGAAGGGCAAGTTGAGCCCTCGGTATGTTGGGCCGTTTGAGGTGCTTTAGAGGTTTAGAGAGGTAGCTTACAAGCTTGCCTTGCCACCTAGTTTGTTGAGTGTGCATCCAGTATTTCATGTTTCTATGTTCAGGAAGTATGTCAGCGATCCGTCTCATGTCTTGGATTTCGGCACGGTTAAGCTGGACGGTGATTTGACTTATAATGTGGAGCGTGTGGCCATTTTGGATCGGCAGGTTCGAAAGTTGAGGTCAAAGGACATAGCTTAGTGAAGGTGTAATGGAGAGGTCAGCCAGTTGAGGAGGCTACTTGGGAGACCGAGTGGGAGATGTGGAGCAGATATCCACACCTATTTGAGACTCCAGGTATGTTTCTAGACCCGTTCTAGGATGAACTTTTATTTAAGAGGGGAGGACGTAGCAACCCAGCCGGTCATTTTGAGAGTTGTACCCTCGTTCCCCCATTTACTACTCATTCTGTGCTTTATAGTTGTTATGTGACTTGGCGGGGTTGTCGGTTCAGATCCGGAGGGATTTTGGAAGGAACTGAGACACTCAGTCTCAAGGTTGAAAGCTTTGAAATGGTTGACCAGATGTTGACTTATGAATGGAGTTTTGATAGTTCTGTTAGCTCTGTTGGGCGATTTTGGACTTAGGAGCGTGTCCGGATTGTGATTTGGAGGTCTATAGTTGAATTCGGCTTGAAATAGCGAACGTTGGAAATTTGGAAGTTTAACCGAAAGTGGACTTTGTGGATACCGGGCTCGGTTTGGAGTTCCGGGAGTTGGAGTAGGTCCATGGTGTCATTTGTGACTTATTGCAAAATTTGAGGTCAATCGAACGTGATTTGATAGGTTTCGACATTGTTTGTAGAATTTGAATTTCCTTACTTCCATTAGACTTGAATTGGAGCGCGATTCGTGTTTTTCATGTTGTTTAATGTGATTTGAGGGCTCTACTAAGTTCGTATGATATTTTGGGACTTGATGGTATGTTTGGTTGAGGTCCCGGGGGTCTCGGGTGAGTTTCGGATGGTTAATGGATTGATTTTGGACTTGGTGTTATGGCTGAAGATTTTTTGGTGTCTGTATGTGGTTTCCTTTTACGAAATCGTGATCGCAAGGCAATTTCCGTGCGATTAAGGATCACTGGGCAGAACTTTAAATATCTCAAAACGAGGGTTTGAGTTCATAACACAAAAATTGATTTGAGAGCTCGGTGGGAGGCGATTCTTGGAGAGATTTTACGTGGGTGATTAGGGTAAGTGATTCCTACCTAGTTTTGGTTAATTTTCATGATTATGTCTTTGATTTCATCATTAAATTAGTGATATGGGGTGAAAAATTGGGGAAAAATGAAAGAAAGTGCTTAGGCCGAATTTTGGGGTCTTGATCGGAATTTTGGTATCGAATTTGAGTAATTTTGGTATGGGTGAACTCGTGGTTGATTGGGTGTTCGAATTTTGTGACTTTTACCCAATTTCGAGGCGTGGGCCCGGGCGTCGACTTTTGAGTTGGCTTTTTGACTTTTGATTAAAAGCTTAGTATTTTCTTATGGAATTGATTCCTTTAGCTCGTGTTGTTCGTATCGGATTGTTTGTGGCTAGATTCGAGGCATTTGGAGGCCGTTTTGCGAGGCAAAGGTGTGTTGGAGTAGAGATTTGCACGGCTTGAGTAATTAACAGTTCTACATTTGGTTCTGAGAGTATGAAATCCTGAATTATGTGTCATGTGATTGGTTTTGAGGTGACGCACATGCTAGGTGACGGGCGTGTGGGTGTGCACCGTAGGAATTGTGACTTGGTCAATTCCATGGAACTGTATAGTTGAAAAATCTGTTGTTATCTTTATGTTCTCCATGTGTTGTAGAAATTGGACAGCAAATCATGTTAGCAATCATGTTTTAGACTATGTGTTGGCACTGTAGGGACCCATAAAGGTCGTGTACATATTGACTTATTTGTTAAATTTATGTTTTGTACTCAGTCACAGTTTTACTTGCATATCATATCTCAGTCTCTACTATTCTTTGTTGATACATTATATCATTTCTGTTTGGGCTGATTATTATGATCATTGAGAGCCCGAGAGGCTAGAGAGGTTGATCTCTAAGTGAGGCTGAGGGCCTAATTGTGAGGATATTTATAGGATCGGGCTGCACGCCGCAACATCTTTCGTTGATTTATGCCATGATTGGCTTATTATAGCGCTTGGGCTGAAGGAGCCCCTCCGGAGTCTGTTCACACCCCTAGTGAACGTAGGTACCTACTGAGTGTGAGTGCCGAGTGCCGAGTGTTGAGGGACTAAAAGGAATGAGTGACTGTGAGGTATGAGTGATTGTGAGGTTGGACTGAATGGGAGGACTGAGCGACCGTTGCGCTGAGAGAATGCATTTGACTTTATTATTGTTGCACTTCAGCTGTTGTATATCACTGTCTTGTAATTTCTGATAACATTATATTCTGTTTCACTTGAACTTGACATGAATCAACTGTTTTGGCCTAAATTATCGAACTTGAAAGCATGCTTACCTTCCTACGTTGAAATTACTGTAATTGAACTATAACTGTGAAGCTCGTCACTACTTTCAGTCCTTTATTTAGTCTTGTTACTTACTAAGTTGGTTGTACTCATGCTACACCCTGCACTTCATGTGCTAATCCAGGTATTTGCGAACACGGTGGGTGTTGATTCATTTGCACAGTTGATCGTTTGGAGATTTCAAGGTAGCTGCCCGACGTTCGCAGACCTTGTCTCTACTTTCTTATCTTTCCGCTTTATTCTATTTAGTTTCAAACTATTACAAATAGTATTTCCAGACTTGTGTTGTATAGACGCTCATGTACCCAGTGACACCCCGATGTTGGGAATTTCCATATTGTGTTTTGACCTTCTATCCAGTTTTTGATAGTTTGATGAATTTAAACCTGTGTTGTTTTACCTTTCATTTAAAAGTGTTGGAATTATTTTGAAAAGTCGGCTTGTGTAGTACCACGTTAGGCGCCATCACGACAGGCCAGGTTTTGGGTCATGACAATTTGCTCATTTCCTTCTCCGATGATTTTTTATCTTTAGAACCGATTGGTCTACCACGTTTCAAGCATGGTTTAGACACATTTGCATTCATTGATTGTCCTATCGGGATATCAACTCGAATTGGAGCATCAACAAATGGAATATGTGACTTAGTCACCCTTGGTAGGTTAGTGAATGCATCTGGCAGTTGATTTGTAATATTTTGCAAATAAATTATCTTTTGAACCTCTTGTTTACATTTATTTGTTCGAGGAACTAAATGAGAAAGTGATAATACATTCCAATCTATCTCCTTTTACAGCTGCTTATTTCCCCCCTAATGTTGGGTATACTGATTTATCAAAATGACAATCAGCAAATCTTGCTATAAATAAATCTCCAGTGATAGGCTCCAAATATTTTATAATAGAAGGAGATTCATACCCAACATATATTCCCAATATTTTTTGGGAACCCATCTTTGTGCGTTATGGTGGAGCAATTGAAACATATACCGCACAACTGAAAATTTTAAGATGAGAAATATTTGGCTCCTGACCAAAAGTCAATTTTAATGTGGAGATTTTATGATAACTTATGGGCCTTATCCGCACAAGTGTCGTTGCATGCAAAATAGTATGACCCCATACTGAAATGAGAAGTTTTGTTCTCATAAGCATTGGTCTAGCAATTAATTGAAGGCGCTTGATCAATGATTTTACTAGACCATTTTGAGTATGAAAGTGAGCAACTAGATGCTCAATTGTTATTCCAGTTGATATACAATAGCCATTAAAGGCCTGGGACATAAACTCACCAGTATTATCAAGATGAACTGTCTTAATTGCAATCTGAAAATTATGCTCTTAACTTTATTATTTGAGCCAATAGTCTCGCAAATGCCATATTGCGAGTTGATAACAAGCACACATGTGAACATCTTGTAGATGCATCTAATAATATCACATAATACTTGAATGGGTCTACATGTATCACCCTGTATACGTTCCAGAAATGCAGGGGATTCGATCCCAACCTTATCTATTGATGTTTTAATAACCCATTCTCCTTGAGAACAAGCAGCACAAGAGAATTCTTTAGATTGAAGAATATTCTGATTCTTCAATGAGTGTCCATGTGAATTCACAATTATTTTGCGCATCATATTACAACCGGAACGACCCAACCGCTCATGCCAAATGATAAAATCATTAGAATCAGTAAACTTCTTTTTATTATGGCATGCGATCAATCACACTAATACTTGTATAGTACAAGCCAGAGAAAAATGCGGGTAAATTTTCATGTATACATCTTTTCATCGCTTTTATTGTAGTAATATAAAGATATTCAACCTTTTCATTGGCAGTCTCAATATGGAAGCTAGTTTTGGCGAATAGCTTTGAAACTCAACTAGTTTCTTTGAGACTTACTACAATACAAGGCATTATTTATAGCTAATATTGTTCCACCAGGTAATAATAAAGCCGCTGTTCTAGAGCCATCAATTAATTTTGTACTACCCGATATTGTATTCACATAGGCCTTTTTCATAACCAAATAAGAGAAATATTTCTTTTCTCTTAGTATAGTGTGAATTATAGCACTATCCAGAAGGCATATATCTTCATTACTCATCTTGGATCTAACTGAAGACTGGAGATTTTATTTTCTTCATAAAATAAAAGTACGTAATAAGAAATACGAAAATAACAAAAATATTAAACTAACAACACTATAAGATAGCTTAAGGTACTTGAAAATTAAAATAACTTAAGAAATAACAAGACAATTAAAACACGAAAATAAAAGCAACAACATAATTGTATTCTCCAGTAAAATGATAAACTTCAGTTTTGATCCCCAAAGAAGTCTCCAACTTCTAAATGAGTAATATCATCTAGGTCTTCAAAATTATCACCTTTAAAAGCATTTGCCTCGGCGTTATCATCATATTTGCTTGCAGGCCCTGCCTCAACATTATTTCAAAAGGCCAGCGCGACTCCACCTGGGCACTAGCAGAAGAGGCTCTAACATTATTGGTCTTTCTTTTGGTGGAGTCTTGATAAAGTCTGACAAAAAATTCAGGCGCACAACATTCATGTTTCTAGTAACCTTTCATACCACATCGATGATAGTTACTGACTTTGCCTCTTGAAGGATTATTTTGAGAACCCATATTGTTCTTCCGTTTATAATGACCACTACGATGATGATTGTTATATCGTCCCTTGCCATGCCCACATACATTCATATGCAGAGGCGAATCCAGGATTTCAAGAGGATGGGTACACTATTGTGAAGAGGTGGATCTATAATTTATATATGACTGGTCTAACTTTAGTCTCTTACCATGACTCACTATACTTTTAAAACTATAAGTTCAAAATTATATTCCTTTTGAGATTTTAGTAATTTTTACATATATATTTATACTCCGTGCCGAAAACAAGATCGTTTAGAGTGGGATTTGAACTGCCAATTTTACTTATAGAGGTGCACCCAATAATAATTATACTATAATAGTTTTTGAGCATGGGTTCACATACACATATTTAAGTAATTTTGAAGAAATATAATATTGTTATGCATAGTTTATAGAGAGAGTATGGGTTCACGTGAACCCATATCCCTTAACTTGGATATGCTTCTGTTCATATGGCCTCAATAATTATTTTGACTTCTTTCAGACTTATCACGTGCTGCTACCATATGCTTCTACGAATGGAGCAGATCTAGTGGGACGAACATGATTTTTCATCAAAATGGTATCATGCTGCTCAACCACCAGAAGGCATGAGATCAACTCAGAATATTGCTTAAAACCCCTTTTATGGTATTGCTGCTGTAACACCAATTTGAGACATGAAAAGTCGTAAGAGTCTTTTCCAACATGTACACATCATTTATAACTTCCCTACATAATTTTAACTAGGAAGTTATTTGTTGGACTTTAAGCCATTGGGTTTTAAAGTAGAAGAAGTGTGAATTGAAAATGGAGGGAAATAAAATGGAGGGAAATTGAAAATTTGAAGAAGTGAACTTTTGTCTTGCACTTTGTCCCTCATTGGTGAGGGACAACCACATTTGTGTGCTTATATATAGAATCACTTCTTAAAGCTCATAAAAGGAGTTGAAGAGAATGAACCCTCGCGCCGTCGTCATCGCTCGCTCGGCTCGGCTTCGGCTTTGGATTTGGATTTGGATTTGGATTTGTCAAATGATCGATCGATAAGATTATTTTTGGACAAAATTTATTTAACTATTTAATAATTAATTAAATGCCAAATCACTGCTGAAAATACGCCAGAACCCTGTTGCTGAAGGTTCAGAGGGCCTCTCTGGCCGCGGTTCTGCCGCGACCGCGGTAGAACCGCGGCAGGCAGGTTCAGAAAGCCCCTCTGACCGCGGTTCTACCGCGACCGCGGTAGAACCGCGGCAGGCAGCGTATTCTTCTGAAAAGGCACCTTTTCCAGACACCTCTTCTGATAATTGCCTATAAATTCTGAGGCAAGGCTCCATTTTCTATACACGAAAAACACTCCAGAACTTCTTTCTTTCTGAATATACTGCATCCTAATTCGCAGTCTCTCTCTCTCAAATTCGTAAGTGTGATTTTGCTCCGTTCTTTGAGTTCGTTGGTATCCTGCAGTTTGTATTGCCACTGTTGCAGGAAGGTTTATTCCGTTTTATCCTGGGAGGATTTAATCCATTACCTTGGCAACGTGTGAGGGGGTTAAAATTCCTTAAGGACACACAAGAAAATTGTGGACTCGGAATATTTCTTAAACTCTTCTGTTTTTCCAGTTTCTTTTATTTTCTAACAGTTTTTTCCTGATTTTTGGTTTAACACAGTAACGCTCACAAGCTTAAGGAATTTTATACTAACGTTTCTGTGTTGAAACATATATTAAACTGTTATTCATATTTTGTATAATGTTTTGGAGACTAAAGCCTTGTTGCTTTCTACTCCAATAATTCTTTTTTGTCCGGTTTAAAGTACATAAAAACTTTGCCGGATTAATAAACGTACGGGTTTGAAGTATATAAAAAACTTCACCATTGTTACATGTTGTATGTTTGGTTTGATATTCAGTTTGAAGATATCAAAACTTCACTGATTTAACAAAGTTCTGTATTGTTTTCAACTTTACAGAAATATGATGAATGAAAACCAAACTAATGGAAGTGTTGCGGGAACGGGTGCTACTGTTACGAGTGTTGCTGCCTCGTCAAGCCGTTCTACTCCTGCACATGCTATGGCACCGGCAGAAAAACCCGAAAAGTTTTCCGGTATTGACTTCAAACGCTGGCAAATGAAGATGCTCTTCTATCTTACTACGTTGAGTTTGCAACGTTTCATCAAGGAGGATCCTCCGGTCATGGCTGAAAATACTCCGGATGATGAACGACTTGTTGTAACTGAAGCATGGAAACATTCTGATTTCCTGTGCAAAAATTACATTTTGAGTTGTTTGGAAGATGGCTTGTACAATGTCTATAGTGTCATGGAAACATCAAAAGCGTTATGAAATGCGCTTGAGAAGAAGTACAAGACTGAGGATGCCGGACTTAAGAAGTTCGTGGCTGCAAGGTTCTTGGATTTCAAGATGATTGACACTAGGTTGGTCATAACTCAAGTCCAAGAACTACAAGTCATTGTACATGACCTCCTTGCTGAAGGTATGACCCAAATCAATAATTTTATTAATAAGATTTATCTTATTATTAATAATGAATTTGTTATTGAAGGTATGGTCATAAATGAGGCCTTTCAAGTCGCTGCTTTCATTGAGAAGTTACCTCCGCTGTGGAAGGATTTTAAGAACTATCTTAAACACAAACGGAAGGAAATGACACTAGAAGACTTGATCGTTCGTTTGAGGATAGAAGAGCACAACAAAAATGCTGAAAAGAAGTCACGTGGACACTCGACAATAATGGGGGCAAACATTGTTGAGGAGGCACCACAAAATAAGAAGAGGAAGAAAGCTTCTGGACCAAAGAATTACCCAAGTAAGAAGAAGTTCAAGGGTAATTGCCACAACTGTGGAAAAACTGGGCATAAGGCAGTGGATTGTCGTGCGCCAAAGAATGATAAGAAGAAAAAGAATCAAGCCAACATGGTTGAAGATGAAATGGAAGACTTGTGTGCCATGTTGTCTGAATGCAACTTGGTAGGAAATCCGAAAGAATGGTGGATAGATTCTGGAGCCACCCGCCATGTTTGTGCTAACAAGGAGTTATTTTCTTCTTATGCCCCCGCAGGTCCCGACGAGACAATCTTCATGGGAAATTCATCTACGGCCAAAGTTGAAGGAGTTGGCAAGATTGCGTTGAAGATGACGTCGGGAAAAATAGTGACTCTAAACCAAGTCCTCCATGTTCCAGAAATTCGCAAGAATCTTGTGTCGACTTCACTTCTTGTCAAGAATGGATTCAAATGTATTTTTATTTCCAATAGTGTTGTACTAAGTAAGAATGATATGTATGTAGGAAAAGGTTACCTGAATGAGGGCCTTTTTAAGCTAAATGTAATAGCAGTTCCTATCAATAAAGTGAATGCTTCTTCTTACTTGCTTGAGTCAAACACTTTATGGCATTCGCGTTTAGGTCACGTAAACTTTAAAACATTGCGAAAGATGATAAATCTAGAAGTATTGCCAAAATTTGATTGCATTAATTCCAAATGTCAAATATGTGTGGAATCAAAGTATGCTAAGCATCCTTATAAGTCCGTTGAAAGGAATTCAAGTCCTTTAGACTTAATTCACACAGATATTTGCGACATGAAGTCAACACCATCTCGCGGTGGGAAAAAGTATTTTATTACTTTTATTGACAATAGCACGAGATACTGCTATGTTTATTTACTTAATAGTAAAGATGAGGCAATTGATGCTTTCAAGCAATACAAGAGTGAAGTTGAAATGCAACTAAACAAAAAGATCAAAATGATAAGAAGTGATAGGGGTGGCGAATATGAATCTCCTTTTGAAGAAATATGTTTGGAAAATGGCATTATTCACCAAACAACTGCCCCTTACTAGGGGTGTGCATTCGAATCGATTTATCGATAAATCGAATCGATTATTTGTTATCGAAATCAAAATCGAAAAAATCGAAACCTTATTGAAACGATAACGATAAGCATATGTACAAATCGATAATCGATAAGTAATAATCGATAAGGGTCAAAATCGAATCGATAAATCGAATGCACACCCCTAGACTGTAGAAACTTGTTAAATTAGTAATTACCTATTTGTGTAGAATAATATAACATACAGAATGTATATATATTCCACTACTATTTTGAAAGCGGCTATACAATATTATTTTCCCTAATCTATACCCTTTCCTTTACCCTAAGTCCCTTACCCTATTATTTCCTCTACCACATATAAGGAATGATCATATTTAAAGATCAAGGGAATGAAGTTCAAATTAATGGAAAACAGAATTAGCCGTGATGATGTGTTTTGTTTTGTTTTATTTTTTTTATACCGTTGGAGTGTTGATGGCATACATTTGATCCCTTACTTTAGTTTTGTTGCATGTGCTTGTTGACACAATTTTTATATTATAAATGATGTTCGTCTTATTTTAGCTTCTTTTTGTCCATATTAGTTAGGCGCATTTATAGCGATATACTTTCCGTGGAATCCCGGAAATTTTCTTATTGGTGTAGCCGATAACTGAATCGATAAGCCCCCAAAATCGATAAATCGAAATCGAAAAAATCGAAACCTTATTAAAACGATAACGATAAGCATATGTACAAATCGATAATCGATAAGTAATTATCGATAAGGGTCAAAATCGAATCGATAAATCGAATGTACACCCCTACCCCTTACTCTCCACAATCTAATGAAATTGCGGAGAGGAAGAATCGAACGTTGAAGGAGATGATGAATGCATTGCTAATAAGTTCTGGCTTACCACAGAACTTGTGGGGGGAAGCTATACTTACAGCTAACCGAATAATCAACCGTGTACCTCATAGTAAAACACAATCCATTCCTTATGAGAAGTGGAAAGGAAGGAAGCCTAGCATGAAATACTTCAAAGTGTGAGGGTGTTTAGCTAAGGTACAAGTTCCTAAACCTAAAAGGGTTAAGATAGGTCCAAAAACGGTTGATTGTGTGTTTATTGGATATGTAACCAATAGCAAGGCATATCGTTTTCTGGTTCATAAATCAAAAAATCGTGAGATTCACATTAATACGATAATAGAATCAGATAATGCTGAATTCTTTGAAACTATTTTTCCATATAAAAAGGAAAGTGAAGTGACCTGCCAAAAGTCAAAACGACTTCGGGAGGAAATAACAGATGATATGCCTAATGAAGAAAATCCGAGAAGAAGTAAACGTCAAAGGACATCTACTTCATTCGGTCCAGATTTCTGACTTTTCTGTTAGAAAATGAGCCTCGTACCTTCAAGGAAGCAATGTCTTCCTCAGAGGCACAATATTGGAAAGAAGCCGTCAATAGTGAATAGAATCCATATTGAGCAACCATACTTGGGAATTGGTTGATCTTCCTCCAGGTAACAAAACGTTGGGTTCTAAATGGATTTTCAAGAAGAAAATGAAAGACGATGGTACTATTGACAAATACAAGGCAAGACTTGTTGTCAAAGGATTTAGACAACGAGAAGGTCTTGACTATTTTGACACATACTCGCCGGTAACAAGAATTACAGATGCTAATAGTGTTAGCAGCCTTGTATGGTCTTCAAATCCATCAAATGGATGTAAAAACAGCCTTCTTAAATGGTGATCTTGAGAAAGAAATTTACATGAACCAACCTGAAGGGTTTGTGGTTCCAGGAAAAGAAAAGAAGGTGTGTAGACTTGTTAAGTCTCTTTATGGACTAAAACAAGCACCCAAACAATGGCATGCGAAATTTGACCAAACAATGCTGTCAAATAGTTTTAAGATTAATGAATGTGATAAATGTGTTTACATTAAGAACGTTCCAAATCATATAGTCATTGTTTGCTTATATGTTGATGATATGCTAATAATGAGCAAAGACATTGCCGACATTCAAGCTACTAAGCGCATGCTTGCTAGTAAGTTTGATATGAAAGACTTAGGAGTTGCCGATGTAATTCTAGGAATTAAAATCCAGAGGACTCCTCAAGGTCTAGCTTTGTCTCAATCACATTACGTGAAAATGGTACTTGAAAAATTCAAACACTTGGAATTTAGAAGTGCAAGAACTTCAATTGACTTAAATCATCATCTCATAAAGAATAAAGGTGAAAGTACGTCTCAATTGGAGTATGCTCGTGTGTTGGGAAGCTTAATGTACATCATGAACTGTACACGACCTGATATATAAGTAAACATAGTCGATTCACAAGTATTCCCAACAAACATCACTGGGTAGCAATGAAACGAGTTCTGGGATATTTGGAATATACCCAAGACTACGCTTTGCACTACAATAAATATCCTGCAGTTGTCGAAGGATATAGTGATGCAAATTGGATAACCGGCTCAACAGAAACAAAGTCCACAAGTGGATATGTCTTTACTGTTGGTGGAGGAGCAGTATCTTGGAAGTCTTCCAAACAAACGTGCATTGCTCGCTCTACAATGGAATCAGAGTTTATAGCTTTGGATAAAGCCGGTGAAGAAGCTGAATGGCTTCGAAATTTTTTAGAAGACATTCCGTTCTGGCCAAAACCTTTGGCTCCTATTTGCATACATTGCGATAGTGAGGCTGCAATAGGACGGGCAGGGAGCGTTATGTATAACGGAAAGTCTCGTCATATACGACGAAGACATAACACCGTTAGACAACTACTTTCTAGTGGAATTATCACTATTGATTATGTAAGATCAAAGGATAATGTGGCGGATCCGCTTACAAAAGGCTTAACTAGAGAGGGAGTTGAGAAATCATCTAAGGGAATGGGACTATGGCCGAGGACAAGTCAACATGGCGGTAACTCTACCTAGAATTTTGGATGTTCGGAGATCTAGGTTCAAGGAGCTCAAACAAAGTTGTGATTGACCGGTTCAACATTGTCAAAATAAAATCTTTGGTCCATTCTCGTGATGAAGACAATGTTCAGTAACAAGGATAGAACTTTAAACGTTCTTTAATGATTACCTAAGTTTGATGAGGTATTTATCAAATAGTGTCAATCTAAAGAATTACACGTTTAGGAATCACCTATGTAAGTGTGAAGTGGAAGTCGCTTCAATGAGAATTCTGTAAGGCCAATTCTCTACGCACTTATGAGACCAGGCGGTGTTCATGGCTGAAACGAACACAACAATGAGAACTAAAAGACGGTTAAGGGTTGATTGCGTGACATATGATTGTCTAGGTATACACTAAAGTTCGACGGTTCAAAGATATCAAATCTACCGATTGACCGAGTATATCCGACATATGTTCACTACGGAAAGTTCAAAGGGAAACCTACTTATCCAGATGCAATTAATCCTTACTTGCAAAATCACATAGCTTTCATCTATGATCTTTCTTGATACAGCCATTCCCATTCATGTGGGGGTATTGTTGGACTTTAAGCCATTGGGTTTTAAAAGTGAAGAAGTGTGAATTGANTAAAGAGGTTAGGATTGTATAGAAATTCATTCAAAATTTTTTTTAACTCTTGTTGAAACGTTTATTGTTGTTAGATTCTCCAGCATTTTTTCATTATGTCTGAAGAGCGTAGAATAAGAGTTTCATTATATTGGGGGGGTGAGGTTGTGATGGAGAATAACTCCGTGGGCTACAGTTTACCTGCTCAGTGTCATGTTAAATTGCCACTTACAATGGAGTACGATAAATTGATATCGTTGTTATGCAAAAAAATGAGTGTGAGGAAACGTTCAGTGATACTTAAAGTAACCGGAAGATATCTGTATTCCGTCACTCCGCAAGGGGTTGCTTTTTACTCGGAGTTTAACATCGATGATGATGAAACTTTGAGTGATTTTCTGAGGACTCCGGATGAATGCCCGGAATTTCTTGTAATCACAATGTTGGAGATGTACGTGAAGGTCGAAGACGTTCCAAAAAACGAGGTTGTGCGTAGTAGAGATAACCCCCAGTTATCGGGTGGTTATTCTGGAGCAGTTTTTGCCGGACAGGTTCCGGATGAAAGAGTTTTTCTTGATTTAAACTTATCACCGCCGGCGAATGAGCAGCGAGAAAATAATTTATACCCTGCTTTCCATAATTCACAAGACGAGTGGTAAACTTTAATTTTCATTTGTGTTAATTATGTATATTTTTGGTGTATTGAATTTGTATTAACGCTCATATATTTAATAGGGGATACCGGCTGGATATGAATTTTACAAGTGGCCCATCCGGTAGTCATCACCTAATTGAAAACGTCCATCATGGAATTTCATCACATTACGACTTGTAAGTGAAGTGATATAGCCATATGGAAAGCATTTATTAATTCAGTAGCTTATATTTTTGTTGGTTGTGCAGTGAAAACGAGCAAATTGAACCACCCGTACTCACTCAATTGCCCGAAAACGACGTATTACATCGGGATCTGGCAGATTTACAGAGTGAGGAACAGAACAGTGATTACGATAACAATGCTGATGAATCCGGAGACGAGACACCCTTTCCTCGTGAGGATGGTGATGCACAGGATGAGGAGGAAGGACATGATTTGAAGAGAGACCCCCCTAGACGAAGAGTGTACGAGTTCGAAGTGTCGTTTCATTCAAGGGAGATTCTTTACATTGATAACTTGCCAACCGTGCCGGATGTGGAAGCTCTCACAAGGGATTTTGATGAAATCCGGACAGCAATGTGGGATGAGTCTAGACCAATGGTGCTTGCAAAGAGGATGCTTTTTCCTGATAAAGCGTGGGTAAGCAGGGCTTGTAAAATGCACAACATAAAAGAGTGTCGTGAGATGCAGGTATGGGAGTCAAGTCCGATAGTATATAAGGCTTTTTGCCGCAGGTGGTTTTGGCCATGTAATTGGATGTTGCGTGCGAGCAAGAAGAAGTCAGGTCTGTGGAAAGTGGGTAAATACATTCCCACCCATGCATGCGAAATGGACACATTCAACGGGAATCACTTCAACTTGGATATTGACTTGATTTCTCTTGTTCTTATTCCACACATCGAAGCGTCCATAAGGTATAAAATCAAAGAGTGCATTACAATAGTCCACCAGGAACATGGCCATACCATTACTAAAAGAAAGGCATATCTCGGGCGCAAACGAGCGTTTGAAATAGTCTATGGTAACTGGGATAAGTCATTTGCAGATCTGCCTAGGTACATGGCTGCACTGCAACAGTTTAACCCCGGGACGGATGTTGAACGGAAGCTTGAGCGGAGTCAGGGTAAACCAAAATATATATTCAATTACGTGTTCTGGGCGTTTAAACCAGCAATTGATGGTTTTTCGCACTGTCGGCCCGTAATATCCATAGACGTCACTCATGTCTATGGAAAGTACGATATCAAGCTGGTGATAGCCGTGGCAGTAGATGCTAATGGACAGATATTTCCTCTAGCTTTTGCTATTTGTGCCAATAAAGCCAAGAGACGTAGACACTGTTTTTGAACCACTTGAAAGAGCACGTTGTCAAACAGCGTTCCGGTATCTGTGTAATATCTGATTGGCACGGTGGTATCTTAAGTTCTGTGGAGAACTTGCCTGCATGGCAAGAACCTTATGCCTACATCATTACTGTGTTAGGCACCTTAAATCCAATTTCCAGAAAGCATATCCCAACAAGGATCAGCATGATTTGATGTGGATGGCAGCAACAGACCACCAACAACATAAATTCCGGAGGCACATGGAATATATCAGGCAAGAAGACGAGGCAACCTATCGTTGGTTAATACGACATGACCTTGAAAAGTGGACTTTGCATGCAGATGGTGGCAGACGATGGGGAACTCTGACTATAAATGTGTCAGAGTCTTTCAACGGGTTATTGAAGTCGGCAAGAGGATTGCCTGTCACAGCCATGGTGCGGATGTCGTTCAAGCAGATGGCGGAGAGGTTTGTTGAAAGGTCTGCAGCTGCAACGTCATTGATGGAAATGGGTGTTGAATTTATGCCAGTGCCGATGAAGAGATTTGAGAAATACAGACGGCGAGCACATTGACATTCATTTTTGCAGTACGATAACGAAAGAAATATTTTTAAAGTTCGCACCGCTATCCATCTAAATCGGGGTAATAATGTGCATACTGTAAATGAATCTACAAGGTTATGCTCTTGTGGAAAATGGTCCATCTACCACATGCTATCAAGTGCTTTCAACAAGTTGGTTTAGGTGCAACCAACTATGTTGATCAACAATATAGTGTTTCGAAGTACCTAAACACATATAGTGGGCAGTTGCAGCTAGTGGGTGCTGAGCATTATTAGTCGCCTGAACCATTTAAAATGGTGTGTAACAAGTCCTATTTGCGCCGAATACAGGTGAAGAAGAGAACGCATATACGGAACCAAATGGATATTAGTGATACCGTTTATGCGCGCAGATGTGGTATATGCTCGCAAACAGGACACGACCGTCGAAAATGTCCTTCGGCTGGTTCGGGTGGCAATAGTACTCAAGCTCTTGGTGGCCCTTCTTCTATTATGCCTAACTATCACTGAGTTTATGTTGTAATAGGACGTTGCTATGTTTATGTTGCAAGTTGTATAAAATAAAATTATGTTTGTTAATTATGAGTTGAACTTTTCCATTTTAATTTTTTTAATGATATTTTAAAAAATTATATGTTCGGAAGAACTGGAAAAAATATTGAAATATCATAAGGCTAATTAATTTAATTTTAATTATGGCTAATTTTTTTTATATATAAGTGTTGTCTTGTCGACATAAAGCTGTTTCGTACCTGTCGAAACCTTTAACACGCAAAGCATATCGTGGTCAAATATTACGTTATGTGTGTATATAGCGTGGTCAAAGAGTACGTTATGTGTGTTGTCTTGTCGAACTGAAAAGGCTGTCCAACTGACATAAAGCTGTTTCGTACCTGTCGAAACCTTTAACACGCAAAGCATAGCGTGGTCAAATATTACGTTATGTGTGTATATAAATTAGGATATTAACAGACAAATTTATATTTTTTTATAAAACACTAATATTAAATCCGGATAAATTTAACATACTAGTTTCGAGAAGAAGAACCGGATATAAAATATTGAGGAAGAAGAAGCAGAATGGTCGTCTTGAAGAAGACGGCTCGTTTTTAAAAAAGGGGTATAGCGCCGGGTATTTGGGCGCTATACCTGGGCGTGACAGCTTTTTATATATAGCGCCCAAATACTCGGCGCTATACATTAGCGGCACAGTAAACGTTAATGTATAGCGCCCAGTATTTGGGCGCTATATATAAAAATGTCATCTTTTTTTTTTACACCTATTAAGGTGCTACTTGTCCAAAAGAACCACATTTTGGTTCCGGACTCTTTTCAGCTTCCAGTCCTTTTCTATTTATGGCAAATTTCGTAAAATAAGAAAAAAAGAGAGGATGAACGAATTATTAGGCAGCTGAGTCGGCATTATAAGTTCACAACAGTGACAGTGTTCTTCGTGAAAATCACACGTTCTCTGATTGGTGGAAAGGATCAAAAGTCCGCTGCCTGAATCCACCAGCGCGTGTACTATTTGACATCTAAGAATCCACGGTCCCCACTACCCTCAAGTTGTAGGGATCCTATAAAATATAAATGAAAGGGGTCCCCTAATGTAGAAGTAGAAGATTCCATTGTTCCTTTCTCTTTTTTGTTTCCCTCTTTTAAACATTGAACCAAATTAATTTGATGAATTGATTTATTTTTCAGTTTGGTATTATTTGATATTAACTGTAAAATCCACTAAATGATTTTATTTGGCATAAAATAAAAATTACACAAAATAAACACTCATATATGAAACTCAATTCTTTTCCTAATGTTATAGGAACAACACCCTCTCATAACGAAAAATTTTTCTTAAAAAAATGAACCCATGCCTTTTGGTAATTCGTATACCCCTAATAAAAAAGAAATGAAAGTATAAGATTTTTGACATATCAACACAGTTTAATACTATGTTGTAGTATAGTTAGAGGCAGAACCAAGATTTTAATTTGATGGGTTTGAAATTGTAGAACGATGACTTCAAATACTAATAATTGGATTCTAGTATTTGTACATATTTAATGAATTTTCTAACATAAATACACTGTTTGCGCAAAAGTTTCTGGAGTTTTGGTGAACCTATAATAGGGCTTCTAGCTCCGCCTGAGTATAGTAGTTGTTATTTTTATCAAACTAGTCTTAAGGTACGCGCGATGCGCGTGTATTCTATCTCAATGAGTACTAATTTATTTAAAATTTATGTTTAAACAATAAAATAAAAGTATAAGTTCCTAATAATAATTATATATGTTAAATGTGCATAATAACTAAATAAAGAAAGAAGCTCTCGTAAAAATCCTCAATCATAAGTCAATAATTCAACTTAAAATTTATTTCAGTTTAATAATATTATAACTTTAATTTCACAAGTTATCATGCTTCCTTTTTCAGTTTCAGCAAGAACAAGTCCTTAAAAACCTTATACCTTTAATTTCACAAGTTATCATGCTTCATTTTCCAGTTTCAGCAAGAACAAGTCCTTAAAAACCTAAATAGCGCTGAAGGATAACTTAAAATATATAATCAGGCAACTAATAATCTACAACTTTCATATGATCACAAAATTAAATTAAATATCAATAAAAAAATACATTTAAAAGGATACTAAAGCAAGCTTGTGAGAGAATTTATAATTGAAAGTGACTTTTCCATGACATATTAACTCTAGAGAATGACTTAGAATTAGAATTAAAAAAAAGGTAGTCCGGTGTATAAGGCATCTCACATAATTTAAGTGAATGATCTATATAAAGTAGAATTTTAATATTTTAAAGTTCTAAGTATTAGAAATTTTAGTCCAAATAATAAAAAAAATTAATTATTAATTTTAAACTTCTAAAAATTATAAAAATAATTAAATGAAGTATTTTTTATATAATAATTAACATTAATTTGGATGGACTTCAATTTCTTTTTTTGCTTATAAAGATCAAGTTTAAAATGGAAAAAACGTTAGTTTTAAATTTTAGTCTTTTATTGTAGGTATTTTATTAAATAAACTAGAATTGGAAATATAATAAGCACATTATCTCTTATTAATAAAAGAAATGGAAAACCAAATGTGATAAAAGTAAGTCCTATAAATTAGGATTCATACCTATTTTAAACAAGGAAGTATTTAATATACAAAATATAGTTAATTTTGAAGCCCTAAATTTTAGGCAAATAACTTAAATTACTATTTTATCCAATATATAATATATTTTTAAAGGGTAAAAGAACCCGAACGACATTTAGCTAAGGGCCTTGGTGCTTTTAATATAGTATAATATAGATAGATTACATCAAGTATACTTAATATATAAGTTTATCTATAATTAATTTATAAATGACTTAATTAAGGACCTTGGTTATATAGTTTTTTTTTAACATGGTAAGTATTAAAACTCATTAAAAGGACACAAAGGAGGCAATCTCTTAGTGCTGAAAATAGATAAAGGTCAGCAAGATTTTTCTTCATGTCCAATAGGAACCAAACGAGTCATGGTACTTGATTTACACCGCTACTTTCTCTATCGACTTTTCCCGAAAAGTGCCACTAACAGTAACCAACCAACAGTGAGCTTAAAACGGCGTTCAACGCCGTCATCACTTTCCACATATTATACTACCAACTCTTAACACAGTCACAGTCCTCTCAATTTCAGGGTATTACTTTGTACCTCAACTAAATAAAGTGAATCTTGGACACTCCTTTTATGGGCACTGAACAGTCTCTTAATTCTTTACTTGGTATGTCAGAAATGGATCTGCTACTTGGTCTTTAAGTTTAACCAGTGTTTGAGTAGCAGAAATCTTGGAAGTGGGTATTTTTTGGTTTTTGCAAATTAAAAATGAAGCCAAAAAAGGAGCTACTTCATAGACCCAAGCTGTTGAAATATGCTATATTTGGGATGATTGTGTTCTTGGGTTTGATTTGTCTGTACAATTGTTCGTTTATTGCTCCTGGTCTTCCTAGAGCGCGTGGCCCTTTCGCTTTTGAAGATGGTTCTGATCCAGTCACTGGGATTTCACACTATAGGCGCGTGGACCTGGATTTGGAAGATCAAGAACTGTCTCTTGAAGTTCCAAAAAGTATTCCTGTATGCATGTAATTCTGGATTTGTTATTTCTTCTTTTTTGTTGTTGTTGTTGTAAAGTTTGCATTAGTGTGGTTTTGCTCAGTTTTTTTTTTTTTTTTTTGATTTGCTTTCTTGGTTCTGTTCTTCCTTCTATCATTTATAGGTTTGTGATACAAGGTATTCCGAGTTGATACCCTGTCTGGACAGAAATTTGATATATCAATTGAGATTGAGGCTTAATTTGACTGTTATGGAGCATTATGAGAGGCATTGTCCCCCTCCTCAACGTCGTTACAACTGTCTTATCCCCCCTCCAGCTGGTTACAAGGTCAGTAATTGATTGCTTTTGACTAGTTAGCTGAGGTTCTTTTGTTAAGGGAAATGTACAAAACCATGATCCTCAATTGGTTTACTACTTGTCAAGTTGTCCTCATGTGCATTACTGAGGTTACTTTTAGATATTGCTATTGTTTGTGTTTAGTTTTGATGCGAACGAAGTCCTTGTTAGATTTCCAGATCCCAATTAGATGGCCAGCTAGTAGAGACCAAGTGTGGAAAGCAAATATACCCCATACACATCTTGCACAGGAAAAGTCGGACCAAAATTGGATGGTTGTCGATGGAGACAAAATAAAATTCCCTGGTGGAGGAACACATTTCCATTATGGAGCGGACAAATACATTGCAGCAATTGCAGGGGTAATTAAGCTCAACTCTTTACTTATGTTGCGGGATGATTCACTTATAGTTGCATAACAATTCATTGGTTTTGTATGTACTTGTGTAGATGCTCAAATTTCCTGGTGAAAAACTTAGCAATGGCGGAAACATAAGAAATGTTCTTGACGTTGGCTGTGGTGTCGCGAGCTTTGGAGCATATCTTCTTTCCCATGATATTATAGCTATGTCGCTTGCTCCTAATGATGTGCACGAGAATCAAATACAGTTTGCATTAGAAAGGGGAATCCCATCTACACTAGGAGTCTTGGGCACCAAAAGACTACCTTATCCAAGCAGGTCATTTGAGTTGGCACATTGTTCACGTTGTAGAATTGATTGGCTCCAAAGAGACGGCATTCTTCTGTTGGAACTTGACAGATTGCTCAGACCAGGTGGTTACTTTGTGTACTCTTCACCTGAAGCTTATGCGCATGATGCTGAGAATCGAAGAATTTGGAATGCTATGTATGATGTACTAAGAAGAATGTGTTGGAGAGTTGTTTCAAGGAGAGACCAAACTGTGATATGGGCTAAACCTCTGAGTAACAGCTGCTATATGAAGAGAACTGCGGGGACCCAACCTCCCCTGTGCGTGTCTGGTGATGAACCCGATGAAGCTTGGAACGTACCGATGAAGGCTTGCATCACTCCTTACTCACCAAGTGAGTAGGCAACTGCTAATGGTTCATATGCTTTCAATCCACGTCTTGAATGGCTGGTTATATGTATCCTTCTGATATGCTTTTCTGCTTATACTGTGCGTCAAAACCTGTTTTTCTCTGTGCATAATGTGTGACTATCTTAGAAGTGAGAACTCATATAGAACTGTCATTCTTAGTAACTGTGTCATTCTAATACATCTACTTCCTGCAAGGAGATTATGCTTGCTTATAATCTTTCTTTAATCTGATAATCTTGCTATTATATGTTAATGAAGAGGTGCATAAGGAAAAAGGGACTGGACTATTACCTTGGCCAAAGAGGCTTACGGCTCCGCCACCTCGCTTGGAGGAAATTGGTGTCACTTTGGAGGAATTCCATAAAGACACTGTAAGTTTGTAAAATCAGAGGGAAGACAGAATTTCTGTTGGATTTCATTAAATGGTTTCTGTTTCTTGTTCAATCTGTCTGTTAGCTAATTAACACATGTATATACTTTTTCAGAGCGAATGGCATGACAGAGTGATTGACTATTGGAAGCAGATGAAGTTTGTTATCCAAAAGAACTCATTTAGGAATGTCATGGACATGAACTCAAACCTCGGTGGGTTTGCAGCTGCACTAAAGGATAAGGACATTTGGGTGATGAACGTTGCTCCTGTTAACATGTCATCAAGAATGAAAATAATATATGATCGAGGCTTGATTGGAACAGTTCATGACTGGTGCGCCACTTTCCACTCTTTGGGACATTGTTCTCTTTGCACCCCTTTTCCCTGTTCCCATGGACAAGCATAATTATTGCTAATCTTTTGTGGCATATGGTCAGCCTACTGCTAACTGCCTACTATGCGCTCTTTGAAATCCAGATTTCTTTCTGATTTTTTGCACATCAGTCATTGGAAATTGGCAGATTACCAGTGACTTGTGTAGCCCTTTTTTTTTTTTTTGTATAAATTTACAGAAGAGGAGCTTGAACTTTATAAAATTCCTAAATTTGTGGATAAAAAAAATTGAAAATAAAAATTATGAAGAAGCTGCAAATGAAATATGCTAATCCCTCTTTGTTCTTCTTAAGTTTATACCCATTCCCCAGTTAAGACTTGATGTTCTTCTTTATAGATTATCTTTACTCGTATCTCTTTTTCCGCCATCTAGAAAGTCTCAGTATATTTGTTATTGACTTTAAACTTCCAGCGTGAAACCGAAATGTGAAACAGAAAAGTAATAACGTAAACTTATATGAGGTTGGACCTATAGGAGCTTAGATGGAAATGGAAATCGAGAAAGAGTTCAACATTTTACTTATCTTTTGCTTTTGACTTTGATGAAATGACTATGGCAGGAAGCCTCAGGCTTAAGCTATATGTGAAGGATTAGCTATACTATGAGAATGTATAAAATGTGATACACTTGCTTGCTATCTCTATTGCCACGTTCCACAATGTTGATTAGCCATGATTATATTTCCTATTACGAGCAGCCAATTAACTGAAGCCTTTGGTAGATATCCCAAGATTAGTATGTCTTTCCTTTTTAAAGCCTAAAGAGTGATGTTTTCCTTTTTGTTTTCATATGAAGCAGAACAGAAGCACAACTAGCTTAATACCTATGAACTAATAACTAACAGCAAGAAGGCCTTGTCTAAACAGTGCTTTCCAAGAAAAGGAGACTATTCATAACTACCATGAGAATTGGTTGCAGTAATAAATAGTTTTGTGGCTTATATCCGATGTTTTTGTCATGAATAATGAATTTGTTCGTTCTTTTATGTAAATGTACAACGCTTCTGTCTAAAATTCCACGACCTTCCAAGTGGAGTGAAATATCAATTGTGTTACATGTCACGTTGTGAAAATATTGATTGAATTTTGTCAAAGAGGTACTAGTTTAAGGAAAATGTTTAATATCAGTATCTGAATGACACGAGACTAATATTTTGTGCTTAACATCTATGAAAGAGGTAAAGATGATATATAGACATCTATTAAAAGTTCAATCTTTTGAAATAACTCAAATTAGAAAGTAGGTCACGCCTATGGTATGGACAAGCAAGGAGGAAACAGATAAGAGGCATTTTTGTCGTAGTCTCGCAAAATATACCTTCTAACTTGTACCTTCAATTTGCTGGGGACTAACCATCATATATGATTAGGTGTGAGTCATTTTCAACGTACCCACGTACGTATGACCTACTTCATGCCTGGATGATTCTCTCGGAGACAGAAGATCGAGGCTGCAGCATTGAGGATCTGCTTATTGAGATGGACCGCATGCTACGGCCAGAGGGAGTTGTCATTATAAGGGACAAACCTCATATAATAAACTATGTAAGAAAATTCTTGACTGCGCTAAAATGGGATGGATGGTCATCAGAGGTAGAACCACGGGCCGATGCGCTCTCCTTGAGTGAAGAAAAAGTTTTAATCGCACGAAAGAAACTTTGGCAGGAGAAGTTTACAATTTAATGATACTTTTTTGGTATGTATATTTTCTTCGCGAATGGATCAATTCTCCTCATTTCGATCATTGTTCAAAATGTAGTAGTCGTTGCCAGGATCTGGCCGAGGCATCCTGATGGCCAATGTGTTATATGTGTCTACTTCATCAATGACAATGTTGGGACTATCTTTCAATAGTATTAACTGATTTTTGGTTTGGCAAATTCTGTGTGCGAAAGCCGGATTCCGGATCTCTGTTTGATCACAAAAGATCAGTGTACTATCTGCAAAAGTTCAGACTTCTGATATACATCTGCAAAGGAGGGAGGGAGGTTGGAGTTATGTTCTTTACAGCCATTTTTGTAGTTAATTTGGTCCATAAAAACCTTAAAAAAATTAAATAGTCCCTTGAAATTGAAAAGTGGGTTGTTAGTTGTTACATTTTGTAATTGTGATGTAAGTTTTCATTCTTGTTTTTATGTCTAAATGAAAATCATTTCCAATTGCATCTGCATTCTGTTATAATTTATGCAGTCCAAAAAGGTTGTTCTAGTTACAAGTATCATTTTTGCGGTATCCGATATGGATGGCTTATTTGCTTGTACTTTTCTCTGTGTCCTTTATTTGCTTTGCAATCTATTTACAAATATGCTTTAATTGAACTCCAAGTTTCAATATACTTTTCCACCTCCAAGTTTACATATAGAAGAAAGCATTTATGACATTATTACTAATTAGGAATGGTTTTTTTTCCTTAACTACGTTTATATAAAGTAAATTCTGGATTTTTTAAATAAAAAAATGTGGTATTTAATACATCTTTTATCTATTTTTTGTAAATATGTAGTTTTAAAATAAAAAATAAGAAACCGACACACTAATGTGCATTCACCTACTTCCACCACGTTATTCTTTTTTGGACAAGAAGAGTATACATATCAAATACGGTAATCAGAATCGTCTATCACAAATTGTCAAAGCACCGTTCACTTTATATTTTCTTTATAATCGAGAAATTTCTGAGGATCTGTGACGAATGATCCAAAATTTGATGGATAATGGGTCTGTCCCTCAATTCCTTTTTACTTAGATACCATCCTTTTATCTTCAAAGGCAAAATTACGTATCGAGTAAAATCGCGCATTAGTAAAATTAAATTCTCGTAAAAATAATACGATGTGTCATGTTTTTATTTGTTTGGAAACATAAAATTGGTGGGTAAGCTTTTCTAGTAGAGTGTATGCAGATGCTAAACAGGGGCGGCTCAAGCATATGGGAGGCCTAAGGCCAAAGCTTAATATGAAGCCTAAATTTTTCAAAGAAAGTTATAAGAAATATTTTTATTTGAAGTATATTCTTCTAACTTTTTGAGATATAAAGTTGTTAATAATCTTTTTTACAATCGATTTTCTGTTATAATTCCTTTTCAATTCATAATATAATCAACTCATTTAATTTTTCTTGAGATATTGTTTATCTTAGATAAGATATTTTATAGAGAAATATAAGTATAGAACTAGAAACTTAAAAGTATTGTTGAACACTTGAACTAATGAAATATTGGAGAAAGAAGGTGAGTAAAAATATCAAAGAGAAAGACAGAAAATTTATAAGGGTTTCTGAAATTTAAAGAGATTGGAAAAAAGAAAGATTGACCTGGACAAATTAACGATGAGAGTAAAATTTTTAATGGAGTAAGAAGTGGAAAATTAAAACCTTGAAAAAATTATTTATCTACCTATTTTTAAGTTAGTCGAATTATTACTTTATTTATATATCTAAAAAGCTTTTTTTTTATATATTAAAAACTCTAATTTTGTATTGGAAGTACTAATATTATTTTTTAAAAGATGGGCCCCCCAAATTTGGGGCCTAAGGCAAATGCCTTACTACATATAACATTGGAGCCGGCACTGATGCTAAATAATAAAAATAAGAGGTGCAAATAACAAATAAAACAATATATGCAAGTGATAAATAGGTGACCAAAACAATTGCGATTTTCCCGCTCATTCAGTTTGCTTCTTCCTCAATTCACCACAAACAACCCACACACACTCGTCGCTCTTCTCTACCAATACCATTGCCACTCAACAGAGCTTCAATGAATACTAATATCACCTATCGTTAAGAGGGAGGTACGTAAATTTTCATCTTGAGATGATTTCAGATTCCTTCAATCTGACAACAACTAGTGTTTATACATCTATTTTCATTGTCACCTATGCCATAATTGTTACCCGTGGGATTAGAAATTCTTCAGGTTATCGTTTTAGACTTCATAATACAAATTAAGGAAAAGAAATAAAGATCAATCTTCTTTGTTATATGGAATTGAGGAAGATCATACAGATAGAGTTTGGAATTGGACTAGTTGATTGATTGAAATTGAAGTTCAATAGGATTAGAAACTCAGATATCAAGTCCGTTCATTTTTTTCCATGACAAATTTTCTATTATATCTAGATGAGATATTCATGCCACTTTCATGTCCCAGTTCATTAATGAGACCTCTATTCTTGTAGGATAGCCCGATGGATTCTCAAATGGCCTCTGCTTTGAAGAGCAGTGTTGAAAATCACTTTTCACTTCAATCAAATGCTGCCCCGGACACTGCACAAGTCCCGTTGAAGGTACCTTTTGTCATTGGTAAGGCTCAACCCTCTCGCCAGAGGCAGATTCAGGATTTAAATTTGACGGCCTCAACCTTTGTGGTTCTTTCTTTGAATAGACCGTAGTTTTGAAATAAGGGTTATTTGTTGACATTTAAGTAATTTTTCACATGAATATCTATGCGCCATCAGAAAAATCCATTAAGTGTATGGTGCTTCTGGCTCTGACCCTCGTGTCTACTATCTTGCATGTGGAACTAAACACGCACACACACAATTGCATTTACTTTTCAGGTAGGAATGCATCGATTGAATAGGACTACTCTATATTAAGTGCTATGAAGGAATTGAAAAGGCCAGAGGAGAAACAAGAAATTTGTTTTTGTTCCTGTAGTTTAGTAACATGATTCGATGAGAATTAAAAGATGGGAAAGCTTGGCTTCTCCTTCCGTGCAATTAAATCTGCAAATAAGCTAATATCCATAGCTCAAATAGATGGATACAAGAGAATTCGTGTACCCGAGCACAACTAGTTTGGGACTGATGTAAAGTTGATTGATTGATATCGATGAAAATAAGCTGATATTGTGTATGCCTGAGAATCTTTATGTTCAATTACTACTAGTATTTAATTTCTATCCATGCGTTTCTTATGATCATTTAAAATGAATAAAATTGTGAAGGTGTTGCTGGAGGAACTGCATCTGGCAAAACAACTGTTTGCAATATGATTATGTCACAGCTTCAGAATCAACGCGTCGTACTAATCAATCAAGTAATATCTTGCTCACTTCTTTTTCTGCTACTACTGTTTGGCATTCATAAGCAGTCTCACTTTGTAATCTGAGAATTACCTCTTGATGTCCCATTAGATCATATTTGTATGTCTTTCAACTGTAAACAATTGGTATTCTGGAAAGTTTTCATTCTTTTGTTATATGTAACTTTTCATCATCTTCTAACGCTTGATCAACCTAATTTCAACTTTCAGGAAGCATTTTATCATCCATTAACTGCCGAGCAGTTAGAGAAAGTTCACGACTACAACTTTGATCATCCTGGTAGGGAATTGATGTTTGAGGTTTCAAACTAGATTGTAAATATTGCTCGAATAAGTTCTCTATCGGCCACTTTCTAAAATTGGCCTGTTTACATCATCCATTCTTTTTCAGATGCCTTTAACACAGAGCTTCTGCTATCATGTATGGAAAAATTAAAACATGGACAAGCAATTAGCATCCCTAATTATGATTTCAAGAGCCATAGAAGCATTGAAGCAGCCCGTGTGGTAATAAATTTTATCTTCCTCGCCACTGATTTGAGTGTATAGTTCTTGTTAAGCAATTTGACATTACTACTTCAATAATGAATCAAGTACCAGTCAGATTATAGAACTGCGTATCGGATGGCTGTGAATTTTTACATCTTAGCAGTAAGTTATATCCTGATTACATGGCTTGCAGTATATATACTGTTTGATGCTGCTGGTTCTACTTTTAAGTTATGGGAGCTGTAGAAAACATAGGAAAACCATAAAAATTGGAAAACTAGTTTAAGCCATAACAACGCAACAGTTCACAGTTCAATCAGATTGCTGAAGCTGCTGGAGTCAGTTAAATGTAGCAGCATATACTATTTTCAATTATTCTAGGTTTTGTATTTGGCTTTTAGAGCTTCACTTTAAAGTTCCAAAGTTTAAATGCAGATGATATTCTGTTAACACATTTTGTAATCAAATACAGGTCAATCCCTCAGATGTCATCATTTTAGATGGAATTCTTATTCTACATGATCCTCGTGTACGTGAAATCATGAACATGAAGATATTTGTTGATTCAGGTTCTCCTCTATTGACCCTTAACATCCCTCGCTTATCCCCAAATAGGAAAAGAGAAACAAGACAGCTTTTTACTTGATATTTTGCGGTTCACTCTTTACCCCTATTCTTGCTTTTGAAACTGGAAATCAAATATTATGATACGAGAGCCTTTAGGACATATTTCCAGTGTTCCATATTGTTCCCTAACCTGTTAATAAATTCATGAACGCAGACTCTGATGTGCGGTTGGCCAGGAGGATACGGCGGGACACTGTTGAGAGGAACAGAAACATCCAAAACGTGCTAGATCAAGTTAGCAGTTTTCTTTTTGCATTTAATGCTCCTTTTTAGATTTTCTGTTGCCCCTCAATTGTATGGAAGGTTACCACGTTAGCAGTTCTCTTTCACTTGAGACTCCTTTTCGGTTTAGTAACATGGAAAATAAGACAGGTTATCTGCTACGATAGGTTAAAATCTGCTGGGAGTGTAAAGATTTATTACACTATCAATATATGTAAGTTAAATACATGATATATTAATATACCTCATTTTGTGTACAAACGGCTTTTAGCCATGGTTCTGCAGCTAGTTCCTCACGCACTGAGCCACACTGGTTAGAGGTTCAGAAATGTTGTATAAAGAGGTTCTTTTGGACCGTTATTTACACGGGAAATCTTCTATATGGTCCTATAATTAACCTATATTACCAAATTGGATGTCAATAGGGTCTATTCACCTAGTTAAACTATTTATTATATGTGCCAGTTAAACAGACAGCGTGTGTGTTTACTGGTTCGACATTAAGTTGCTGTGAACTTTTTGATGATTCACTATAAATTGGATTATCTATCAATTGATTCATTAGTAATCAAATCTTTGATTTGTTTGGAAAGTTTATATTCTTCAAGCCGACTGTACTATCTGACATGCAGTATGCAAAATATGTTAAACCTGGTTTTGAGGACTTCATTCATCCAACAAAGAAATATGCTGATGTAATAATTCCACGAGGAGCAGATAATGATGTTGCAATCGACTTGATAGTTCAACATATTCGTACAAAGCTTGGACAGCACCATCTCTGCAAAATATATTCGAATGTATTTGTTATACATTCTACATTTCAGGTGTGTTTCTCTTCAGATTCTCTTCTTTATCCTATTTCAATTCAGGTATGGGTATGGTAAATTTCTTGATCTGTGCTTCAATATTCTTGAAGATCAAAAGGTGGAAAAGTTCCATAACATTTTCCCTTTTGCTAGATGCGTGGTATGCACACGCTTGTACGAAATGCAAAAACAACAAAGCATGACTTTGTTTTCTATGCTGATCGCCTTATACGATTGGTATGATCGTTTTTATCTTGTGTCAATCAATTCTCTATTGACCATGTAGTGAAACACGTTCTTTTCCTCATGTTTGAGGTTGTGGAGCATGGCCTTGGTCACCTTCCCTTTACTGAGAAGCAGATAACCACTCCTACAGGTGACTTTTCTATTATCATTTGCTTCCACTTAAACAGAAAGTTAGCCCGTCTAGCGAGGTGGGAGGTATTCTTAAATTAACACAATTTCCCTATCCAAATCACACATGAGTTTGGATTTCACTAGGTGTTTAAAAATATTTGCCCAATCGGATCTCTTAAAAGTTAACTGCACGCTATCGTCCACTCTAAATATGAGTTGATAACTTAAAAAAGATGGTTGAAATTCAGTGGGTTAGGAACCGGAGGGGGGTTGGAGATGCTGCTTTCTGCATATACATTTCGGATCACAAGCAGTGTCACATATATGGAATTGTATTTAAGTTATATTAACAGTGTAAATAGCCGGATATAGCAGGCTATAATTTTATTTTCCAAGTTATCATATTAGGCTTGCTATAAAAAGTTGCATATTGTTATAGATGAAAAACTCTACGCACTATCAGTGTACATAACTTAAACTCATAGGAATTTGCTGAAAGAAGTGTCTTTCCCTCTTTTGCAGGATCTGTATACAGTGGCGTCGTTTTCTGTAAAAGGTTGTGTGGAGTGTCGATCATTAGAAGGTATTCATTTCCTACTCTTTTATAGTATGGGTAGAATTTCCAGCATACAATTCGGGCAATTTCTGTTTCATGTTAGTAATAAACTTCAGTAATTGAAACTGAAAGTTGACATGGTTACCTTGGATCAGTGGAGAAAGCATGGAAAATGCATTGAGGGCTTGCTGTAAGGGAATCAAAATAGGCAAAATTCTAATCCACAGGGAGGGTAAAAGTGGCAGGCAGGTTAGTCAAACAAACTCAGGTTTTATTGCATTTTCTCATTCCCCCGTCCTCGTTATTCTCAAAATCCCCAGAACAAGAGAAAATAGTCTTTTAGAAAAGTTGATCTGCAAAAAGAATTCCGCTGATATGATTCTAGGGAAAACAATAAAGCCAAAATGTTTCTGACTGCATATGCAAAAGCATCATCAGATATCTGAGCATTCACCAAGAGCAATAAAGAATCTAATCTAATAAAGAAATGCAGGGTGATCTATACATTAAAGAGTGGTGGCGAAAAGTAAATTGTTGTATCAGGTTTCTGTATCATGGTTATCTGTTTTCTGCTCTCATAGACATGTCTCTAAGTTTGTACATCGTATCTGTTAGTACTATAATGTAAATATCTCGAATCTTAAACAAATACAAATCTAGTTTTGTTATTAACTGCGCAACCTTTTGTCTGGATTTGAAGACTAAAGTCGAGTTCTAAATAAACCTCACCGGTTTAAATCAAGATAGCAAAGGTTATTTCTTTTAAAAGAAGTCATCCTATTTTAAATGGAGTAATTATCAAGCGCTTTTATAATATGAATTCTATTTTGTCAAGAAAACGAGGCACACCTTTATAAAGTGGTTGAAAAAGTTGTTTCCAGTCCATACAGACAAAATTTCTTATCATTCACACTTGTACTTTGACTTGCACTTTTAAAATCTCCAACAACAAAGAGCTTAATATCAGGACATATAGAAAATGCAGTTTCTTACCGATCCCAGCAACATTACAGTTGATCTACGAGAAGCTACCAAAAGATATTGCAAGTCGCCATGTTTTGCTGCTTGATCCAGTACTAGCTACAGGTTGGAAATGCTTTGCTTTCCGTCAATGAATAAATTCCTAAATAACTTTGTTTACTAACCAATGAATTGTTAATTACTGTCCAGGGAATTCTGCAGTGAAAGCTATTTCTGTGCTGCTTAGCAAAGGTGTACCAGAGTCTAACATCATTTTCTTAAACCTGATATCAGTGAGTAAACATATCCAAAAATTGCAAAAGTCAAAACCTGATAGTATTTTATTTCAGATAGTTTACTATTGTACTTCTTCCAGTCTTTCTGTCTTTTATGATTTTTGAACACCTCTTAAGAAAGACGTTTAACACTACCCTTTGCCTCGCTTTAAACGCCTCACTTAATTAACACTTCATTAGTTATAACAGTAATATGACTTCTTTGTTTTTCTAAAACGGAAGTAGTTTGACACAAATTTAGTTGCCAAAATGACGAATATTTGGACCAGAGGGAGTATTTTGTGTCAGATAGTTTTGACTATATTTATTAATTATGCAGGCGCCTGAGGGATTACATGCTGTATGCAACAAATTCCCAAGATTGAAGATTGTAACATCAGAGATTGACACAACTCTTAACAAAGACCTACACGTGATTCCTGGTATGGGCGAATTTGGAGACCGTTATTTTGGTACTGGTAGTCGAATTACTCCTCCATAGATTCAGCCATGCAAGTTCTGTCCCTCTTTTATTCAGGGATGGATTTCTATAGCTCATAATCTAAATGTGGGTTAGTCTTAATAGACGGGTTATAAAGATATTGCGCTTTGCCCCCCTTTTTTTAAAGTAGAAAGAGCAAGATTTTACTTATTCCAGGGGATGAAAGACAAATAAAGGATCATGAGATTGTATGATAAGAGAGATATCCGCGAGGCATGACCATAGAGTTGTAATTTGAATTTTTTGCATTTCGCAATACTATTGTTGCACCTGCTTTGGGAATGTGTATATACCTTCTGTAAGTTCTTTTTTATGTTTGATTTTAACTGCATAGTTCTCTTCCATGTTCTTGCAGTTCTCTTTTTCCTCTTCGTTCCTGCCATCCCTCAAGTTTAAAGCAACCATCCCCGAGTAATAACCTTCAGAAAAGATGAACTTTATTCTTTCTCCTTTGACTTGCCCTTGCTTCTACATTTACACAAGATGCAACACAGTTAATTTGCAAGTCATTATCTCAATGCTTTAGTGCATATACCTCCTAGCAAGGGAGGAAAAGCATGACTAAATGATTCCACCGCTACATACTTCTTGTGAGTGTATACGGTCAAAACCGGGCTTGCTCTTTGCATGACTAATCGAGATCAAAATTAGGGGTGGGCATAAAATCCGAAAAATGGTAGACGCGCAGACCGAGTGAGTTTCCGTCGATCCCGACCCAGATGTGCCAAAGATGGCGCTTTCTTTGGTGATAGAAGATCTAATTGTAGAAAGAATCAAAACTAAAGTTGAGGATAACTCTTTTTTTGACCTATATTCCTGATTACGAATCAAAACCGAATTCCGAACCGAACCAAATTAATTTGGTATTTCGATTTCGATTTTTTCGGTATGGTATACGGTATTGGGTTTTTGATATTTCGGTATTTCGGTATATACCAAAATACCGAAAAAATTTAGTCCAAGCCCAACTTTATTTTTTATTTTTTAGCCCAATAGTTACTTGTCTTATTGATTACATTATTAAATCCAATGTATTCCATCCTCATTCTGCAAAATATTTTTTTCTAACATAGATAACTTTTCCTAAATACTAATCCAAGATAAAAAAGCAACATCTTATTACTCTATTCGAAATTAAAAAAAACTTGTGTAATTATCTAATAAGATCTAAATCGACTCATTGTAACTTGCTTTCAGACACAACACATGCTAGATTAACTTACCGAACTTCAACAAAAGGTACATACTATACAATATACTCATTCCTAAGAAATCAAGATGATATTGCTAATATTCAATTTTATTTGGCTTTGTAAAATCCTAGACGATTTTACTACCATCCTTGCAACAATGAAGTGAGAGGCTTAACCGTATTATGCTACCACTGAACATAGTAATCATGCGTTAAAAAGAACATAGTCATGTGTTAGCACAATGATCAACATGGATTACATTAGTTAATGGAGTGGGGGTGGAGATAGTGAAGATTTGGTTTAAACCGAAATCGTAACGAACCAAAATAAGAAATACCGAAGCGTACCAAAATATTTTGGTACGGTATTTGGTATACACAACTGATAAACCGAATACCGAAATACCGAACCGAAATTCTTAAAATACCGAACCAAAATACCAAATGCCCACCCCTAATCGAAATACGACAGGTCAAGGTTCGATCTCGTGTTATATCGAACCATGGTGCAAAGATGGATCGTCGAGCTTGTGATCTAGAGACCGATCAAGATCGAGATTGGCCAAGATTGAGACCGAGCAAGATAGAGATGGAGCAAGATCGAGGAAAACCTACCGAGCCAAATAACGGAAAGCCGAAATATCCGCAATCGGGCGAGGATCACGGCAGGAATCCCGGCACGTATCAAGAAGAGGCCGATTAATTAGCTAATCATGTTATTTCCTACCTCATATAGAACTGTACTAAGAGTAGGACTCCCCTACTATATAAAGGGGGTCTGATTATTTGTAAAACACGTCATATTCACGCAATACAAAGCAATATACTATCGTTTTTTAGCTTTCACTATCTTGTTATTCTGTTGATAAGTCAGTTGAAACATCTTTTGGTTCAAGGGTGACTGAACTCGAGGACCAAGGCTATTCAATTTGTGTGGTTTGCATTTATCCTTTTGTCGTCAATTTCAATATTAATTTATTCTTCTTAATCTGTACCAAGATATCACGTATCCTTAAAATCGCATATAAATTAAATTGTTATCTGATTTTAGGGTAAACAGTTTGGCGCCCACCGTGGGGCTAAGAATAATAGTGGTTACTCGGTGCAAACTTTCATAACACACACCATTTTTCACTTGTTCTTTGGAGTATCTTTGATTCCAGGACCAGAATGTCGAACTCTCAGTCAACACACCTTCACATCGACAACGATTCCAGCCACCACGACGAGAATGATAACATAGCACCAGGAAATGAAATACCCCCGGTTGACCTCGATGGAGTTCCGGCTATAGATCCAATCGACGTCAGCTCACATATAGCCCTCAATGCCAATTTGGCAGTCGATCCCGAGGACAGCGTTTGCCGGGGCATTTGATCAGCCGCTCAAAGTGCACGTGGCGGTGATGACGGCGTGATCAACATGCGAGTGATCTTCAAAATGTTGTAGGCCCAACAGACAGCGATAGCCCAGCTCCAAAATCAGAATAACCCACCGAGCAGGATCGAGCCCGAACCATTACAAGAGGTTGTCCACAGGATCGAATCGGTTTCAAAGAGATCGAACAATAAAGAATCAGGGACCGATCCTGCAATCATGAAGATGCTCGAAGAACTGACAAAACGAATTGAGTCGGGGGAAAAGAAGATCGAGGCAAACGATAAGAAGGTGGAAACTTACAACTTACGCGTCGATTAAATCCCGGCGGCACCACCGATATTGAAGGGTCTGGATTCCAATAAGTTTGTGCAAAAGCCTTTCCCCTCGAGCGCAGCTCCCAAGCCGATCCCCAAGAAGTTCCGAATTCCAGAGATTCCTAAATACAACAGAACAACCAATCTGAACGAGCATGTCACCTCTTACACATGTGCTATCAAAGGGAACGGCCTAGAGGATGACAAAATTGAATCTGTCTTGCTAAAGAAGTTTGGAGAAACCCTGTCGAAGGGGGCTATGATGGTACTACAATTTACCACCTAATTCTATTGACTCATTTGCTATGCTTGCAGATGCTTTCATAAAGGCACACGCCGGAGCCATCAAGGTTGAAACTAGAAAATCGGACCTTTTCAAGATAAGGCAGAAGGACAACGAAATGCTTAGAGAATTCGTGTCTCGATTCCAAATGGAACGGATGGACCTGCCACCAGTCGCCGATGATTGGGCAGTTCAAGCTTTCACCCAAGGACTCAATGTTCGAAGCTCGGTGGCCTCGCAGCAGTTAAGGCAGAATTTGATAGAATATCCAGCTATCACTTGGGCCGATGTGCATAATCGGTATCAATCGAAGATCAGGGTCGAAGACGACCAACTCGGGGCTCCTTCTGGGTTCGTTTATCCTATCAGACTTGTCGACAGAATTAAGAGGGATATTGACCGGGAACCAAGGTCGAACAGAGATCGATACCATCCATATAGTGGAGATCGCAGGAGCAGCGGACCTGGGCGGAATCTTGTACAAAATGAAACGAGAAGTGATCGAGGTCAGAGCTCTCGAGGGCTCATGAGCAAGAACGGCTTCGACAAGCCTATCGGACCCAAAGAAGCACCTCGGTTATCAGAATACAACTTTAACGTTGATGCAGCCGTCATCGTATCAGCTGTAGGACGCATCAAAGATACCAGATGGCCTCGACCTTTACAAACCGATCCACCCCGAAGAGATCCCAACCAAATGTGATAATATCATGGAACCCATGGCCACAGAACGGAAGATTGTTGGCAATTAAGAGAAGAAGTAGCCCGGTTATTCAACAACGGGCATCTTCGGGAGTTTCTGAGCGACCGAGATCGATCGCATGATCGATGCCACGGTCGGTCACGAGATCCTCAGTTTTCTCGATGCCTATTCCGGGTACAACAAAATGAACCCGGATGATCAAGTAAAAAACCTCTTTCATCACTAAGTACGGCACGTACTGTTATAATGTAATGCCATTTGGGTTAAAAAATGCTAGTGCCACTTACCAGCGCCTATTAAACCGAATGTTCAAAGAAAAAATAGGGAAATCTATGGAAGTTTATATTGATGATATGTTAGTGAAGTCCCTGCGAGCAGAAGACCATTTAAAGCATTTGCAGGAAACCTTCAGTATATTGAAGAAGTACAACATGAAACTGAATCCGGAAAAATGCGCATTCGGAGTCAGACCGGGTAAATTCCTTGGGTTCACGGTATCCAACCGAGGAATTGAGATCAACCCCGACAAGATCAAATCCATCGAGGATATCACGGTAGTGGACAACGTGAAGGCCGTACAAAGGCTAACCGGGCGCATAGCTGCCCTGGGGTGGTTCATCTCGAGGTCTTCCGACAAGAGTCATCGATTTTTCTCGTTGCTGAAGAAGAAAAACAATTTCACATGGCCTCTGGAATGCTAACGGGCCTTGGAAGAACTCAAGAGATACCTATCGAGTCCGCATCTGCTTCATACACCAAAGGCGGACGAACAACTATACCTGTAGTTGGCAGTATCGGAGATAGCGGTAAGTGGAGTACTAGTTGGAGAAGAGCAAGGTACGCAATTTCTGATTTATTATGTTAGCCAGACCTTAGGTGAGGCCGAAACTAGATATCCTCACTTAGAAAAACTGGCGCTCGCTTTCAGTGCCACCCTATATGTGTTGTGGAAACTTATCCGTTGCGAAATATAATGAATAAGCCTGAACTCTCGAGGCGATTGGCCAAATGGGCCGTAGAAATCAGCGGGTACGATAATGAGTATCAGCCCCAGACGGCCATTAAATCTCAAATTTTGGCAGATTTCGTGGCCAACTTCATGGCGGCCCTAATACCCAAGGTCGAAAAAGAGTTATTAATAAACTTGGGGACGTCTTCGGGAATATGGACCCTCTTTACGGACGGTGCATCGAACGTAAAGGGGCCCGGACTTCACATTGTGCTGAATCCACCCACAAGCAATATAGTGAGGCAATCCATTAGAACTGTAAAATTGACTAACAACGAGACTGAATATGAGGCCGTGATTGTAGGTCTCAAACTGGCAAAGAGCTTAGGGGCAGAGGTGATCAAAGCTAAGTGCGACTACCTCTTTGTGGTAAATCAAGTTAACGAAACGTTCCGAGTCAGAGAAGAACGGATGCAAAGGTACCTGGATAAGCTACAGGGTAACATTACATCGATTCAAAGAGTGGACTTTGCAGCACGTACGTCGAGATCAGAATAGTGAGGCCGATGTACTTGGAAACTTAGGCTCTTCGGTCGAAGATGATAAACTCAAATCGGGGGCAGTCGTACAACTCATGAGATCGGTAGTAGAGGAGGGTCACGCCGAAATAAACACTACAAGTCTAACTTGGGATTGGAGGAATAAATATATAGAATATTTGAAGACTGGCAAAGTACCCTCAAATCCTAAAGAGTCGAGGGCCCTACGCATAAAGGCAACTCGATTCATCTTGTCCGAGAACAGAACCTTGCTTAGAAGAATGTTCGATGGCCCACTAGCTATATGTCTAGGACCGGGAGATACCGAGTACGTTCTGAGGGAAATCCACGAAGGAACCTGTAGGAACCACTCAGGCGTCGAATCATTGGTTCGAAATGTAATCAGAGCCGGCTATTATTGGATCGATATGGAAAAAGATGCAAAGGAGTTCGTACAAAAATACGATAAATGCCAAAAACATGCTCCGATGATTCATCAACCCGGAGAACTGCTACATTCGGTCTTGTCGCCATGGCCATTCATGAAGTGGGGAATGGACATTGTCGGCCCTCTTCCATGGGCACCAGGTAAGGCTTAATTAATCTTATTTATGACTGACTATTTTTCTAAGTGGGTTGAAGCCCAGGCGTACGAGAAGGTCAGGGAGAAGGAAGTCATCGACTTCATTTGGGACCACATCATATGTCGGTTTGGGATGCCATCCGAAATAGTATGTGACAACGGGAAACAATTTATTGGCAGCCAAGTGACCAACTTTCTCGAGGATCATATGATCAAAAGGATCTTGTCCACACCTTATCACCCCTGTGGGAACGGATGAGTCAAATCGACCAACAAAATCATAATCCAAAACTTGAAGAAAAGGTTGACCGACGCCAAAGGAAAATGGAAGGAAATTCTTCCCGAAGTTCTTTTGGCATACTGCAAAACCTCAAAATCCAGTACTGGGGATACCCCATTCTCGTTGGTTTATGGCGCAGAAGCTCTAATACCGGTCGAAGTTAGAGAGCCAAGTATCAGGTTCCTATATGCAACAAAGGAATCAAATGACGAGCCTGGAACTATTGGACAAAAGGCGTGAAGCCTCCCTTGTCCGATTCTTCGCCCAAAAGCAGCTGATCGAAAGGTATTATAATCGAAGGGCCAAATTTCGATACTTTAATGTCGGGGACTTAGTACTAAGGAAAGTCAAGCTGAACACCCGGAATCCGAATGATGGGAAGTTGGGTCCGAATTGGGAAGGACCGTACCAGGTTCTCGAGGTCACCGGAAAGGATCCTATAAACTCGGGATGATGAATGGGGAACAACTACCGAACAATTGGAATGTAACTCACCTAAAGCAATATTACTGCCAAGGTACGACCCCTTTCATTTCCTTTTATTTTATGACTAACACTTGCAGGTGATCGACAAAAAGCAGCACGAAGTCTTTAGGTCTGAAAGCACGCGTTGCACTCTTTTTTTCTTAGATTGGTTTTGTCCCAAACGGATTTTCCGGTAAGGTTTTTAACGAGGAAACAGTGAGTCGTGCTAACTTAGAATCAAAGGCGATCATGAATCGGTGTCGAAGATTGTATTTACAGTATCAGAGATTTCTCTACAATCAACCTCGAATACTGGGGTGCATTACCCTTGGATATCGGATTGCTTTAGCAAGGAAATTATTTCGTAATGAAACGATCTCGATAGGTAGGATTGTAAGGGCCAAACGGTCAAATGAACTGTGCCCACGTAGATTGCTCGAGCCCTGGCATAAAACATGTGCGCATGTATAACCGTTTAGTACAAGAATAAAGAGAAGTACTTTCCTTGCATTCATCTTATGTTTAAAAGTTTTTTCTTTACATCCCTTAAAGAATTTCTTACTTTTGATCTCCTCACAGAAACGAGCTCAAGGGACGACTATAACCAGAATTCAGATGATCACTCCCTCACTCGGGGACTGCCATCCGAAAACAAACTCGAACAGGTCGAGCTATTAAACATCGGGGATGCAAGACCTATTAGGCAACCCCCGAATTTTAAAGGCCACAGCTATACCTACTCGGAGGCTGTTATCTTAGGCAAGCTTGGATAACTTGGGGAAGCAAGACCACTGGGCTACGCCCGAAATTAAAAGTCCACGGCCATATTAACACGGTTCGGAGACGTTCGGAACCGTAACAAAAAATAGGCCTTTGAAATTTTCATAACTGGTTCTAAAGGCTACCCTCGACAAACTATATTTTGAATTACTTACTCTGGGAGAAAGTTCCTGGTGACACCGAACCCAAGATGCCTCAGAACAGAATAATGTAAAGGCAGGGTTTGCTCGAACTTACACAATTCTAAGTTATTTTATGCTAAGGCATTCCGATCTTTGTGAATACAAGTAATAAAGCAAAGGAAAAATTCGAAAGCCAAAAGGGAAAAGAAAGCCTTGTATATATTTACCCAATAGTCTTTTATAGAGGACAAAATAGCATAATTAAAAAATTTACAATGGCCGAAACGGCCTAAAAAAGATGCAAAAGAAAAGCAAAAAATATAAAGGCCTAAATGGCCTGGTCTTCGTCGGAGGCAGCATCTCCGCCCTTGGGATCTTCCCCGCCTTCAGACTCACTTAAACTCTCTGAGTCATTCTCGGGAAAGGCCAACTTCCGAGACCTGGCTTCTTCTGCTTTGGAGTTCTCGAGTTCAGCCAGTATCTTGAAGCCGTGAGCATGGACTCACTCAAGGACTTCCCTTCGAGTTTGCCACTTTGCATGATCCACCATGCTTTTGGCCTGCGCCTGGATGGCTGATCACGCCCAACTATGCCTTATAAAAAGGACATTGCGGTCGTTACAAATATAATCCAGTTTACAAGTCCGGAGTCGAATCCCACAGAGAATTAACCTATCAATTACCTTTGTTGGAATCACTAAATTCTTTATAATCAATTTCCCAAAATTTGTAAACAATATTGGATGGTATTTCTACTAACTAAGATTGAAAGTAAATAACTAACAGCTGTAAACTAAATATTCTTGGGTTGAAAACAATAATGAGAAGGTTCTAAGGTAGTGATTTCCCCTATTGACGGAATCCCTTCCGGTTACGTTGCATATAGATTCACCAAAATATCTCTATCAATCATGAGCACTTTTATTACCGTAAATCTCTCCCGAGTAATTGCGATAATTTACTAGACGCACTCTCCCGAGCTACGCTAGCTGACTTTGATTATTACTGCTCACTTTAGATCACACCCAAGGCTTCGTTATCCCTAATCCCGCCTTTAAACCCGCAATTATAGATCCCTCTTATACTTTGGGAGTGGTGTTGTTCAACAATTGCCTAAATATGCACTCTCTCCCGAGTTATGCATACTAAATAGGCACAGCTAATTGAGGATCCTGTCAATTAACTACAATAAATACGTAATTGAACAAATAGAGATTAACCGGCAACTATATGAACATAATCAAGAAGTTCATCCTTCAATAGGTTCCATCAAAACCTTAGACTAAAGTATTTAGCTACTCATAACAACGTAAAGATAAACTACGAAAATATTTGTCATGGAAAATTGCAAGAAAAAGAAGAAATAAAGAAATATGATATTTTGGGTGATCTCTCACACTTGTGTTTCTTGCCCAAAGTACTCTCTAAACAAATCTGACCTAATGAGGCCGAAAGCCTACTTTTTATAAGGGTTCTACACCAATTTTTTCCGACTTGACAATCCTGCCCCTGGCTAGTTCGCGTTCTGCCGCGGTCCACCGCGGTTACGCCGGGACCGCGGCCAAAAGGGGTCTCTGAATCTTCATCTCTACTCTGCCGCGGTCCTACCGCGGTTACGGTCTGACCGCGGCAGGCCAACTTCTGCCTTCCTTTGACTTTTCACTTGGTGCATTTCTTGGGCATTGTTTGATTGGCCTCCTTTTCTCCGTAATTGATCCCAAACTTGCTCCATCGACTTCTTTCATTGGATATAGCCTGCAAAGCATGAAAAGCACTAATCAGAGTATTTGGTTATCACTTTTTACAACAAAGCTATACAAAAATGTGGTTCTTTAGGGTCTAATTATAGTCTAATTTACCTATTATCAACACCCCACACTTAAATCTTTGCTCGTCCTCGAGCAAGTTAAACCACACTTTTAGGCCTAATCATTTGATGCATTACCCTTTTTATGTCACACCTGCTATTATGAAAGAACAACCTAAGCAGTGCAACAGCCACACCTCAGATGAAGACTCTAATGCCATGCCACGCTCATGCTTACTCTATGTACTCTAACAGAAGTGAAGACTTGCTTTTTCTTCTTGAGTTCAATGCCCTCACATCACATTTTTGAGAGAAGTTCCACACACATGAAATTAAACAACAAGGAACTGTAGAATAAACGAATTCACTCACTCTCAGCAAAGAACATTCATATGCCACACAGATACACCATAAGCTTGCCCTTAGTGTAATACTCTACTAATCAAATTGTTCAGTCTAAAATCAATAGGGCTTCATTTGGTTGTAATGTAGGCTACGGGACGGGTAGGATACATTTAGATATAAGAGTGACTACACCTCTCTAAGCACTTTAATACATACATTTTCTCAATTAAACCTCATCCTCATGTCAAGCCCAACTCCACCTTCACATCAATTTATATTACCCCATACTTTTTTAAGCACATTTACATCAAGAGCCACCACTTATCAAGAATTTTTTGTTTCACAACAATCCAACTATATATATATATTTTTTTAATTCAAGTGGCTCTTCCTTTTTCAAAACAGTGCACCTTTCTCCTTATTCAATTAGTTCCACTCGAAAGCCAAACCGACCACCCCACACTTTAACTTTTACAAGGTTCATAACAATTCAAGTGCTCATGAGAGGTGAAAAGGTTCAAATAGATGGTTAATTCAAACAAATGGGTAAGGCTTGTAATGTGGTTGCCAAAGAAAAAGGATTATAGGCTCAAAGGGGTTAACTATAGTAATGTGTAACAGGTGGATTCATTATTATATAGGCTACACTAAGAAATGCCTAAATCATCTCTAAGACCAAACAACTACTATTTCGCTTTGCACACACACGGGGCAAGTTCTAGGTATCGCATGCAAGCACAGAATACGTGTATAACCTCACACACACTTGGCATGTAACTCATTCCGAATTAGTTTGTCAACACATTCACAAGAGCATTCAAATAAGACAAGGTGTGCAAAATTAAGGCATAAGATTAAGAGTCTACACATGAACCTAGACGTCGCACCCTCAAGTTCGTTTTAAGTATTTGCAGGTTTGAACAGCACGGGATGCATTCTTGCCCAACCCTTTTTAGCCCACAAGAGTCCTAAGGGTCCTAAAATCTATTAAAGAAAAATCTACCTAACCCGGTTCAAGAAAAACCCTTGGAAAAGAACCGCGGTCAAAAGAAAAACCAAGGGGGAATTACTACACTACCTAAAAAGAAAATAAAATAAAAATCTTTTTGGCTTTTTTTTTATTAGACTCCTTCCCTCAAGAATACTGTTTGGGTGGTCCGTTATCAGGAAGAGTCTCCTAACTTTTCTATTTTTTTTATCCGACCTTAACCCTCAAGAAACCCGTCGACAGTGTCCGTCGTTGGGCCAAGTCGGTGACATCTAAGCTACATGTACAACAACATATATATACACAAATCATATATACAGATACCCAAGTCTCCCACCCCACACACAAAGAGTATGGCATGTCCTCATGTCATAAAACAATGAAAGCATAGAAGGGTAAGAGAACTTCCCTGTCATCATTCGGAGTCAGAGACGGTGCTGGGATCCACGTGACAGGCCCTCCCCTAAAGCACGGAACCAAGCCATCACCCGGCTCTCAGACCTGGCCTGCCGTCTAGACATGGCATCCAAACGAACATGCAGGCTATCTACCGAGGTGCGAAGTTCTGCCACGTCTTCCTCCACAGAAGTCAACAAGGGTTGGCTGGTGTATGATCTAGAGAACTCCACCACAGTATGGGGTTGCCGTGAGGAACCAGCTGCATCATAAGACCTCCGGGGTGGTGCCATGGGCGCTGAGGCATCATCATCATCGTCCAGGTCAATGTGTGTAGATGCATCTCTGCCCACTTTGATCTTTGACGCTCTGAAGGCTGTTCTTGGGGGTAAAGTGCCATCCATCGGATTGACCGGGACATTAACCATCAAACATAACCTCGTCACAAGTGAGGGGAAGTAAAACCCTTTCGTCATCAGAGGCGACCGGATCATCATTTCATCTCCAATGATCTTAGCGATATCAACATCCTTCCTGGTCACAAAGCACCAAACCAATAAAGCCCGCAAGCTGTTCACATCTGTTGTGTTGCTCATGGGCAACAATCTGCTGCAAATCATAGTGAACCAACACTTAGCTTCCCAGGTGAGTGACTTGGAATGCAAGGTCATGTTTTCCTAAATCCAAATTGGCCTTCCCCCCGAGCATAAGGAGTCAGTCGGAGTGCCTCAGTCTACCCCTGGAGAATTGTGGTAATAATCATTGTCACCAGTGAATGGGGGCAACTGCAGGACCTGGCGAATTGTCAGGACTGAAGCATCTACTACCTTGCCTCGCACAATCACAGAGCGGCACATATGTTCCGGGCAGTTCGCGTAGAACTCCCGGACTATCATTGGGTTTGCCGTGTCAGGTTCATCGAATAAGTACGCCATCCCCCTCTGGCGGATTTCTTCGTACATATCCGGCTTTTCAACTCGGAGGGCAGCTCTGTTAATACCAATCTCCGGGATAAAGTGCTTAGTGGCTTTCGCATGAAACCTGTCCTGGGCCTCCTCGGATGTGAACCGGGTGGCATCATAAGTGGGCACATCGGAAGTATTTTCTGAATTTCTTCGCTTCTTTCTAGCCATTGTACTTGAGTATTGGCAGAGTCTTGAAAAAGAAAAGAAAAGGAAAAAAAATTGGGGTGGGGCTGCTGGGTAGGGGGTGGGCATTTTTGGGGGGAGGGTTAATATGGGTGGTTAGGGTTTGGACAAGATGGGGGTAAGAAGAAGAAAGAAGAAGGGGAATAGGGGTTGTGGGTTATGAGAAGAAGAAAAGAGTGTTTGATGGTGAGAAGAGGAAGAAACAATAAAGAAAAATGGAGAAGAAGAGGAGAGGATTGGGGAAGATAGAGATAAGAGAGAGAGAGAAGAAGGAAGAAAGAGTGAGTGTCGGTTGGGTAAGGAAGGGGGTTGTGGGTAGGTTAGGGTGATTAAAGGGGGGAAAAAAAAAGAAAAAAAAATACCTGGGCCCGTTTATGGTTCACCGCGGTCCTGCCGTGGTTAGGCCGGGACCGCGGTGAAAAAAATCTTCAGAGAGTGTACTCCACCGCGGTCGTACCGTGGTTACGACGCGACCGCGGTGGGAAAACTTCAGAGAGGGCATTCCACCGCGGTCCTACCGCGGTTACGCCGCGACCGCGGTGGGCCCGTTACTGGCTGCCTATTGCTTGGTTTTTTTGTTCCTTGTTATGCCCCTTAGGCACTATTTTTACCTCTTTTAAGGCCTACCTTACCCATAGTATGTCCAGGCTCGTGATGCAACGATCTCCGCACTAACCTGCATATATCCAACATGTTAGAATACTATCGTGGGTTGCCTTCCATGAAGCGCCTGATTTAACGTCGCGGCACGACGCAACACGAGCGCAAGATTCCCTCAACCTCTCTCTCTCGCTCTTTTTTTTATATGATATTACAAATTACATTTACAACACAATCGTGGGTTGCCTCCCACGCAGCGCCTGATTTAACGTCGCGGCACGACTCAAATGAGCGCATTTAAGGCTCGCTCGACCTCTGAGGTTCAGTCAGGTGAATCTCAGACCCTTCCTTTAGTTCATTCATGCCCACATATAGTTTTAATCTCTGCTCATTGACTCTAAATGTACGAGAGTCTTTCTCAACGGCGATCTCTACAGCACATGAAGGGAATACTTCAACCACTCGAAACGGTCCAGACCATCTTGACTTAAGCTTACCAGGGAACAGCCGTAATCTCTAGTTATAGAGAAATACCATGTCCCCGGGTTTGAACTGTCGCTCAACAATGTTTTGGTCGTGTAACCTCTTCATTCTTTCCTTGTACAATCTTGTGCTCTCAAAAGCAAGATGTCTGAACTCGTCAAGCTCATGCAACTCAGTGATTCTAGTTGTGCCTGCAGCTTCAATATCTAAGTTCAACTGCTTCAATGCCCACCGCGCTTTATGTTCAAGTTCAACTGGCAAGTGACAAGCCTTTCCAAACACCAACTTATACGGTGACATACCAATTGGTGTTTTAAATGCGGTCCTGTAGGCCCAGAGTGCATCATCTAGCTTCCTCGCCCAATCAGTTCTTGTGGCGTTCACAGTCTTGGTCAACACACTCTTGATTTCTCTATTGGACACTTCCACCTGCCCACTAGTTTGCGGGTGATATGGAGTAGCCACCTTGTGGCGCACATCATACTTAGCAAGCAACTTTTCGAAGGCTCTATTACAGAAGTGAGTGCCTCCGTCGCTGATAATCGCTCGTGGTGTCCCAAATCGGGTGAATATGTTCTTCTTCAGGAATCCCACCACTACTCTTGCATCATTAGTGGGTAACGCAGTAGCTTCTACCCACTTAGACACGTAGTCCATAGCAACCAGTATGTATTTATTACCAAATAAGCTGACGAAGGGGCCCATGAAGTCAATCCCCAAGACATCAAACACTTCCACCTCTTGAATCGGGTTATGGGCATCTCGTGGCGACGGGAAATGTTCCCGGTCCGCTGACATTCATTGCAGCCCTTCACTCATAGGTGTGCGTCTCTAAACACTGTTGGCCAAAAGAATCCGGCCTCAAGCACTTTCGCAGCTGTCCTGACCCCTCCAAAATGTCCTCCATATGCTGATGCATGACAAGCCTGCAAAACAGAAGATTGTTCTATCTCGGGGACACATCTCCGGATCATATTGTCAACACATATTCTAAACAGATAAGGCTCGTCCCAATAATACATGCGGCTATCACGATAAAACTTTTTTCTTTGGACAGATGAAAGGTCGTGAGGAATTATACCACTGGCCAGGTAATTAGCAAGGTCTATGGCTTCATCTATATTATATTAAAAGTTGGGTAGTTTGTAATGTGGTTAAGCCAAGTGGCAAGCTAAAATGAAGTCACTTGGCAATTTTAAGACAAAAATGATTATTTGGAATTATAAATGGAAATATAATAATTGAAGTAGTTGAATGAATCTTATAAATAATCTAAATAGATCTTAGACAAATCTAAACAATATATCTATATTTATATTTATATGTATATTGGTATCTACATATATATATTTATATCTATACAATGATCTACTCATAGATTTTCTTCTATATTAGCTAGAAATATGGAGGTAAAAAATTTTAAAAAATTATAATAGAAAAAAATACAAAAAATATAGAAAGATGTAAATTCAGATAACCTATGACTATTACTAATTTGGAGTAAGTTAAAACATAAAATAAAACTAAAATTTACTTAAGATACTAAAGATTTATTGATTTTAAAAAATAAAAAATTCAAGAAAAAAATAAGATCTTAAATAAAATATTAAAATTATTTATAATTTAAGAAAAAAAATAGATAATCAGTAAAAAAAGTATATTAATAACAAAAATAATAAAGTCATATCAATATTGATAAATTGGGCAAATGAATATTTTATACGTAAATATTACTACAATATTTAGATATAATGTGTTCAAACAATTAAGAAATATATTTATGATAAATATTTAAATTGAGTGCGGTTAGTTTAAGTTTGAATTTGAGATGAGATAGTTTTTTAAAATATGATAAGAAAAATCATATTTTGGAATATGAACAATAAAGTCAAAGTTACTGCTGCAACGCTTTTTAATTTTTATCTATATTATATTAGAATGAGTATGGTAGAAATAAATATTAAATCCAAACAAGCTAATGAAAAGCCGCGTGACAATTAATAATATTGGGTATTGAATATATAATAGCAAAACTAAGAAATAAAGTAAATATACAATACATAAAATATTATTAACTAATTTAAATAATTTAAATTTTTCGAGCAATATTTTCAAAACAAAATTAATATTTATTTTATGATTAAAAAATTATATATTTATCCATATAATGTTAAAGAATAGTAGTTGATAATGATATTAAATAAAGTTACAAGTGAATGAGCCACATAAAACGTAACAAGACTATATATTAGATAAAACAATAGCAAAATTAAAGAAAATTATTAAAAATTTACTATTAGAAATGAAAGGGAAAGACTGTTTGAATTTGAAATTAGAAGTTCTTAAAATTATTATGAGAATTCTCAAGCTATAGAGTATAGATATAATTTAACTTATTATGTAGTAATTTTAATTAGGAAAATTAAACTTTCATATTAAATACAAATAGGAAGAAAAATACAATTTACTTTATTTTTGAAAATAATATAAAAGTAATAGCTATTATAATTATTAGTAGATTTATGACATAAAATATATACAACGTGATTTTATCCACGCTTTAAATTTATTTGATTAAATTAAATTAAATAAATAATACTCAAAAATATTATTGATTAATTTATTTGATTACTTTATGATGTGTATCATTTTGTTTTGTATGGATTTTTGTTATATTTTTTTAAATTACAATAAATAATGAAATAACAACTAATATTTCTTAGAAAATAGAATGATAAGTTTTTTGAATTTGATATGAGATTGTTTTTTGAAATATGATAAGAAAAATCATATTTTGGAATATGAATAATAAAGTCAAAGTTCTTATTGAAACACTTTTTAATTTTTATCTATATTATATTAGAATGAGTATGGTAGAAATAAATACTAAATTCAAACACGCTAATGAAAAGCCATATGACAATGTAATAATATTAGGTATTGAAAAATAAAATAGCAAAACTATAGAATATATAGAGAAAAAAAAAATTCAGATTTTTTATCATAGAAAAAAGGTAAAACTCATATTTTGGAATATGAACAATAAAGTCAAAGTTACTACTGAAACACTTTTTAATTTTTATCTATATTATATTAAAATGAGCATGGTAGAAATGAATATTAAATCCAAACAAGCTAATGAAAAGTCATATGACAATGTAATAATATTAGGTACTGACTAACATTATAGCAAAAATAAAGAATAAATAGAGGAAAAACTAAAAATTCAGATTATTTATCAGAGAAAAAAGGTAAAACTTATTAAAATTTGGGACGAGAGAGTTTTTTATATTATGATAAGAAAGGTTATAATATGGATAAGTTCACGTAACTCAAGTCTAATAGATGAAATCAAAAACTAAAAATATTGCATAATAAAAATAAATTAGAGATAATATGAGGATTTATAAATCATAAGTTTAGAAAATAAATATTTCTACAATACTTAAAATATTATTAAAAAATTTAAATAATTTAATTTTTTCAAGCAATATTTTCAAAACAAAATAAATATTTATTTTATGATTAAAAGAATTATAAATTTATCTATATAAAATTAAAGAATAGTAGTTTATAATGATATTAAATTAAGTTACAAGTTAAGGAGCCACATAAAATGTAATAAGAGTATATATTAGATAAAAAAATAGCAAAATTAAAGAAAATTATTAAAAATTTACTATTAGAAATGAAAGGGAAAGACTATTTGAATTTGAGATTAGAAAGTTCTTAAAATCATGATAAGAATGCTCAAACTATAGAGTATAGATATAATTTAACTTATTATGTAGTAATTTTAATTAAAAAAAATTTAACTTTCATATTAAATGCAAACTGCAAGAAGAATTCAATTTACTTTATTTTTGAAAATAATATAAAAATAATAATTATTACAATTATTAGTAGATTTATGCCATATAATAGATATAATGTAATTCTATCCACGCTTTAGATTTATTTGATAAAATTATATAAATAAATAATGCTCAAAAATATTATTGGTTAAATTCATTTGATTATTATATGATGTGTATCATTTGATTTTGTATAGATTTGTTATAATTCTGTACACTACAATAAATAATAAAATAATAACTAATATTTTTAAAAATAATATGATATATTAGATCATAATATTATAAAATTTTATATTCTATCAAATTATCCGCGCATCGCACAGGTTTAACACTAGTTTTTAGTAGTAATGGTTTAGCCCTGTATGTTTCGTTATTGAAAACGAGATTTGGTGATAATGACTTTCTAACTGAAAATTAGAATAGGAAGCAGAACAAACCTTCATTGGTCCAGGTACAAATTAACATGCAGATGTTTATGCACAATTTGAACCCTAATCGCTATAAAAACACGTCTCTAAAACTCAGTAGGAGATTGACTTTTGCATCTTTCGTTCTATTGCTAATAAATTAGCTTGTCAATTTGGTCTACTATTTACTTACAGTATTTGCTTAGGTATCCCTTGACAAGCGAATTTTTCATTATAGTGGGCTACGAGCATCCCCGTAAGTAGCTAGGGTTGACCATTAATTTCCTTTCCCATGAAAGCTTCCCCAAATTGTATTTTAATCATGAGAAAGAGAGAGAGACCATAAATCTTAATCCTAAAAGGCAAATACTTATTTGATTCCTTTCATTTTTTTAATAAAACAGTCCATACGTATTTAGAAACTCACTAGACCAAAAAACAGCAAAAAATGAAGAAAATAGAAGGTCTCTCAAAGTGGAAGCATATCATTATGGAGGATAAAAGTTTAAGCACAATAAAGAAAGAAATGGGAATACCAGTTTAAAAGCATTTTGGAATCTAATTCTTGGATGTAAAGATCGGAATATTGGACAAAATTCGGGGTTTAGATTCGTCTAAGAGGGACACTAAAATCACATTCCATGAACTTGCCATGCCTCAATTAAAAGAACAAAAATGCCCCATAATTTAGGACAAATAACTTTTCCATAAAACACGACGTATATTGACATGACACTTTCTTTAGTTGGTTTAAAAAAAGTAGTATTATTATTGCAAGATGCTTCATGATAACCAACTGAGCTTAAAGTTGATGAAATGGTGGGGGCACTTGGAATTTTCTTTACTTTGGGGAGCCTTATTAGCTTCCATACTCATTACTTAGCAGATACTTTAGCAAAGAGACTCCACTTTTTATGGGACGTATACTCTTGTATGTATATAATAGATCGACTACTGTATAGTTGAAGAAAAGTTTTGGTCAAAAAGCCAAAATCAGCTGTAAGTGCACGTGGTTTTGCCTATGAAGATGATTAAATTAACTGGAACTTTATGTGATTAGAAAGGTGGGACGCAAAGAGAGACGCTGGAGGTTATGGGCTGGAAAATTCATGCTTCGATAATTGGAGTCGACCCCGTGAACTACAAGACACCCTTCGATAATTGAGTTTTATTTTTCATGTTTACAAGTTTTAATGGGCAAAAAAAGGTTAGCACGGTGCAAAAAATATCGCGCATTCACTGAGGCTCCGAGGAAGGATCGCACCTCAAAGGGTGTAATGTAGACTGTCTATCCTAATGCAAATATTAATGATTGAATCCTCGAGTCGAACCAGTAACCTATAGACCTCGCGGAAACAACTTTACCTTTGTCCCAAGATTTCCTTCAAAGCACACTTTACACGAAACAAAGTCTACATTTTTTTATTTCTTTTTGAAATTGCAGTGAATCCATGCAATATGGTGAGAAAGAACAAGTGAGGATCTTCAAATCGAAAGGATGAATAATTATATCTATTTTTCCTTCAACCAATATGAGATATTCTAGCACTCTCACACATATTTGTGTAGGGAAATGACACGGGGAAATTACGATAATACTGCAATAATATTTGTGAGCAGATATAGATACACAAATTGACTTAAGTCGTGTTGGGTACTGTCCTAAGAAACTATTTCAGCAGTGTAACGATCCGACCGGTCGTTTCATGAATTACAGTCCCGTTCTCCCCATTTCTGCTTCCCCGTGTGTTGTTCAGTTGTACTTGATCATATCATGTTGGTTGTGTTGTGTTCTGAGTGGTTTTAGAGTGGAATGAGACACTTAGTCTCTTAAGTTGGTGATTTAGTTGGTAAAGTCAACTGGAAGTTGACTTGTGGGTAAAGGATCTCGGAATTGGGTTTTGATGGTTCGGATAGCTTCATTAGGTGATTTGGGACTTAGAAGCGTTATCGGAATGTAATTCAGAGGTCAGTGGTAGATTTAGGCTTGAAATGGCGAAATTAGAATTTTGGCGTTTTCCAGTCGGCAGTGGAAATCTTGATATCGGGGTCAGATTGGGATTTCGGAAATTGGAGTAGGTCTATTGTGTCATTTGTGACGTAGTGCAAAATTTCAGGTCATTCGGATGAGGTTTGATAGGTTTTTACGTCGTTTGCGAAATTTGGAAGTTTCGAAATCCATAGGCATGAATCCGAGGGTGTTTTGATGTTGTTTTGAGTGTTCCGAAGGTTGGAACATGTTTTAATGGTCGCAAGAGCGGATGGATTAACTGCACCTGCGAGCCCGCAGGTGCGAGGGCAAAGGCGCAGGTGCGGAAGTAGGTGCCTTAACTGAAATCCGCAGAAGCGGATATTTTCTGCAGAAGCGGAAGCGTAGGTGCGCTTATTTGGACCGCAGATGCAAAAACACCTGGGCAGAACATATAAATTCTTGCCTTCGCGAAATTTGGTCATTTTTCCACCATTTGTGTTCGGATGGAGCTTTTTGAGAGGAATTGAAGAAGGATTCGAGGGGTAACACTTGGAGGTAAGGTTTTTGAACTCAATACTCGATTCTATGGTGATTTCTAACTGATTAGACATGAAATTTGTGGGATTTAAGGGTTCAAAATTTGGGGAATTAGGGCTTGTAATTGGAGAGTTTAAATTGGAGATTTGAGGGGCCATTTGAGGTTCGATTTCGATGTTCTTGCTATGTATGGACTCGTGGGAGGATAAGGATTCTAGTGATGTGATTTTTATCAAATTCCGAGACGTGGGCCCGGAGGTCGGATTTGGCCAATTTTGGAATTTTTGATGTAATTTGATTATTTTTGTGTGGGCTTTGTTCCTTTATTATATATTGATGGCATGAATCTGATTTTGGTTAGATTTGGAGCATTTGGAGGTCGAGTCGAGAGGCAAAGGCATCGCGGGTTAGAGTTTGGACCGGTTTGAGGTAAGTAATGATTGTAAATGTTGTCCTGAGGGTATGAAACCCCAGATTTTTCATTGTTGTACTATTTTGAGGTGACGCACACGCTAGATGATGAGCGTGAGGGGAGTGCACCATTGGGGATTGTGACTTGGTCCGTCCCGTAGCGACTATTGAGTTGCATATTTGACTGGAACTACTTGATATTACCTTATGTTAGAAAATATTACTATGTTTTGGGCTGAATGCCATATTTGGGCCTCGTGCCAACTGTTTGAACCCTTAGGGGCTTTCTTTACTGAAATTCCTTACTGTTTTGATTTCATAACTGTACTCAGTCATGCTATGATTTTACGAATTTCATAACTCAGTCGTATTTATACTGATTTGATGCATAAATGATATTTTTGGGTTGAGTATCCTGTTTTAGTGATTAGCCCGAGTGGCTTGAGAGATTTCTGACTGAGTAAGGTCGAGGGCCTGTGTTGTGAGGATATCATGGGATCGAGCTGTGTGCCGCAGCAGGTTGTACTGTTTGTGATGTATGAGAGGCCGAGGGCCTGATTTATTATGGCACGAGGGGCTAGTGATAGTGCTTGGGTTGTAGGAGCCCCTCCGGAGTCTGTACACCCCCAGTGAGCGCGGGTACCCAGTGTGATTGATGTTATGATGCCCGAGGGGCTAATATTGATTTATGTTGTTGCCCGAGGGGCCGATTATGAGTGATTGTGAGGTAGCCCGAGGGGCTGGTTCTGATGATCTGTTTCCCGAGGGGCGGTTTTATGATACATGTCTTGCCCGAGGGGCTGTTTACATTTTCATCATTTTTACTCACGGTTTCATCACTTGTTTGAAACTATTGAAAGATGTTTTAAAAGGTTCTATTGAAAACTGAGTTCTTACGAGATAATTAATGTCTGTACTATTTTGGAAATATACTGTTTTGCTGTAGTGCTATGACGTGGAATGATCTGATTTCTTACTGCTCAGCTTGCATTTACTTTTATTATTTACTGAGTTGGCATACTCACTTTACTCCCTGAACCTTGTGCGCAGATCTAGGAGTTGCAGGTCGCGATAGTGAGTGCTGATCGGTCTTCCAACAGGTCCTCGGAATTGGCAAGGTAGCTGCTTGGCGTTCGCAGCCCTGCACTCCTCCTTCTTACCTTACTCAGACTGTCTTAGTATTTTATTTCCGGACTATAATAGCCTTTCTTGTACTTAGACGGATTTTGTAGTTGCTCGTGACTTGTGACACCTCGACGTCGGGCTTGTGTTATGTTTCCGCATTGGTTAATCAGACATATGTTATGAGATTTTTATTAATTAATAGCTTAAAAATGACTTTATGAAATACTGGTTGATTTGGGATTTATGTGCTGGCCTAGTTTCACGATAGGCACCATTACAACCGGGTCGATTTTAGGGTCGTGACAAGTTGGTATCAGAGCCTAGGTTACATACTCTTGAATTCCTTTCGTGCGAATCTGTTGATTCTAGTAATTAAACTTCTATTATTCTATAATCTCACAGATGGTGAGGACACGTGCTACCGGACAGGACGGACGACTACCAGTACCACCAGTTGGGGCCACTAGAGGCCGAGGATGTGGTCGAGGTCATGGTAGGGGCAGGGGTGTAGCCCGCACAGCAGCTAGGGCAGCACCTGCAAATTTACCAACCGCCCCAGTTCATGATCAGGTCCTAGTTGCGGACGCTCAAGTAATACCAGCTTAGGCATCGGGTGTGGCTATTGTCATCCCAGGCCTTCAGGAGGCCCTGACCCAGATTTTATCAGTGTGTACTGGCCTGGCTCAGGCGGTCTCAGTTACTACGGCCGCAACTACTTCTCAGGCCGGGGGAGGCACTCAGACTCCCGCCTCTCGCACACCTGAGCAGGTCGTACGGGGACTTCAGACACCGGGGGAACCTCCAGCCCAGCCGGTTGCAGCTGCTCAGGACTATGTAGCTCTTGTTATGCCAGAGGACGAGAAGCGCAGATTGGAGACGTTTGGTAGACTTCAGCCTCCGTCATTTAGCGGTGCTGAGGGTGAGGATGCACAGGGTTTCTTGGATAAGTGTCAGAGGATGCTTCAGACCGCGGGTATTGTGAAGACCAGTGGGGTCTCGCTCACTACTTTCCAGTTCTCCGGGGCTGTACTTAGTTGGTGGGAGGCTTACGAGAGGCGTAGGCCGATTGGCGCAACGCCCCTTTCTTGGCAGCATTTCTCTGTTCTCTTCCTGGAGAAGTTTGTACCTGAGTCTCGCCGAGAGGAGCTGCGCAGGCAGTTCGAGCAGCTTCGTTAGGGTGACAGGTCTGTTACACAGTATGAGATACGGTTCTCCGAGTTGTCTAGTCATGCGGTCTGGTTGGTTCCCACAGACCGAGAGAGGATCAGGAGGTTTATATATGGCCTCGGTTTCCAGCTTCGGTTGCTTATGACCAGAGAGAGAGTATCTGGTGCTACTTTGATGAGGTTGTTGACATATCTCGATAGATTGAGATGGTTTGTGGTCAGGAGAGGGTTGAGAAAGAGGCTAAGAGGCCTCGTGGTCAGGGTGGATTCAATGGTACTCCTTATGGGGGTCAGTTTCAGCACGGCAGAGGTCGTCCATTCAGGCATGCTCAGTCAGCCTGCCCAGTTTATCGTGGGGCATCATCGGGCCATGGTTCTCACAGTTCTCATCAGGGCCATTCCTCACTTAGTGCCCTTCCAGCCCAGAGTTCGTCCCGTGCACCATCAGTTTAGGGATCTTCCAAGCTAGGTTCTTCTGCTAGTCATCCCGGTGCTAGGGGTTCCCTTCAGTCCCCGTCTCCAGCACCAGGGGGTTGTTATGAGTATGGAGAGTTGGGGCATATGTGGAGGCAGTGTCCTCGTCATCTTGGGGGTCCGTCTCAGCAGAGGAGTCAGCCATCGACTTCGGCACCAGTTACTTTACCACCCACCCAGCCACCTAGGGGTAGAGGACAGTCAGTTAGAGGTCGTCCTAGAGGGGGAAGTCGATCAGGTGGTGGTCAGGCCCGTTTCTATGCACTCCCAGCTAGACCTGATGCTATTGCTTCAGATGCGGTGATTACAGGTATGGTCTCAGTTTGTCACAGATATGCCTCTGTGTTATTTGATCCTGGTTCCACTTTTTCATACGTGTCATTATATTTTGCTTGTTATTTGGATACACCCCGTGAGTCTCTTGTTTCATCTGTTCATGTATCTACTCCGGTGGGCGATACTGTTGTTGTAGACCGCGTGTATCGGTCGTGTGTGGTGACTATTGGGAGTTTGGAGACCCGAGTGGACCTTTTGTTACTTTGTATGGTGGACTTTGATGTGATATTGGGCATGGATTGGTTATCTCCGTGTCATGCTATTTTGGACTGTCATGTTAAGACAGTGACGTTGGCTATGTCGGGTATGCCACAGATTGAGTGGCGAGGTTCGACTGATTTTTTCCCTAGTAGGGTGGTCACATTTTTGAAGGCCCAGCGGATGGTTGGGAAAGGTTGTCTTTCATACTTAGCTTTTGTGAGGGATGTCAGTGCAGAGACTCCTAGTATTGATGCAGTCCCGATAGTGAGGAATTTTCCAGATGTGTTTCCTGCAGACCTGTCGGGCATGCCACCGGACAGGGATATTGACTTTGGTATCGATTTGGTGTCGTGCACTCAGCCCATTTCTATTCCACCGTATCGTATGGCACCGGCAGAGTTGAAGGAGTTGAAGGAGCAGCTTTAGGAACTCCTTGATAAACATTTATTCAGCCTAGTGTGTCGCCTTGGGGTGCGCCAGTTCTATTTGTCAAGAAGAAGGATGGCACGATGAGGATGTGCATTGATTATAGGCAGTTGAACAGAGTCACAATCAAGAACAAGTATCATCCGCCTCGTATTGATCAACTTTAGGGAGCAAGTGTGTTCTCCAAGATTGTCTCAGGTCAGGGTATCACCGGTTGAAGATCAGGGACTCGGATATTCTTAAGACAACTTTCAGGACCCGATATGGTCATTATGAGTTCCTTGTGATATCTTTTGGGCTGACCAATGCCCCAACAACGTTCTTGCACTTGATGAACAACGTGTTTCGGCCTTATCTCGACTCGTTTGTTATTGTATTTATTGATGGTATTCTGGTGTACTCGCGTAGTCAGGAGGAGCACGCGGAGATTTTGAGAGTGGTATTGCAGCGGTAGAGGGAGGATAAACTTTATGCAAAGTTCTCCAAGTGTGAGTTTTGGCTCAGTTCAGTGGCTTTCTTGGGGAACGCGGTGTCCAGTGAGGGTATTCAGGTTGATCCGAAGAAGATAGAGGCGGTTGAAAGTTGGCCCAGGCCATCCTCAGCTTTAGAGTTTGCAGCTTTCTTGGTTTGGTGGGTTATTACCGTCGGTTCATTCAGGGATTTTCATCTATAGCATCACCCTTTACCAAATTGACTCAAAAGGGTGCGCCTTTCATGTGGTTGGATGAGTGTGAGGTGAGCTTTCAGAAGCTCAAGACTGCCTTGACCACAGCTCCAGTGTTAGTTTTTCCATCAGCTTTATGTTCATATACAATGTATTGTGATGCTCCGAGAGTTGGTATTGGGTGTGTGTTAATGCAGGATGGTAGAGTGATTGCTTATGCTTCTCGTCAGTTGAAGCCCCATGAGAAGAACTATCCTGTTCATGATTTAGAGTTGGCTGCCATTGTTCACGCATTGAAGATTTTGAGGCATTATCTGTATGATGTGTCTTGTGAGGTGTTTACTGATCATCGTAGCCTCCAGCACTTGTTCAAGCAGAAGGATCTCAATTTGAGGCAGCGGAGATTGTTGGAGCTGCTAAAGGACTGTGATATCACTATCTTGTACCATCCGGGGAAGGCCAATATAGTGGCCGATGCGTTGAGTAGAAAGGCGGTAAGTATGGGCAGTTTGGCATATATTCCTGTCGGCAGAGACCTCTTGCAGTTGATGTTCAGGCCTTGGCCAATCGTTTTGTGAGGTTGGATATTTCGGAGCCCAGTCGGGTCTTAGCTTGTGTGGTTTCTCGGTCTTCCTTGTTTGATCGCATCAGAGAGCGCCAGTATGATGATCCTCATTTGCTTATCCCTAAGGACAGAGTTCAGCACGACGATGCTAGAGATGTGACTATTTTTGACGATGGAGTATTGAGGATGCAGGGCCAGATATGTGTGGCCAATGTGGATGGACTTCGGGAGTTGATTCTGGAGAAGGCCATAGCTCGCGGTATTCTATCCATCCGGGTGCCGCGAAGATGTATTAGGATTTCAGATAGCATTATTGGTGGAGGAGAATGAAGAAGGATATTATGGGATTTGTAGCTTGGTGCCTCAATTGTCAGCAGGTGAAATATGAGCATCAGAGACCGGGTGGCTTGCTTCAGCAGATGGATATTCCAGAGTGGAAGTGGGAGCGGATCACCATGGATTTTGTAGTTGGACTACCATGAACTTTGAAGAAGTTCGATGCTATTTGGGTGATTGTGGACCGGGTGACCAATTCCGCGCACTTCATTCCTGTGTGTACTACCTATTCTTCAGAGCGGTTAGTAGAGATTTATATCCGAGAGATTGTTCGCTTGCATGGTCTTCCAGTTTCCATCATTTCAGATAGAGGTACTCAGTTCACTTCGTAGTTTTGGAGGGCTGTGCAACGAGAGTTGGGTACCCAGGTTGAGTTGAGCACAACTTTTCACCCTCAGACAGACGGGCAGTCCGAGCGCACTATTCATATATTGGAGGACATGTTCCGCACTTGTGTCATCGATTTTGGGGGTTCATGGGATCAGTTTCTACCGGTCGCGGAGTTTGCATATAACAACGGTTATCAGTCAACTATTCAGATGACTCCATACGAGGCTTTTTATGGGAGACGGTATAGATCTCCGGTAGGTTGGTTTGAGTCGGGCGAGGCTAGGATTTTGGGTACAGACTTGGTACAGGATGTTTTGGACAAAGTGAAGGTGATTCAGGAGCAGCTTCGTACAGCGCAATCGAGACAAAATAGTTATGCTGACAGGAAGGTTTGTGATGTGTCTTACATGGTCGGGGAGAAGGTCCTACTGAAGGTTTCACCCATGAAGGGTGTTATGAGATATGGGAAGAAGGGTAAGTTTAGTCCTCAGTTCATTGGGCCTTTTGAGGTGCTTTGGAAGATTGGGGAGGTGGATTATGAGCTTGCCTTGCCACCTAGCTTGTCGAGCGTACATCCGGTATTTCATGTTTCTATGCTCCGGAAGTATAATGGCGATCCGTCTCATGTTTTGGATTTCAGCACGGTTCAGTTAGACGGTGATTTGACTTATGATGTTGAGCCAACGGCTATTTTGGAGCGGCAAGTCCGAAAGTTGAGATCAAAGGATATAGCTTTGGTAAAGGTACAGTGGAGAGGTCGGCCCGTGGAGGGGGCTACCTGAGAGACCGAGCAGGAGATGCCAAGCAGATATCCTCACCTGTTTGAGGCTTCAGGTATGTTTCTTGACTTGTTCGAGCACGAACTTTGTTTAAGAGAGGGAGGATGTAACGACCCGGCCAGTCGTTTCATGAATTACCGTCCAGTTCTCTCCATTTCTGCTTCCCCGTGTGTTGTTTAGTTGTATTTGATCATATCATCTTGGTTGTGTTGTGTTCGGAATGATTTTAGAGTGGAATGAGACACTTAGTCTCTTAAGTTGGTGATTTTGTTGGTAAAGTCAATCGGAAGTTGACTTGTGGGTAAAGGATCTCGGAATTGGGTTTTGATATTTCGGATAGCTTCATTAGGTGATTTTGGATTTAGGGGCGTGATCGGAATGTAATTCGGAGGTCCGTGCTAGATTTAGGCTTGAAATAGCGAAGTTGGAATTTTGGCATTTTCCGGTCGGCAGTGGAAATCTTGATATCGGGGTCGGGTTGGGATTTTGGAAATTGGAGTAGGTCCGTTGTGTTATCTGTGACGTGTGTGCCAAATTTCAGGTCATTCGGATGAGGTTTGATAGGTTTTTACGTTGTTTGCGGAATTTGGAAGTTTTGAAATCCTTAGGCTTGAATCCGAGGGTGTTATGATGTTGTTTTGAGTGTTACGAAGGTTGGAACAAGTTTGAATGGTGATATGCGACTTGTTGACATGTTTGGTTGAGGTTCCAAGGGCCTCGGGATGGAATTGGGTGGTTGACGGAAGGTTTGGAGTAGAATTGGAGTTGCAGAATTTTTGTTGCTTCTGTTGTTTTCGCACCTGCGGAGTGGGGACCGCAGGTGCGATGATCGCAGGTGCGATGATCGCAGGTGCGATGATCGCAGGTAGGGGTGTTCAAAACCAAACCGAAACCGAAAACTGAACCGAAACCGAAGCTTAATGGCTTATTGGTATCGGGTTAACGGTTTAACGGACGGGGAACAGATTGAAATTATTTTATTAATGGCTTAACGGTTTGGGGGCGGATTATTCAATTTTCTTAATGGATAATCCGTTAACCCGTTAAGAATATATATATATATATATATATATATATAAGTAATTTATTTTTATCCATATATATTAAATAATCAAAAGGAATGCACACTACCTTAGTTTGTTTGTTGGAATAGTAATCCTTGAACCCTTGTCATGGACTCATCTATTGTATTCTATTGAGTATAGATCGGAATGTAGTCTGCTGAGTATATGAATTTTATTTTGAGCGGTGCAAACAATTAATGCACGCAATATAGATTGAATTAGACCGATAAACCGCCCGATAAGAGCTAAACCGATACCAATCCACCCGATATCTTATCGGGTGGCTAGCGGATTAATACATTTAAAAGCCAATAACTGATAAGCCAAACCGTTAAGAGTAAATAACCGCCCAATCCGCCCGATAAGCAGCCCTAATCGCAGGGGCGAAGGATCACCGCATGAGAGGAGATGGTCGCAGGAGCGGATGGATTAACTGCACCTGCGAACCCGCAGGTGCGAGGCCTGGGGCGCAGGTGCGGAAGTAGGTGCCTTAAGTGAAATCCACAGAAGCGGATATTTTCCGTAGAAGCGGAAGCGTAGGTGCGCTTATTTGGACCGCAGATGCAAAAACCCCTGGGCAGAACATATAAATTCTTGCCTTCGCGAAATTTGGTCATTTTTCCACCATTTGTGTTCGGACTTGGAGCTTTTTGAGAGGAATTGAAGAGGGATTCGAGGGATAACACTTGAGGTAAGGTTTTTGAACTCAATACTCGATTCTATGGTGATTTCTAACTGATTAGACATGAAATTTGTGGGATTTAAGGGTTAAAATTTAGGGAATTAGGGCTTGTAATTGGAGAGTATAAATTGGGAATTTGAGGGGCCATTTGAGGTCCGATTTCGATGTTCTTGGTATGTATGGACTCGTGGGAGGATAAGGATTCTAGTGATGTAATTTTTATCGAATTCCGAGACGTGGGCCCGGGGGTCGGGTTTGGCCAATTTCGGGATTTTTGATGTAATTTAATTATTTTCGCGTGGGCTTTGTTCCTTTAGTATATATTGATGGCATGAATCTGATTTTGGTTAGATTTGGAGCATTTGGAGGCCGAATCGAGAGGCAAAGGCATCGCGGGTTAGAGTTTGGACCGATTTGAGGTAAGCAATGATTGTAAATGTTGTCCTGAGGGTATGAAACCCCGGATTTTACATCGTTGTACTATTATGAGGTGACACACATGCTAGATGACGAGCGTGAGGGGCGTGCACCGTTGGGGATTGTTACTTGGTCCGTCCCGTAGCGACTATTGAGTTGCATATTTTACTGGAACTACTTGATATTACCTTATGTTAGAAAATATTACTATGTTTTGGGCTGAATGCCATATTTTGGCCTCGTGCCAACTGCTTGAACCCTTAGGGGCATTCTTTACTGAAATTCCTCACAGTTTTGATTTCATAACTGTACTCAGTCATGCTAGATTTTACGGATTTCATAACTCAGTCGTATTTATACTGATTTGATGCATAAATGATATTTTTGGGCTGAGTACCCCGTTTTACTGATTAGCCCGAGTGGCTTGAGAGATTTCTCACTTAGTAAGGTCGAGGGCCTGTGTTGTGAGGATATCGTGGAATTGGGCTGCGCGCCGCAACAGGTTGTACTGTTTTGTGATATATGAGAGGCCGAGGGCCTGATTTATTATGGCACGAGATGGCTTGTGATAGAACTTGGGCTGTAGGAGCTCCTCTGGAGTTTGTACACTCCTAGTGAGTGCGGGTACCCAGTGTAAGTGATGTGATGATGCCCGAGGGGCTGATATTGATTTATGTTGTTGCCGAGGGCCGATTATGAGTGATTGTGAGGTAGCCCGAGGGGCTGGTTCTGATAATATTTTGCCCAAGGGGCGGTTTTATGATACATGTCTTGCCCGAGGGGCTGTTTACATTTTAATCATCCTTACTCATTGTTTCATCACTTATTTGAGACTATTGAAAGATGTTTTAAAAGGTTTTAATGAAAACTGAGTTCTTACGAGATAATTGATTTCTGTACTGTTTTGGAAATATACTGTTTTGCTGTAGTGCTATGGCGTGGATTGATCTGATTTCTTACTGCTATGCTTGCATTTACTTTTATTACTTACTGAGTTGGCGTACTCACATTACTCCCTGCACCTTGTGTGCAGATCCAGGAGTTGCGGGTCGCGACAGTGAGTGTTGATTGGTCTTCCTGCAGGTCCTCGGAGTTGGCAAGGTAGCTGCTTAGCGTTCGCAGCCCTGCACTCCTCCTTCTTACCTTACTCAGACTGTCTTAGTATTTTATTTCCGGACTATGATAGCCTTTCTTGTACTTAGACAGATTTTGTAGTTGCTCGTGACTTGTGACACCCCGATGTCGGGCTTGTGTTATGTTTCTGCACCGGTTAATCAGACATATGTTATGAGATTTTTATTAATTAATAGCTTAAAAATGACTTTTATGAAATACTGGTTGATTTGGGATTTGTGTCGGCTAGCCTAATTTCACGATAGGTGCTATCACGACCGCGTCGGTTTTAGGATCGTGACAAGCAGTGTGAAATATTTTCGCAGGATTAAACAAGCTTACCTCTATTTTATTTAGAGGATACAAGAATCAACAAAATATAAAATTACAAATCCAGCTAGTAGGATAAAAGGAAAGAACAACTAATGCGTAATGCTAATTAAATATATAGAAAAGGTAGAAGATGAACGTATAAGAAGGATTTCTGATGATGAGAATGAATGCTTAATGAAGGCTATTTATAGCCATAAGTGCATGTTTCTATTCTTGTGAATGATTGCAACGTGGCTATCTCCATTTGCCACTTATTTAAAGGAATGTGCCATTTATTAAAAGGCTTAAAGGTTGGCTGCCACATTTTGGTAGTAAGATTACTTGTCTTTTAACTTTTCATGTAAAGACATTTGTGAAATGACAATTATATAAATTTTTTTAAAATACTAAGTTTGGTTGACAATCCCCAACAGTATTTTAAAAGAATTTTTGGGAATAAAATTAAAACTTTGCTGAATTTGTATGGTCCAAATGTAATAGGTTTGGTGTCTTTGGACTATGAACCAAACTTAGATCAATAAAACTTAACTCATAGAATTGCTGGTGAAATATGATATTTCTATGAACCAATAATTCTTATTGTAAGTTAGAGATTTTATCAATCACATTTTGACCCCCGTAATTTTGTTGTTCAACGCGGTTTTGCGCCACTAGGCCATGCGCGTGCCTGGTAATTCATGAGAGCTCTAGAGACTAGGCCAAAATCTCATAGGAGCGGCCCCACTCCACTCTCATATAGGTGAACTCATCAAGTGTATAATGCTTTTAAATACACCATCCATAAGGAATATGAATTCATTAAGAGTTATAACTTAACCTCTCAATTAGTAGCAGTCAAGCACTCTCTTTTAGTGCTTCAGTGTCAAAACTAACTTGTTATTACCCATATGAACCTACTTCATGGGATCTCCAATCACATAGGTTGGGTTACTATCTCTATTGACAATATGTCGGCCTTAACCCCATCTCTTTTGAGGTTTGAAGAATTAATTTTCTTCCTACAGGTTTTATCAGAGGATCGGCCAAATTTATCTCTGATTTCACATAGTCAATGGAAATTATTCCATCTATCAACAATTTTATGACATCATGTCTCAGTTTTATGTGTCTACTTTTACAATTATAAGATTTATTTTTTGCTATAGTTATTGCCGCTTGGCAATCACAATGTATAGACACAGGAGGCAGTACGTCCTTTATTAAATGGATATTATCTAAGAAGTTTCTTAGCTCCTCAGCCTCAGAACTAGCCAACTCCAGAGCTACAAACTCTAATTCCATAGTCGATCTGGCTATGATCATCTGTTTAGCTGATTTTCACGATATTGCACCACCACCAAGGGTGAATACATAACCATTGGTGGATTTTGTCTCATCTGAATCAGAGATCCAGTTTGAATCACTGTACCCTTCTAAAGTAGAAGGAAATCCACTATGTAGGATACCATAATTCATGGTTCCTCTCAAATATTTCATTAGTCTATCTAATGCAGACGAATGCTCTCTGCTGGGATTATGAGTATATCTACTCAGTCTGCACACAACATAGGCTATAGCAAGCCTTGTAAAATTATTAAATGCATCAGACTCCCAATAATCTAAGCATATTTAGACTGAGCAACAGGGTCACCATTATTCTTTTTCAACTGAGAGTTAGCATCAAAAAGAGTGCTCACAGATGTGACATTAAAATATTCAAACTTCTTAAGAAGTCTCTCAACATAATGTTCTTGTGACAACATTATTCCATCTTCACTCCTTATGACTTTAACTCCCAATATTGTATTTGCTTCATCCATATCTTTCATATCAAAATTAGCAGACAGAAATAATTTTGTACTTTGCACAATATCTAAACTTGTACCAAATATAAGCATGTCATCAATATATAGACATATTATCACATAATCATTGTCTACCACTTTAGTATAAAAATATTTATCCACCTCAATTAGGAAAAAACCGTCTCTCAGTAAGACTTGTTCAAATTTCTCATACCATTGCTTAGGAGCTTGTTTAAGGACATAAAGAGATTTAATTAATTTACAGACTTTATTTTCTTGTCCAGGAATGACACAACCTTCAGGTTGAACCATATAAATTTCTTCTTCTAAATCATCATTTAGAAAAGTTGTTTTGACACCATTTGATGGACAAAAAGCTTACGGATTGAAGCTAAGACAATTAAAACTTGAATAGAAGAAATTCTAGTCACTGGTGCAAATGTATCAAAATAATCTATATTTTGTTTTTGAGAAAATTCTTTTGCTACTAACCGAGCTTTATATTTATTTAAAGATCCATCTGGATTAAATTTCTTTTGAAAATCCATTTACAACCAATATGCTTTGCACCAGGGGGTAAATCAGTTAAAATCCATGTATTGTTTTTCAGAATAGAATCGATTTCAACGTCTATTGCCTCTTTCCAATATTTAGCATCTGAAGAAGTTATAGCTTCAAAATAATTTGATGGTTCATTATCGACAAGAAAAGTTTGAAAATCATTTCCATAAGAAAAATATTCTTTCCTAGGCCTTTTTCTCCTTCTCAGTTCCTCATTAGAGATAATTTTACTATTTATTTTAACAGGTGTATGAGAAATTTTATCAGACAATGGATAAATATATTCAAAGAACTCAGCATTCTTTGTCTCAATTATAGTATTGCAATCAAGCACATCACTTTTTGAAACAAAAAATCTATATGCAACACTATGTTCAACATATCCAATAAGCATGCAATCAGTAGTTTTAGAACCTAATTTTCTCTTTTTAGGTTCAGGCAAAAGAACTTTAGTAAGGCACCCCCACACTTTTAAATATTTCAACTTAGGTTTATAACCCTTCCACAATTCATATTGAGTTTTGCCAGTTCTTCTATGTGGTATTCTATTTTCTAAGTGACAAGCAGATGATATAGCTTCACCCCTCAAATTATTATGAGCATTAAAACTAACTAACATAGAGTTCATCATCTCTTTCAATGTTCTATTTTTCCTTTTAGCTACTCCATTTGACTCAGGTAAATAAGGTGGAGTTACTTCATAAATTATTCCATTCTTTTCACAAAATTCATTCAAAGATAAATATTCTCCACCTCTATCAGATCTAATTCTCTTGATTTTTCTACTAAGTTGATTTTCAACCTCAGTTTTATAAGAAATAAAAGCATTAAAAGTATCATCTTTATTTCTAAGCAAATATAACTTAGTATATCTAGAAAAATCATCAATAAAAGTCACATAATATCTTTTACCACCTCTAGTCATAGTCTGCTTTAAATCGCCTAAATCAGTGTGAATCAAGGATAATAATTCAGTTTCTCTATTTACAGAAAACTAAGTCTTTCTAGTACTTTTAGCTTTAGCACATATTTCACACTTGTTAATATTAATTGAGTCTAAACTAGATATTAAGCCTAGTGACTGCATTTTCTTTATATACGCGGCATTAACATGTCCTAGTCTAGCATGCCACAAAGAAATTGACTCAACCATATAAGCAGAAGAAGATGCATTTTTATTGCTGGTATCGGAAATATTAAGCACAAATAAACCATGATTATAATATCCATTGCCCACAAAAATATCATTTTTGGTTAGTACAACCTCATCATTTTCAAAGAAAACCTTCACTCCAACCTTTCCTAATAATCCCATAGAAACCAAACTGGTTTGGATATTAGATAAATGCAACACATCACTCAATGCTAGAGTTTTACCAGATGTGAGTTTGAGAAGAATTTTTCCTTTCCCAAGAACGCGAGTTGTTCTTGAGTCACCAAGATAAATAGTTTCTTCTCCTTCCTCAACTTGGGTGTAAGACAACAATTCATTTGTCTGCACAAATGTGCCTAGTAGCACCAGAGTCTGTCAGTCAATTTCTCATATTGGACACATTATTTATTTGGAAAATGACCACAACAATTATGTTATCTGCTTTAGTTAGATTTAATTTTGACTTAGCGAGATTGTCATTTATCCCAACTCTTCTCTTTCATTGAGGTGCATTTTTCTTGAAGGTTTTAATATTAGCATTGGATATGTAACCATGTCTATTCACATACCTATATTTTGACATTAGTGTCTGCCAAAGTTGTAAATGCAATAACGTAGTTGCAACACCGTGGATATCTGGCAAGATAGCTGGAACAGCAGCAACGGAGACAACACCAAAATTGGTAGCACCATCAAAAAATTCCGTAGTGGTATTACTTGCCATAGTTTCTTAGATTGTAGGGAAATGACACGGGGAAATTACGATAAAACTACAATAATATTTGTGAGCAGATATCGATACATAGATTGGCTTGAGTCGTGTTGGGCACTGTCCTAAGAAAACTATTTCAGCAGTGTGAAATATTTTCCCAAGATTAAATAAACTTACCTTTATTTTATTTAGAGGATCAGGAATCAACAAAATATAAAATTACAAATCCAGCTAGTAGGATAAAAGGGAAGAACAACTAATGTGTAATGTTAATTAAATATATAGAAAAGGAAGAAGATGGACGTATAAGAAGGATTTCTGATGATGAGAATGAATGGCTAATGAAGGCTATTTATAGCCATAAGTGCATGTTTCTATCCTTGTGAATGATTGTAACGTGATTATCTCCATTTGCCACTTATTTAAAGGAATGTGCCATTTATCAAAAGGTTGGCTGCCACATTTTGATAGTAAGACCGCTTGTCTTTTACCTTTCATGCAAAGACATTTGTCAAATGCCAATTCTATAAATTCTTTTAAAATACTAAATTTGGCTGGCAAGTTGTACATTTGAAGAGTGAACAATATGATATAACACGATGTTCAACATTGGGTAAACAAATAATTTGAATAAAATCTACCTATAATACCATGGAAGAAAATGGACATTAGCTATCTAACTCAATTCCAAAAATTACCTCATACGTAATTCACAAGACCATATGAGGAAACAACAACACAGTCCTTCCACCAACGGGAAATGTTCTAACAGTGTTATCATCTTTTTCTTTTCTTCTTCAAAGTTTTCTCAAATTAATGTTGGACGGCCAAATCTTAAGTAGTGAGTAATAGAATATTAACACAGTAATTTGTCTCAAGTAGTGTCCTCATAGTACTATGCATGTTAGTGTTAGTACAACTTTAATGCAGTACTAACAATCTGCGGATCTTATCTGGAGGTACTGAAAATGGAATCTGAAAGTTTTAGACAGTAAGGCATCAATTGCAACCAGCTGCTCCAACTGTTTTTCGTTACTATTGCAGGGTCTAAATTAAAACCAAGCAGTACACATCTGACACGAAAGTACTATGTATCGATTAATGTATACGCATATCTCGGAATTATAATACTATATGGAATTTAATCTAACGAAAGAAGACATATATTGAGTGGTTTTGGACCTGGGGTTGCTCCTTTTTTTGTTTTAGGGGATCAGATCGCATCCCTATGTTAAAGTTTGGCCCAAGAAGCTGAAATGCCTCTAATGAGGCTCAAGCCATGTTACTGTTACTCTGTGCCAAAATTCGCAAAATATTTAATTAAATACTGCCCTATGTACATACTGCCCTAGAAATGGCCAAAACTAAGAAAGCTAATTCATCCTTAACATTGGAACTAGGAGTGATAAACGGGCGGGTCTGGTATGATATGGTTCGGGTCGAAACGGGTAATTAAAAATGAATAAATTATTCGACCCGACCCATATTTAATACGAATAAAAAATGGGTTAACCGGCGGATATATCATATTATCCATGACTTCTTACATATGATCACTTTTGGGATAATTCTTAGTCTTCCTAACTTGAGGAATCCCCAATTTGAGGCTTTACAAATATAAAAGTTAGACCCGTTGGTTATCTATTGGTTATCCATTTACTAAATGGATAATATGGTTATTATTCATATTTGATCCGTTTTTTCTCTTTTCTTTTTCATGTTTAATATGCTAATGCTGAGAGAAGACAACAAAATGAATAGAAAAAAAGGTAGCAAACCAAGGCGGAGGCGCGTTTAAGCAAGGAGGTCTATGGACCCTTTCTTAGTATATACTATGTGTGTGTGTATAATAAGAGATGAACCTATGATTTGGATTAGGTAATTGGAATCATAGCATACTTGGCCAAATCAATAGAGAAAATAACTGAAGTAAAAAATACGATCTCTTCTAAGAAAATTCAAAATTGGATAAAGAAAATATCGTATTAGCCAAGTTCGAGTCAAAAAGAAATAATATAGACCAAAAAAAAAGAATTAAAAATAAAAAGAAACAATACCATATGGATTAGGAAGAGGAGAGTGCTAGACAAGCGAGAGTTTGAGTTTGACCAGTCCAATTACTGGGGATTGTGCATGACGTTTCCCCTACGCCATTGAATCTGAACACCACTATAAATTATATTATATTAGTACTAGCAGTTTAGCTAAAAAATGCAAAAAGAGGTTATGTTGTGCAGTTGTGCTTGCCGCGGTGTTTGTTTTTATAATCAAGAAATTCCTGCGCTTTGACTTAGAATTCAGTTCTCTTCGTTTTGTGTACCTCCATTTCACTATTCCAGAGTCCTTGTAACTACATTGCCTATGAAGCATTATTTGTTTTAATCACCTAAAAGTTTAGCGACAATTGTTGAAAATGAAAACTGATATAAAATATTCTGTGAAAACTGGTATAAAATATTCTGTCCATTACTCATTACCCCAAGCCATCTCAGAAGAGGATTAAAGATGTTAGATCAACAAGATCGAATCGCGGAAGCAAAAATCTGAAGAAGAAAACCCTAACTCGAAATAGAGACGAAGAGACACAGTTTTTATTTATTTGAGAAAATGAATGTATCAAAATATCTGTGTGTTACACATTTAGTCGTTCTTAGGCTATATATACAATAGGTAAAGAATTGCAAGGCTAGACCAAAAAATTAGCTAAGAGTAAACATATGGTGACTATATAAGTAAGACTAATTACAAACGACTACAAAGATGTATTGGGCCATGTCAGCTAGTTGGGCCTGCTTGTGTGGGCTCCTGTGTGAAGATGTCCAGTTTAACACACCTTCCCCCCCCCCCCCCCCTCAAGCTGGAGGGTGATAGCACTCCAAGCTTGCCCAAAAGAGAGTGATAGGAAGCACCAGGCAAAGCTTTTTTGTAAAAATGTCAGCCAGTTGATCTGCACTTCTGATAAATTGAAGGGAAATCATGATTGAATTTAAGCAATCTCGGACATAATGACAGTCGATTTCAACTTAGTGCGCTCGTGAAAGACTGGATTCTTCGCAATGTGTAAGGCAGCTTGACTATCACAGTGGACAGGGACAGGGACCGAAGGATTGGCACCTAAATCACCAAGTAACCTTATCAGCCATGAGATTGGAGAAAAGAAGACTGATTCAACATTGTAAATTACAGAGATGCTGAAAATAATAAACAAACTCATAACTTCATGCTTTAGCATTTAAGAACAGTAGACAGACTCATTAAGTTGACGAAACAACATAATATTAAACCATTCATGAGCAGAATATATTCAAGGCCTAGAATAAGCTAAAGAAACTCCAAGCATTCCATATTTCATTCGTCCTTGGATCGAAAATTACAATATAAGTTGAGGAAGTTACCTAATTCGTAGAAATATAGGGAAAGCAACAACAACAACAACAACAACAACAACAACAACAACAACCCAGTAAAACTCCACTAGTGGGGTATAGGGAGGGTAGTGTGTACGCAGACCTTACTCATACCCCGAAGGAGTAGAGAGGCTATTTCCGAAAGACCCTCGGCTCAAGAGAATAAAAAGACAATGGAGACAAAATTAGTTTCATTACAGAAATCATAGGAAAAATAGGAACATAAAATGCAGAAGAAAATGCAAAGCAAAAACAATGGCTCGTAAATAGGTCCTGCACCGAAAAGAGCAAATAGTAAGAAACTAGCAACCGAGCAACAAACTAGCAAACAAACTCCAGTAAAACGAACCCAGCACCAGCAGTAAAATTTTAGCAGCAATCAGACCTAGAAATCAATAAGAAAACAAAAACCGATGATGTATTTGAAAGACTCAAAACTAAAGAAGAAATTTCAAGAGTTCATGTACTCTTTTCTGGAAAACTTTAGCTAAAAAAAGAGTATGTTGAGTATTTTTTATCAACTTTCAGTTGCCCTTTTTTTGGACTATTTTTTCTCTTTTTTAATGTGTGTAAAGATGTTCTTTAGGGTGTTAGAGTGTTCAAAAATCTGCCCCTTAATTGAAAGAAAGACCTCTCCTTTTATAGGAGAGGGTGGCATTCAATTAATATTGCAAACCTATCCAAAGGATAGATTTTCCACAAAAAATCTGTCCAAACAGTTTAATGGATAGATTTTTGGTCAAAAATCTGTCTAAAGGACAGTTTCTTTACCAACTGTGTATAGTGTTTGTGACAGTGTACTCAAAATAGCTATTAAAATAGTAAAACAAACCAAACATGGGCTCTACACTCAAGTACCCTCTGACTTTATCAACAAATAGTTGAATTCAAAACTCAAACCTTCAAACTAACCAACCTATGAATTGATACAGCAGAAACAAGATTTAAAAGATAACCGAAATAAGTATTCAAACTAAATAGATTGAAATCAATTCGATTTGTGCAAACTAACATGAACCGATTGAGATAACAAATTAAAGTGCAAAACAGAAGCTAAACGGGCATCGTTAAACTAATAGAGATTGATTAACAACAACTAAACAAACAACTATTTAAACAAACGATTCAACCAATCTTGTTGGTTCATAACATTCTGATAAACAACTAAGATAAACAGAGATGGCTAATCAACATACGTACTAATTCGACACTCTAATTAACAACAATTGACCAAAAGAGAAATCAAAGTTGCAAACTAAACCTATTACCATTAAAAATCAAAACTTAGTGAGGGAATGAAGGTTATACCCTACAAGCGCGCTTGAAACTGATTCGATCCACTAGAGGATGCCAGGTGGTGGCTGTCCGACCCCAAGGCACACGGTTCTTTTTGGAAGACGCTAAAAAAAGGAATTTCAGCATCTTGCCAAGAAGAAACAAGTTCCTTTGGATCGAAGAATAAGCTAAGACGGAGGGGCAGTGGTGGTTTCGGTGCGTCGCGGCAGTGGAGCAGTGATTGGTCGCCGGAAAAATTTCACCAAAAAATGACTATCAGAATTCAGTTCTAAGACTAATGTCGAATGGTAGATCGATGTAATGGACTTACAAAACTGAAATGCAAAATTGGCTAAATAATACTGAATTCTGAACGATCAGCTTTATTTATTGATCTTCAACTCTATTACATTGGACAATTACAAATTGATTAAGGAAATATAATCTGCAACTCTATTGTTAAGCTCAATCATGAAAGAAGAATGAAGTTGAGGTAAGAAGAAGAAGAAGAAGAAGAAGAAGAAGAAGAAGAAGAAGAAGAAGAAGAAGAAGAAGAAGAAGAAGAAGAAGGAGGAGGATCGAGAAGATAGAGAATGAGAGTTAGAATATTTGAGAGGGAGAAAGAAATGATACCGGTCCAAAACTGAATTATTTGGGCCCAAGCCAAATCTATTATAGCAGCCCATTCCACATAACAACCCACTAACTACCTAATTATTTCCACTGTTGGATCAAATAAATCTGAGCCCTTCGATCTTGTAATGAAGCCCTAATCTTTTATACATCTCCTCTTCAAACATAAGATTCTCAAACTTAACAATACCACCTCGTTCAAATCGGCCTTGTCCTCAAAGTCGGAACTGAGCTGCAAACACCGGAGATTGACCCTTGATATAACCCCAGTCCTCCCACGTAGCTTCATCCTCGCTAAGATTGGTCCAGTGCACAAGAACCTTCACAGTTGCTGAGTTATTGAACTTCACCATCCTCCTCTTCAAGATGGCTAAAGGCTGCACTAAGACTCGTCCATCACTGTCGCATACTGGAGGTTGCTTATTAGGCATGATCGTTGGTCCCACGCGGCGTTTCAACTAAGAGATGTGAAATACAGGGTAGATTTGAGACCCTGGTGGCAGATCCAACTGGTAAGCGACTGACTCTATCTTCTTTAATATTGTGTAAAGTCCATAGTATCTAGCATAAAGTTTTAGATTCTTTCTCATAGCTACGGAGGCTTGTCTGTAGGACTGTAGTTTAAGATAGACTAATTCCCCTTCATTTAATGATCTATCAGTCTTGTTTTGGTCTGCATAGAATTTTATGCGAGCTTGAGCTTGCACCAAGTTATCTTTGAGGTGTTGTAACATTTGTTGTCGTTCTGCTATGCATGCTCCCACTTGTGAGTGTTTTGAGTGAGGTAGAGATCCCAGTGGTATATGTGGAGGAATGAATCCATAGAGTGCCTGAGAGGGGGTAATTTTGAGGGAACTATGGTGGTTGATTTTATACCACCATTTAGCTAATGGCAGCCACTTGACCCATTGTTTGGGCTTTGAGAAGACCATAGATCTAAGATAGGACGGTAGACACCTGTTGATTCTTTAAGTCTGGCCGTCTGTTTGAGGGTGGTAAGCTGTAGACATGGTGAGTTTGGTACCCATATCCTTGAAAAGCTGCTGCCAGAAATGGCCGGTGAAAATGGGATCCCTGTCTAATACAATAGTCTTGGGCAGCCCGTGTAACTTGTAAACCTCCTTCAAAAAGAGGGTAGCCACATCATGGGATGTGTAAGGATGTTTTAGAGCTAAGAAATGGCCATATTTGGTCAGTCTATCCACCAATACAAAAATAGCATTCTTTTGGTTAGAGGATGGTAGACCCTCAATGAAATCTATGGCTATATCTTGCCAAGGTAATTCAGGAATAGGTAAGGGCTGTAGAAGCCCCGTAGGATGTACATTTTCTGTTTTGACTCTTTGTCACACTCAGAAACCCATTTGTTTATGTCAGCCTTCATGTTTGGCCAGTAGAATATAGAACTAATCCTCTTGTAAAGGCCCTGTTGACCCCAAAGGTGACTGGTGTAAGGCTTCAGATATCTATAGCCTTAGATCCACCCCTCTCCCTACATAAATCTTGTCTTCATATCTTATGATTCCTGAGTCAAAGTGAGCTTAGGTTTAGCTCCAGGTGTTGTAATTAGCTCAGTTATGAGCTGCAAGGCTGTAGGGTCATGCTCATAAGACTTCTCTATCTCCTTCATCCATGTAGGTTCTACTACAGAAATAGCACTTAGTGTAGGCTCCTCTTCCAATCTTCTAGATAGGACATCAGCTACCCTTTTTTCAGTGCCCTTTTTGTACTGGACCTCATAATCCAGTTCCAATAGTTTAGTTAGGCCCTTCTATTGTAGTGCAGTGGTTACCCTTTGTTCCAGTAGGTACTTCAAACTGTGGTGGTCAGTCCTAATTATGAAATGACTGCCTTGTAGATAATTTCTCCACCTGTCCACAGTAGATAACACAACTATGTATTCTTCTCATAGGTTGACAGCCCCAAGTGTCTAGGAGCTAGTGCTTTGCTGAAAAAAGCAATGGGCCTGCCTTCTTGCATCAACACTGAACCCATCCCTCTTGCACAAGCATCAGTCTCAATGATAAATGTTTTAGTAAAGTTTGCTAGAGCTAATACATGAGCTATTATGATGGCTTCCTTAAGCTGAGAAAATGCTTGTTCAGCTTCTTGATTCCATTGGAAGGCATTCTTCCTCGGTAGGTTGGTTAGAGGTTTGATAATGATTCCATAGGACTTAATGAACCTTCTGTAATAGCCAGTCAGTCCCAGAAATCCCCTTAAGTCTTTAATTGATTTGGGTACAGGCCAAGTGGACATAGCCTCAATTTTGGAAGGGTCAGTGGCCACTCCTTCTCCAGATATAATGTGGCCTAAGTAATCCACCTTAGGTTGCCCAAATGAACACTTGGACATCTTGGTATAGAGTTTTTCTACTCTTAGTACCCTTAATACCTTTCTAAGATGGATCACATGAGTATTAATTGAAGAACTGTAGACCAAAATGTCATCAAAGAATACCAAAAAAAAATTCTCAAGTATGGTTTAAAAACTTGATTCATTAAGGACTGAAAAGTGGCTAGGGCATTAGTTAGGCCAAAAGGCATAACTCTGAATTCATAGTGCCCCAAGTGAGTCCTAAATGATGTTTTATAGATGTCTCCTACCCCCATTCTAATCTGATGATATCCTGCCCTTAAATCACTTTTAGAGTATATGCATGACCCACATAGTTCATCCATAAAACTATCCACTAGAGGAATAGGAAACTTGTCTTTTATGGTCATGTTATTTAGTTCTCTATAGTCAATACAAAACCTCCAGCTTCCATCTTTCTTCTTAACTAGCAGAACAGGAGAAGAGAAAGGGGAGTGGCTTGTCTGGATAAGCCCATTGTGGAGCATGTCATTAATCTGTTTTTCTATCTTATTCTTCTGGAAAAAACTATACCTGTAAGGCCTTATATTGACTGGATTAGCTTCTGTTTTCAGGGGAATGTGGTGATCATGATTCCTCCTTGGAGGCAGAGTTGTAGGTTCAGCAAATACATCTGGAAACTGCTGAATGACTAAGCTGACAGGTGCAGGTATATTCTCTTTGCTCTGTTCTTCTGAAGCTGAAATTGTGAACAGATGAGCCCACACTGTCTTCCCCCTTTTAATAAGTTGTTTCACCCCATAAAAAATCTAATTTAAAAGGGATTATTTACCTTAGAGGAGATTAAATCAGGATCGTTGGATCTTGAGAATTTAAGGGCTGAGATTGGATCTTGGTTTCACTTAATGAAACGACGTAGTTTTGTTCGAAACTACGTTGTTTGAAAACCTTTCCTAGTAGCCACTTAATAGGAATTAAAATTGCACTCTTAGTCACCTAACCATTTCAATTTCAACCCATTTTCTTTTAATCCTATATTCCTATCTTATTAAACTATAATCTAATTAACCTAAATACCAACTAATAAAATAAAACCTATTAAAACTCATTAGCTAACAATTGAATTAATTATATGAGAAATTAATTTGATTAACTTATCAAAGAATTAGTCAATTAAAAGAGCACACACAAAAAGAAAAGTATTTTTTTGGTATTTTTATGACAAGAAATTCAATTTAAATGGCACAAAATATAAGAAAAATAATAATTGAAGGAGAATTAATATTAACAACTTTAGGAGCATTTGAATGGTACAAAAATTAGGTATTCATAGTTCCCTCTAATAACAAGTCTTGCCTTGTACCTTTCTATAGACCCATCAGCCCTTTGATTGATTTTGTACACCCATTTGCAAGGGATAGGTTTCTTATGAGGAGGAAGAGGGACAATATCCCAAGTCTGATTAGCCTCAAGTGGATGGAACTCTTTAAGCATAGCTTCTTGACAAGCAAGGTGAGAAGCTACTTGTTGATAGAACTGGGATTCTTGCAAATGCAACTCACTAGAAGAAATCTGAGGAACCACAGAAACAGGTGATCACGGCCAACCCTGCACTACTATTAAGTAGCGAGAGAGGTCGAAGAAGCTTTTACCCGACTAAGGTCGGGATCGAATTCCACAGAGAGATAGATATTGAAGTTGGGTGTCTATCTAAAGTGGAGTTGTGTGTTTGCTCCAAATTGCACTTCTACACATTTTTGGGTTTAATTATGATTCTAATTCTATAAACTACAATGCTCAATTAAACTACTATAAGCTAGGATTAAACTATTGCAAGTTGTTCAAATGTTTAAAAGGCACTAGGGTAGTGACCTTCGCCTAGGTGGTCAATTAACGGAATCTTGAGTCTAAAGCTAGATTGACACATTTGGGGAGTATGATATAACCATTGCTCGATTTTACTCACTCTATACCTCTCGGTAGTTCGAGTGATTTTGCCCGAATTGACTTTCTCAAGACCAATTGGGTATGCGAATTTGCACAAGCAATTGAGGATCAAGTCGGGTATTACGATCTCTCGGTTTAACCCTTTAATTGGGGCTATCAATTCTCTTGAGTACGCCCCAATTCCTTGTTGGACTAATTCTAGAGACTTAGGCTCTCTTTCTCAAGAAGAGCAAAAGTCAACTAAACACAAACTAGTGTTTGCAACCACTAATTTAGCAATTAAACATGGAATTAGCCCAAATATCAAACACCCATAGTCAATCAAGCTCTAAAATACAAGACCCATCAATTACCCACACTAGGGTTGAGCCACAACCCTAGCTGATGGGTCTAGCTACTCATAATTAGAGAAAGAAATAAAGAAATAGATGAAGAAAAACTCATATTAATTAATTACTAAATTAAACTTGAAGATTCAATGTTGAAATGAAGAGAAAATTGCCCAAAATAGCTAAAGAAACGGAAGTCACAAGCGCAGCCTTCAGTAATTACAATCTGCTTAACCTAAAAATGGAAAAGAAGCTATCTATACTAAGCTGAAATGTCTGGACAAAAATACCCCTGCGGGTTTAGTGCGGACCGCACAAAATCGTGTGCGGCAGCACTAGGGCTTTGAACTTGACAAAGCTGCTCTCTGAACTTGGGCAATGCGGACCGCAAAGAATGGACTGCGGCCGCGATGGCTTCTAGTGCGGTTCGCATGAAATGGAGTGCGGACCGCATTGGCTTCAATCTGCGAGAATAGCAACTCTCTGATTCTTGATTGTGTGGACCGCACTAAATCGAGTGCGGCCGCAGTAACTTCAGTGCGGACCGCATTAAATCCCCTGCGGCCACATTGCCTGATTTGCCTGAGTTGCATACTCTCTGAACCTCACTTGTGCGGACAGCACTGGCCTTGTTTTGCCTGAGCTTTGTCTTGCCTTGATACTTGTGAAGGTTTTACTCCTTTTGAGCCGATCATTGACATCTTGTCACTTTGTTGATCAAACCTGCAATCAAGCACAACTTGTGAGCCTTTTGGGACTATTTTGTACAAATTTCTAATCAAAACATAAGCAAGGAGGAGTATAAAGTGTATCAAAATTCCTAGTTATCAAATCCCCCAAACTTAAGCTTTTGCTTGTCCTCAAGCAAACAAAATAAGACCCACCCCTTAAGAGAAAATCCAAGATAATTCAGTTATCCTAAAGTGACCTCATCTAGCATCAATTGGGACTAACAATTGCCCTCAATACACATGAATCATTATCAACATTTACTCTTTTAAAACACCATGGATCAAGTGTGACACAACAGCATCAAGAGTTGACTCAACACATCAAAGGACTCTTTCTATTACTTTAGTCATTGTGGAACCCAAATTCACACATCCTCAGCTCTCCCTAAGCAAACCTCACCTTTAGAATAGTGGCACTCATAACGAGGTTAATGGAAATTCACTCATCCCTGTCAATGAAAAGTCATAAGTCCGGCACTAAGTACCATATGCTTGCCCCTTATGTAAGTCACCATTAATGTAAGCTTCATTCAACTAGAGATCATATAGGGCTTTTGTGGAGACATAGTGAAGGCTTTTGGTTCCGGGTAGGCAATTTTTGGTCTAAGTAGGTTTAATCTTCCCCTAAGCACTTCTTTTGTTTTATTTTGGCACAAATTCACTTGACTCTTTGAGTCTTTTCACTTCTTTCAAGGGGTAAGAGAGACACACTGTCACTCTTTTTTATACATTTCAAATCTTTTTTCCTTTCTCAATTTTCCACACCTTTCATTCTTTGCTTTTCTTGAATCCCTTTTTTATTCATTTCCACATTGAGTATTCTTTTTGTCTTTTTGCTTTTCTTTCTTTTTCATTGCCTTTTCTTTTCTTCATTTTGTACCTTTTTACCACTTTGTTTCAATCCTTGTCTCTTTCCCCAAACTTATACTTTTGCTAAGTGCTAAGGAAAGATCGGGTGCCAAGAGAGGGTAAAGGCTTGTATCATGGTTCTTGAAGGAAAAAGGTTTAAGGCTCAAAAGGGTTGACTAGGGATTTTATCTTTGGTAGGCTATGAAAGTGTTTAAGCTATCATTTGGATCAAGGAGAGCCTATAATCATGTCACAAGTCAAAATTCACTTAGGATTTCGCATCAACAAACATTCAGGGCAAGTTCTAGACCAATGACTCGGGACTTGGACTTGCAATGCAATTTCTCGCCACACACGCTATGGGATTGCTAAAGACACAGAGTCGGGGGCCCACAACAACCTTAGACAAGATTTGAGCACACAATGGTCCCGAAAAACCACTTGATGATTATCGGTCAACACAAGAGTCTCAGGGTCACGACTTTTACCATCCTAAACACAATAATTTGTTTTTGACCATGAGATCAAAGGCAAATGTGCTAGGCCCAAGTGAAGCTTTGCTTGAGGCACCCTTAACCACTAACTACTAAAAGGCCAAAAAGAAAAGAAAAACAGACCCAAACCCTTAAGAAGGTTGTCACGAAATCTATCATTGGGAAGAGCCACCCGGTTCACACAAACTCCATCTCTGGAAAGAACCGTGGCATTAAGAAAACCAAAGGTTTATTGCAAACGTTCAAACAAGAAGCTACGAACATAAATAAGAAGCTAAGAACGAAAAATTGCAAAAAGTAAAATGAATATGTACAAGAGGGGATTTGATCGAATATACAATAGATGGGATGAATATGTACAATGTAACATAACTTTATATACAGACCCAAAGTAAAATAAAAGTGCGAGAAATGTAACGAAATGTTGAAATTATATACAAACCAAAGATGAAAAACCAAGAAAGCATAATAATTGTCAAATATATACAATCATCCAAATCCAAAAAAAAGTAGGGCCTACCCCCTCAAATGAAAGCTGGCATTGTCCCCAGTGCCAACTAAACTAATAAAGCACCAAAAAGAGAATGAAAAAGGATATAGAGACTCCCTATGGCCTGTCTGTCTGCAGGGGCTCCTGAGTGGTCCTTGGGTCCTCACTGTGCTCGGGAACCTCAGACTGGTTCCTTATGGCCTGCTGCTCTGTTGCTGGGACCTGGGCCTGGACGTGGACAGGCTCTTGAGGTGCATCCTGTGGCTGACTGGAGGAGGCCTCCGGTGGGTCTGCCAACAGGATGACTGCATCGTCCGCTCGGGGAATCATCCTCCTCCTCTTGGAAGGCCTCTGAGACTGCTCTGGCTAGGGATGAGCTGCTGGTGCAGGGTCCTGAAGTAGTAAATCCAAAGGTAGCTGGTCTGCCTTCAACCGATCAACATCAATCCTCAACTCCTTCACGGACTCCTTGGAGGCCCGTGTCTTTCTCAACTTCTTGTGCTCCTTAGCAAGCTCCTTGAGAGCCTTGCTATGTGAATCAACAGCAGTACTGAGCACCTTCTAGTTTTCGAGGATTTTCTTTTGGTTGGCTAGAATCTCTTTGAGAGAATCCTCTATGGACTGTAGGACCTGCGGAGGTGGAGGAGCCGACTGAGCCTCTACTGTGGTAGTGAGGATAGACAACTCGGATGACGCTGTCTCCATCCAGTTGTTTATATTGAGAAGAGCTTGGCTCAGTCGGTGGGCAGTCACTGGGTAAGCTCGGGAGGAGGGAATCTCTGGATCTGCTGAGGTGGATGGGCCAGGAGGGATGTCTGTGGAAGTGGAGGCAGGCTGAGCAGGGGCCACTACGACAACTGGCTCTTCAGACTGGCCAGTTGAAGCAGTAGCTATTCCCTTAAAGTTCTTGCTCATTGGGTTGTCATCCCCCTGCATGCTGTACCAGGAGAATGGGGCCTTCGCTTTGACCGTTATGTCGAATGGCCTCTTTTCAACTTTGAGGTCCCTGAAGTACATAGTCAGAAAGCTAGGGAAAGGGTAGTTTCTGTCATGCTCACTGCCCACAATTGTGATTATCCTAGACATTACATTTCCCACATTGATCGGGTACCCCGCCATGATCGAAGCCACCAACACTGCCTGGTGAAGAGGGAGGGAGTTATCATGAGTGGTCGCGTCCAGTCTGCTGCATATAAAGTTTCCCACCCCTTTGCCTCGAAGTTCAAACTACATTTCAGAATCTTGACGCCCGCATTCAACCAATCGAGTGTGGTACCTGGGATTGCCAGATACTGTGCCAACCAGGGACGGACCTCCTCGCCCAATTCCATCTTTGCCATATAAAGTGTCTCTTCCTCCCCATCAAAGCCTAGATAATCATTTATTGTCATCCCGTCAAACAACACTTTCAGGTTTCGCACCTTGGTCACCTTGGTGCCCTTTTTCATGTGGGCAACATTGGTGTAGAATTCCTTGACCAAGTGCTCATTGGCATCTAGACACTCACTCAAAAAGTACTCCCAACCAATTCTCTCCCTAAACTGCCTCCTCACATTGGGGTTGTGAGGTAGCAAGTCTCTATCCACAAAACTCCTTTCCGGGATCAACTTCCTCGCCGGCCACCATTCCCGGAATTTATGATACGCTACTTCACTCACGAAACGATCTTGCCATGCCTCCGGTTTCCTAGTTCTATCAACCCTGCCAACCAGAGGTTCACCCCCTTCTCCTACATCTCCTTCTCCTCCTACTTCCTCAGCGTCTCCTACTACACCCTGTCCAGATAATGAAGCTGTGGGAGAGGTGGAGTAGTCCCCACTACCTTCAGCTGAGCCTTCAGACGAACCAGAAGATACATTCACTAACGCTTGGGCAGTGGGGGGAGGTGGAGGAGTGTCTGTTAGCCTGAACCTCTCCAGCCAGTCTTCAATGTAGTCTGGCACGGAGTTTGAAGAAATCTCCTGGGAGGGTTCATACTCACTCCCCAAGGACTGGGAAGCAGCTCTATCAGCGGCCTGAATTGCTTTCCTTGTTGCCTTAATTGCCTCTCGAACTTTGGGGATTAATTTTATCTTTCCACGTCCCCTCCCCCGGGAAGACTCTCCTCTGCCTGGTTGTTTAGCACCCTGGCCTTTTGATTTTACCATTGTCTGCAAACACAATCCAATAAGCTTGTTAGTATTAGTAGAAGCAGTGAAGAGCAGAGTTGCAGAAAAAAAATTTGCAGACAGTTGCAGAAGTTATGCAATGCGGACCGCACAAAATGGAGTGCGGTCGCACAGAGGTCAATGCGGACCGCACAAAATGGTAATGCGGTCCACACAGAGGTGGGGTTGAGACTACCCACTCTCTGTATCCATGCAGTGCGGACCGCACAAAATGTAGTGGCACAAAATGTAGTGCGGCCGCAGTCCCCAAACTTCCGAGAACCAACACTCAGCAGTGCGGTCCGCACAGAATCGACCGCGGTCCGCACTGAGTGCCCAGAATCAACACTAACTTAGGGTTCCATGTAATTTGATTTTAAGTCCAAATTTACACCTAAGAAAGGTTCCTATATGTTTACCCAGTGTTTTTAACTACCTAATGCTACTTTAATCAAGAAATTAACTAACCTAATTCTACCAAATTGAAAGACATACGGGAAGAACATGATAAGAAGCAAGAAAACAAGAAGTAAAAGAAAAATCACAAAATTAAAACAATTAAAAAGAATGTGATGTTACCAGATGTAAGAAGCAATGAAGATGATCAAGTCCAAACAGTTAATTGCAAGTAAAAGAAATGATGAACAGTGTTTTTAGAGGTTCTGAGAGTCAAGGGTTCGAAAAGTGTAACAGGAGGACCTCAGGCCCTATTTATAGAAAAGGACCTGGGGCCCATCTTACCAACCCAGTGCGGACCGCACAAAATCGACTACGGTCCGCATCACTCAGCATGTTTCAAAGCTTGAGAAGGCAACCACTACGGTCCGCACAAAATGGAATGCGGCCGCAGTGGTCCACCGCGGACCGCACAAAATGGACTGCGGCCGCGGTGGCAAACTTCAAAGAGTTGTTATTTTCACCCTTTCTTCAGTGCGGTACGCACTAAATGTAGTGCGGCCGCATTGAAAACTTCAGAGACCTGAATATTTTGTCCACTATGTCCTACACTGTATCAACACAAGCCTATAACATCTCACAACTAGTTAGTCCAAAATAAAACCTATCCTACAATGAAAAACAACGAAAAACAAGAAGAAGAACACATGGGTTGCCTCCCAAGAAGCGTCTGATTTAACGTCGCGGCACGACGCATGTTACCATCCAATCATTTGAAATGAACAAGAGCCACCACATGGCTATCATCAAACTTTCCCAAATAGTGCTTGACCGTATGCCCATTCACTCTAAAAACTTCCCCACTTTTGTTCTTTAAATCAAGAGCACCAAATGGGGTCACACACACTATTTCAAACGGTCCGTTCCACTTTGACTTTAGCTTTCCCGGGAACAACCATAGCCGAGAGTTGAATAAGAACACCAAATCCCCCACCTTGAACTCCTTTCCCTGAGTATATTTGTCATGAAGGTATTTCATTTTATCCTTATACAGGGACGAACTAGAGTAGGCATGGAATCTAAATTCGTCAAGTTCATTGAGTTGCTCCACCCGAAGATTAGCAGCTACATCCCAATCAAGGTTCAACTTCTTTAAGGCCCACATGGCCTTGTGCTCTAACTCCACTGGTAAATGACAAGCTTTTCCAAACACCAACTGGTATGGCGACATACCAATCAGAGTCTTGTAAGCAGTCCGGTAAGCCCATAGAGCATCATCCAACTTCTTAGACCAATCGGTCCTATTTGCATTGACTGTTTTAGACAGAATATTCTTGATTTCCCTGTTTGAGACTTCAACTTGGCCACTCGCCTGAGGATGATAAGGAGTAGACACTTTGTGGTTGACACCATACTTGGCAAGAAAGGTTTCAAAAGCTCTATTGCAATAATGCGATCCTCCATCACTTATAATTGCACGAGGAGTGCCAAACCTTGTAAAAATGCTCTTCTTTAGAAATGCAACCACACTCCTAGCTTCATTGTTAGGCAAAGCCACGGCCTCGACCCATTTAAGACATGATCAACCGCTACAAGAATGTAGGTGTTTCCGCACGAGCTTACAAATGGGCCCATGAAATCAATACCCCGTACATCAAAGATATCCACTTCTAGAATGGTGTTTAGAGGCATCTCATCTTTTTTCGAAATACCGCCCGCTCTTTGACATTGGTCACACCTTCTCACTAAATCACTTGCATCTTTGTACAAAGTTGGCCAATAAAATCCACAACTTAGAATTTTTGAAGCTGTCCTCGCCCCTCCATGATGGCCTCCATAGGGGAAGGAATGACAAGCCTCTAGAATGCTAGATTGCTCCTCCTCAGGTACATACCTCCGGATCACTCCGTCGGTGCAAATCTTGAACAGGTATGGCTCATCCCAATAGAAGTCCAGACTGTCACGTTTGAGCTTCTTCCTTTGGTTAGAAGAGAGCTCACACGGGATGATGCCAGTCACAAGGAAATTAGCAACATCCGCAAACCATGGCATATCACTCATCGACACAGAAAGTAGCTGCTCATCGGGAAATGTATCATTAATCTCTAGGCCATCACACGGCCTTCCTTCCTCCTCCAAACGGGACAAGTGATCCGCCACTTGGTTTTCACTACCTTTCCGGTCCACAATTTTCAAATCAAACTCTTGAAGTAATAAGACCCATCACATCAGTCTAGCTTTGGGGTCTTTCTTTGTCATCAAATACCTAAGAGTTGCATGATCGGTGTGCACTATGACTTTGGCTCCCATAAGATATGACCGAAACTTTTCCATTGCGAACACAATAGCCAACAACTCTTTCTTAGTTACCGTGTAGTTCCTTTGAGCCTCATTCATTATCTTGCTCGCATAGTATACCGGATGAAACATTTTGTGCACTCTTTGACCCAAAACTGCCCCAACCGCAACATCACTCGCGTCGCACATGAGCTCGAAAGGCAAGCTCCAATTGGGTGCGGTAATGATCGGGGTGGTGGTCAACTTATGCTTAAGGAGTTCAAAGGCTTGCGCATACATCCCTCATCAAACACGAACTTGGCATCCTTTTCTAGCAGCTTGCACAAAGGATTTACTACCTTCGAAAAGTCCTTGATAAACCGCCGGTAGAACCCCGCATGCCCAAGAAAACTTCTAACCCCCTTGACAGAAGTAGGGGGAGGAAGTCTTGAAATTACCTCAATTTTGGCTTTGTCAACCTCAATACCATTTTTTGAATTTTTATGACCCAAAACTATTCCATCCTCAACCATGAAGTGGCATTTTTCCCAATTTAGCACAAGATTGGTGTCTTCACACCGGGCCAATACTCTATCCAAATTTTTCAGACACTCATCGAATGAATCACCCACAACACTGATGTCGTCCATGAACACCTCCAAAATATCTTCCACCATATCAGTGAAAATGGCCATCATACACCGTTAGAATGTTGTCGGTGCATTGCACAACCCAAAGGGAATCCGAGAAAAAGCAAAGGTGCCATATGGACAAGTAAAGGTTGTCTTCTCCTGATCCTCTGGAGCTATCAAAATTTGATTGTACCCTGAATACCCATCCAAGAAACAATAGAAAACACGCCCAACAAGACGATCGCTAAGCATCTGGTCAAGGAAAGGCAATGGGAAGTGATCTTTGCTGGTCACCTTGTTCAGCTTGCGGTAGTCCATGCAGACCCTCCATCCGGTCACTGTCCGGGTTGGGATAAATTCATTATTAGCATTGGTCACCACGGTTATACTACCCTTTTTTGGCACACACTGCATTAGTGAAGTCCACGAGCTGTCAGAGATAGGATACACCACAACGGCATCTAACCACTTGATCACCTCCTTTTTCACAACTATTGCATTGCCTCATGCAGCCTCCTTTGATGTTCCAAGGAGGGTTTTGCATTATCTTCCAGAATAATCTTGTGCATACAGAATGCGGGGCTTATTCCCCGAATATCAGCTAAAGTCCATCTAATTGCCTTTTTCCGCTTTTTGAGCACCGTCAATATGGAATCTACCTGCATGTTAGTAAGATAAGAGGAAAGAATAACTGGTAAAGTTGAATTAGGGCCTAAGAATTCATACCTGAGGTGTGGAGGCAATGGCTTCAACTCCAACACTGGAGGTTCCTCAATTGAAGGCTTTGTTGGAGGGTCTTTCTATTTTAAAGATCCAAAGAGAGTTTCCTAGGCTCATGTTGCGACCAAAAATACTCACGCAAGTGCACATGATCGTCAAGTAATAAAGTAGTGAGTAGAGTATCGTTCCCACGAAGACTTGTGATTAACTATTGACTGATTCAAACTCAATTAACTTATCGATCCAAGAGGTTTTTCACAAAATATAGACGTAACTAATTTACTACCTAAAACTATCAAGCAATGAATAACTAGAAATCAACCAATATAAATAGCAATTTCGAATAACAATCAGTAGGAGAGAATATTCCAGGGTCACGGGTTAGCTAACAATCATGTTGCGGTCTTGGCTTAAAATAACTAATTGATTTATCTGGATTGTTGATTGACAGGGTTGATATTACTCATAAGAATCTGTCGAGTTCTTACTAGCCTATTCAAGTTAACTTAATGCCTATATGTCTATGGAATTAAGATTAACACAAATGCATTTACAATTCCTGTATTTCAATCAAGCAAGGCAATTAGGTATATGTCTATCCTAATTGTGAATTCGTTCCCCGATGTCCGGGTTCAAGAACTTGCTCTATTTAATTCTATATGCAATCTAGAATTCCCACTTTCGAGTTCAAATCTAGATTCGTAGATAGTATTTCACTGTTAGCTACTCAGCAAAATAATTAAAAACAGAATTAAATAAACAACCCAATATGATAAAATCAACTTCGTCAAATTAAACTTCAAACAACAACAATCATGTTTCACCCATGACCCTAGAACAATAGGGTTCTTAGCCACTCATGTTCATACATTCATCAAACATAATGTTTTTAAATATAAAATTAATGAGTACTAGAAAAGGGATGGAAGAATTTCTCAAATTCGTGCTCCCAAGTGTTTTGCTCCTTTGTTTTCTCTCCAAAATCACGCTCCCCCCTTCAAAATAGGTTTTAGGATGGCTTTTATATCAATTGGAGGCGTCTTGGGGTGAAAATAACCGAGTCCAAGTCGGAATAGAACACTCTAGCGATCCGAGCGTCCAGGGCAGCGTGGGGCGCTGGCCCTGGCGCTCAAAATAATTGACTACTGGAAACTGGGTCACAGCGAGCGCCCCACGCTGGCTGTGGCCCTCAAAATTGACTTTTTGCCTTTTTGCTCCGATTTCGCTCCAGTTCATGCCCTTTCATCCCAAATTGCATCCGAATGATTCCTACACATAGAAACACCATAATTTAGCACAAATCATCATATTAAACATCTCAAATCATTAAAACAAGAGCAAAATGCGAGGCGATATATATCAAAATATACATACTTTATGTCGATTATCAACACCCCACACTTAGACTCTTGCTCGTCCTCGAGCAATGGAACTAAATCAATCCCCCAAAACATACTTATCACTACGAAAGAGCACTTCACAATTAATTCAATCAAACACCCTACCTTTGGACTATGATCTATATCGGCAATTAAGTATGAACACGCAAATTTCACATTCTTCCCGTTTTCAAATTAGCCCAAGTATGTACAATACTATTCAACCAACTCAAGCAACCTCTTCACAACCACCTTACCTCAAGAGATGACTCGTTACACTAAGTATCCTCAACTTACACACTTACCCAATAAAAGAAAGTGTACAAATCACCAATCCATCATGAGATCAAGTGCCCTTACCACAAGCAAAAGATTGAATATTAAAGTAGTCCACACATTCAAATATGTCATTGAACATAAATTAAGGACACCACACAATTGAACAACATTCACTCACTCTCACAAGAGAATTCATGTGCATCCCGTGCTCGTACCATAAGCTTGCCCGTAGTGTATATCTCTACTAATCTAAGCTAGCCAAATATAGAATCAATTAGGACTTTAAGGTTGTAATGTAGGCTAAGGTACGGGTAGGATATATTTAGAAATAGTGACTAACCCTCCTAAGCACTTTAGTACACTACATTCACAAATCAAACATCTTTTTCTCCTCTACCCATTCACTTGTCATACACCATATATAACATAGCCCCCTTTCTTTTTTCTCAATTAAGCACCTCAATGGATTCCCTAGCACGAATGAAAAAAATATTAGGAGGTGTGTATCTTTTCACATTATTTGAACCTTATTTTCTTTTTCTTGCATAATTTTTTTTTACACACACTCCATGCATTGAAGTTCTTAAGCTAGTGTTTTTTATTCACAATCTTAGTGCACCTTAAGGGCCCTTCAATGGCTCCACTCCAAAGTAACTCCCAAATCTCTCCCCTTACTTCTTTTAGTGACTAAGTGCCTTAGGAGGTAAAGGTTCAACATTATCAAATCAAGAACAAAGTAGAAGTATGGCTTGTAATGTGGGTGCCAAGGAAACGGTCTATAGGCTCAAAGGGGTAGCAATGGGAAAATTTTATTTATAAGTGACAAGCAACTTCATGGTCAAGCAAGAAACGCCTACATCATCTCCTAGATTAGCATAACTTAATGATTTCGCGTTGATTAACACACGAGGCAAGTTCTAGACTACACAGGATAGCACAGAGTATCAAAAATCCTTACACACACATGGCACTTGACTCACTCAAGACGGTTCTGTGCAACTCTCAAGTCAAACAAGCTAGCAAGTTGAGAATTTTTTAAGCAACAATGCACTAGGTAGCATACAAGTCAATCACTGAGAAAAAGGCATCAAAGAGTAGGCTACTTACTTTACTTGGGCATTACAATTCAAATAATATATGCAGAAAGACAGAGCGCATGCCATAACTTAAATTGCCAACATCAACCATGTCAATAGGTATCTCAAAGCACCTCAATTTCCTTTTTCCTACTCCTAAGAAAGAAAAAATAATAATAATAAAAAAAACTAAACTAGAATACCCGGTTCGAGCTACACCCTTGGAAAAGAACCGGTGTCAAAAGAAAAATCAAGGGATACTACCTAACTACCTAAATAAAAAAAAATTTTTTTGGTATTTTTAATCGGACTTTAATCCCTCAAGAAAATTGTCCAACAGATCCATCGTCGGGTAAAGTCCAAACTTTTTCTGATTTTTCTTTATACAATTACAGCTCAAAGAGTATTCCCCCACCCCACACTTAAACAATGCATAGTCCCCGATGCATAATAAATTCAAAAATAGAGTAAGGTGGAAAGAAAGAACTCCCTGCTAGTCGAAGACTGCCCCATCAGGATGCCCCCCAGCTGTAGCAATGGGCTCATCATCATCTCCTAAGGGTACCAAAGCCATGGGCCCCGTAACTTCATCCTCATTCCCATCCTCATCATCAGATCCCTTGTGAGTGTTTTCATCCTCAGAGGGATGAATAGGACTGCCCGGTGCTATGCCCAACATCTCCTTGGATGAACTAGAGAGCTCATTGCGCAATTGTGTGCGCTCCTCCTCTGACACCCCTAGCATGCGCATAATGACATTGAAGGTTGTGTAGAGATACCTTTTAAAATTTTCATCCCTCTCATTCCGAGCAGCTTGGGTGAGCTTTGATGTGGACTCTAATAAGGATGTGATGTCTAATAATGTCTTGGGTGCCTCCACCACCTCATCATAGCCTGGGTATTCCGGTACTTCAAAGGATAGCATGTGCTGTTTTAGGATATTGCCATAAAAGAACCTCTTGATCCTCCCTCCAAAACGGGTTCGAGCCATCTCCCCAAGCATGAGCTCACCTACATTTATGGGGCGCCCGGTCATCAAAAAGTAGATTAAGCACACTCGAGCTCAAGTGCACTCAGTATTATGCTCCACAGGCATTAGTTTAGCTTGCACAAAGTTCTGCCAAACTTTAGCCGTCTTGTTGAAGTCAAACCTAAGCATTTCAAGGTGAACATCCCCCTTAGTCCGCGTCCATGTTGCGTTGGAATCAACGCCACAAAGTGTGTGATGTGTTGCTTGATAGCGTGGGCTTTTGACAAACTTTATAACCTTCGCGGGTTTGGGTTATCAACTCCCAAAAACCGACACAAAGCCTCCCTATGTATTGGAATGGTCTTTCCCCTGACGCACGACTCATCATCTCTCGTGCTCCAGTTTGTATATAGTTCTCGGACCATGCTGAGATTTGACCGACCTGGACATTTAAGGAACTTACCCATCTTTTTGTCGATCAATGTAGCAAGTACATCGGGGAAGCTTCGTTCTAAAGCCTTTACATTTATCCCCATCTCAGACACATATCTCCCGTATGGAACAAAAGTATCATGCCATTTCTAGGTGTCATCATCTAAAAATTCCAACCGAGGCTGTGATTGCTTCGTAGACCCGCTAGCCACTTGCTTTCCCTTGGCTTGTCGGGAAGAGCTCTCACATTGCTTGCGTTTCTTTGGCGGGGGAGCGGTAGTGGAGCACTTCCCCACCCCTTTTCCTTTAGCGGAACTCTCACGAGCCATAGCAACCTACACATGACAAACACAAAGATGAGGGTGAATCAAGAAATTTCGCCTAAGGTCATTTGAGGGGCAAAGAGGACCCCACACTTAAAATCGAAGGCTATGCATAATCGAATTACAATATTGACTCAATCATGCATCAATGTGTCATCACAAGGCTATAGGTACTCAAGAATTCCCTATGCCATTCAATTCAAGTAGTCTAACATGCCCGTAACTTCACTATGGTGCAAGCATAACAAAGCTAAGGTCTACATTACTACACTAAGTTAGTACACTAACTATGACTTACAAACGTATACAACAACATATAATACCTCCAAAGACCCCACACTTCGCCCAAACTCAAATACAACTACACTCGGCTACTTAGACTTCACCGGTGTTCAAATTTACTCTCTTAGGCAATTTAGCAAACACCTTTTGGGCATCAATTTTGCTCTCTTATTTCAACAATGGTGGAACAAGGTGGACCTCCCAAATTTACATGAAGTAGAGGGAATTATAGTTTACTACTTCAAGCACAATCACAACCAAATTCTTGCACCAAATTTTCGTGCATCTTAAGACCACTATATTCAACAAGATATATCAATGCAAACTATGGTATTTTTGGGGTTGTTTGAGAAAGAAGACTAAACTTACACTAAAAAAAATTCAAAATACAAGAAAAGAGAACAAGAGGAACATACCTTTGGGGATTGAGAGTAACTTGAGCAAGAGAAAGTTGAAGAATTGGAGAACTTGAGAGAATGCAAAACAAAAAAATCGAAGGGGAAGGTACGGGCAGAACGCTGGGCGTTTTTGAGGGTTTTTTTTTTGAGGTTTTAGTTATTTTAATCTAAGTGGGAATGGGTTTGGATAGTTGGTATGGGTTATTTGGGTTTGGGATTTAATTAAATAAAAGAAAACGAAAAAAAATCAAAAAAAACTTACTATGACCGGCCAGCCCAGCGCCCCACGCTGGGGCTGGCGATGGATTATTTTAGCTACTGGAAAGTGCGCCCCAGCCAGCTTGGGCGCTGATTTCGCTAAATTTTTCTTTTTTAAACAAACTACCCGAGCCCTTATACATAATTCACACAAACTCCACCATCCCCACCTAATATTTTATACAACAAAACAAAACAAAAATGTTAGTCTACTTTAACTAAGAGAAAACAAAAAACTACGCTACGAAAACAGTAAAAATTGGGTTGCCTCCCAACGAGCGCCTGATTTAACGTCGCGGCACGACTCAACACCTTTTCAACCATCGGCCAAGTCCACCGAGGTCTTGTGACGTGCAATGTCACCACCCTAATAATGTTTTATTCTCTGTCCATTTACCAAGAAGGTACCACTCGAGCTCTTATCACGCAATTCCACAGCTCCATGAGGCCTCACACTTACCACAACAAAAGGACCTGCCCAACGAGACTTAAGCTTTCCGGGGAAAAGCTTCAACCTCGAATTGAACAAAAGAACTTCTTGCCCCAACTCAAACTCTCGATATTGGATGTGTTTGTCATGCCACCTCTTAGTCTTTTCCTTATACAATTTGGCATTTTCATATGCGTGCAATCGAAACTCATCAAGCTCGTTGAGTTGTAGCAACCTCTTCTCACCAGCTAAGTCCATATCCATGTTCAGCTTTTTAATTGCCCAATAGGCTTTGTGTTCAAGCTCGACGGGCAAGTGACACGCCTTCCCATAAACTAATTTATACGGAGAAGTACCTATGGGAGTCTTGTATGCAGTTCGATATGCCCATAATGCGTCGTCTAGCTTCCTGGCCCAGTCTTTTCTATTTCCACTGACTGTTTTCTCTAGAATCTGCTTTACGTCTCTGTTTGAAACTTCCACTTGACCACTCGTTTGGGGGTGATAGGCAGTGGAAACCTTGTGCTTAACTCCATACTTTGCAAGAACATTATTCAGCAGTTTGTTGCAGAAGTGAGTTCCTCCGTCGCTTATCAACACTCTTGGAGTTCCAAAGCGTGTAAAGATGTGCTTCTTTGCAAAGCTTACCATGACCTTTGCATCACTAGTGGGAAGAGCAATGGCATCCACCCACTTAGAAGCATAGTCGACCGCCACCAAGATATACCTGTGACCATTAGAGTATGGGAACAGTCCCATGAAGTCAATCCCCCAAACATCAAAAATCTCCACTACCAAATATTTTGCAGCGGCATCTCGTGCTTCTTCGTGATTGTTCCAGTTCTTTGGCATTTGTCACACTTTTTAACAAAGGCATGTGCATCCTTAAACAATTCTGGCCAGTAGAAACCTGATTGTAGAACTTTTTGGGCGGTTTTATCCCCACCATGATGACCTCCGTATGGCGAAGCGTGACAGTCATGCAGTATGGCATTCATCTCTTCCTCAGGAACACATCTTCGCACCAACTGATCTGCACATAGCCTGTATAAGAATGGCTCATCCCACATGTAGAGCCTCACATCATGTAGGAACCTTCTTCTATTATCGGGTGTCAATTCTGGTGGTGTTACCCCACTTGCAATTAAATTCACATAACCTGCATACCACGGGTCTTCGCTTGAGGTAATTGCCAATAACTATTCATCAGGAAATGTTTCTTTGATTGACCCTCCTTTAGCTATATGGCTCCGATTTTCTAATCTGGACAAGTGATCAGCCACTTGATTCTCTGTCCCTTTTCGATCTCGGATCCCTAAGTCAAACTCTTGCAAGAGGAGGACCCAACGAATTAGCCTCGGCTTGGCATCTTTCTTCTCAAACAAGTATCTGATAGCTGAAAGATCTGTGCAGACGATGACTTTGGTCCCCACTAGATAGAATCTGAACTTGTCAAACGCCCACAACTGCAAACAACTCTTTTTTGGTAACTGTGTAGTTCATCTGGGCTGGATTTAGAGTTTTGCTCACATAGTATATGGAGTGAAAGATGTTATTTCTCCTTTGCCCCAAAACAGCTCCAATAGCTATGTCACTCGCATCGCACATCAACTCAAATGGTTGCTCCCAATCCGGAGCAATGATAATTGGTGCAGTCACTAACCTTCCCTTCAACTCCTCAAATGCTTTCAGACAGGCATCATCAAATTTGAAGGAGACATCTTTCTCAAGAAGCCTGCACAAGGGAGAAGAAATTTTCGAAAAATCTTTAATGAAACGACGATAAAAGCCTGCATGGCCCAAGAAACTGCGAATGCCCTTGACTGATGTCGGAGGGGGCAATTTTTCAATAGCCTCAACCTTCGCTTTGTCTACCTGCAAACTGCTTTTGGACACTTTGTGCCCCAGGACTATACCTTCACGTACCATGAAATGGCACTTTTCCCAGTTTAGTACCAAGTTCGTTTCTTCACACCTAGCAAGCACTTTATCAAGATTCATCAAGCAATTATCAAAAGAACATCCAAACACAGAAAAATCATCCATGAACACTTCCACAAATCTTTCAACCATGTCAGTAAAACTAGCCATCATGCACCTTTGAAAAGTCGCAGGTGCATTAAAGAGACCAAAGGGCATTCTTTTGAACGCATACGTGCCATAGGGACACGTAAATGTGGTTTTTTCTTGGTCCTCTGGGGCTATAACAATCTGACTATACCCTGAAAAACCATCTAAGAAACAGTAGTATTCCTGGCCAGCTAATCGATCAAGCATTTGGTCAATAAAGGGGAGGGGAAAGTGATCCTTGCGGGTGGCATTGTTCAATTTTCTATAATCTATGCAAATCCTCCACCCAGTGACAGTTCTTGTGGGAATTAAGTCATTGTTTTCATTAACCACTACAGTCATCCCCCCTTTCTTAGGTACACATTGAACGGGGCTTACCCATTTGCTATCTGAGATTGGAAACACAATACCTGCATCAAGCCACTTAATCGCTTCTTTTCTTACAACCTCTTTCATGATTGGATTTAGTCGGCGTTGTTGCTCTACACTTGGCTTGTGTTCGTCCTCCATGAGGATTTTATGCATGCAAAAAGCTGGACTAATGCCCTTAATGTCAGACATTATCCACCCAAGTGCTCGCTTGTGCTCACGTAGCACTCTCAACAGCTTCTCTTCCTACAATCTAGACAAGTCAGAAGAAACAATAACAGGTAAAGTGTCAGAGTCACCCAAATAAGCATATTGAAGGTGAGTGGGCAGGGGTTTAAGCTCCAATTTTGGAGCCTCCTCAATTGATGGCTTTGGAGGAGGCCATCTGGCCTATTCAGGGGCTCAAAGGGGTGTATCCCCTGCATGTAAGCACAAGATGTATCTAGGATATACATCATCTCCTCAACCTCATCATCAATCCCCAGGCTATCGAACAACATAAGTGCTTCCTCTAGAGAATCGTCTAGATATACACTCGTGTCAAGAATTTGCTCATCCGCCTCAACAAGAGATATCAGTGAGAGCTCCTCATAGTGGCGGGGAAGTTGGATTGTTTTGTAGACATTAAAGACTGCTTCCTCGTCATCCACCCTTAAAATCATTTTTTCCTCTCTTACTTTAATAATTGCATCACCAGTAGCCAAAAGAGGTCGCCCCAATATGATTGGAACCAGTTCATCAGCCTCATAATCTAGGATAATGAAGTCCGCAGGGAAGATAAATTTTCCAATTTGCAGCAACACATCTTCGATCACCCCCTCAGGGTGTGCTATCGACCTATCAGCCAGCTGCAACATCACAGTAGTTGGTCTTGGAGCTCCCAGACCCAATTGCTTGAACAAGGATAAGGGCATCAGATTTATGCTCGCCCCCAAATTGCAAAGAGCACGACCCACATCAATATTACCAATTTGCACCGGGATGGTGAAGCTTCCAGGATCCTTAAGCTTTTGAGGGAGCTTGTTTTGGACCCTTGAAGTGCACTCCTCAGTAAGTGCAAGTGTCTCAAATTTAGTCAATCTTCTTTTGTGAGCCATTATATCTTTTATGTACTTGGCATACTTTGGAATTTCACGAAGTACATCAACGAGTGGAATATTTAATTGAGCTCAACATAGAGAGAAATTTGCTGAACATGCGATCATCATTCTTTTTCTGCAATCTCTGGGGGAAAGGTGGTGGTGGCCTTGCAGCCTCCACTGGTTCTGGAATTGCATCCTTATTCTTTAATTCATGTGTCGACTTAGGGGTCAACTCCCCCTCATGTATGGGCTTGTCTTTTCTTTTCTTTGGCACTTCCTCTAGTTCCCTCCCGTTTCTGAGTGTAACTGCATTCACTTGAGGGTTCTTCTATGTATCACTGGGGAGAGCGCATGCAAGTCTAGTATTTTGATTTGTTGCTAACTGCCCCATTTGCCTCTCAAGATTTCTGAAATCGGTCCTGTGCTGTTGATTGTCAAGCAACAACTTCTTTAGCAAATCATTTGTACACTCTTCCATTTGTTGGGGTGGCTTCTGAGGTTGATTGAAATTTCCTTGGGATCTATAATGATTCTGATTCGGCGGATTTCCACCCCATGAGAAGTTGGGATGATTCTTCCAATTTGGATTGTATGTGTTCCCATATTGTGCATGCTGATTCATGGGACATCTGCTCTGTTGCCCCACATAGTATATGGATTCGGGATTCGTGGGGCACATGTCACTCATATGATTGTCGCCACATAGTTCGCAGCAAATAGACATTTGCTGTACATGTTGTATCAGTTGTGTTTGCTACATTGTGATCGCTGCCAACTCTACACTACGATAAAGTAGGAAGAGAGGGTCGCAATAGCTTTTACCCGATATGAGGGTCGGGATCGAATTCCTCAGACGGCTAGAAATTGGAGCTGGGTATCTATCTAGACTAGAGTCGTGTAATTGTTCTAAATGTCACTTTCAATATTTTTGGGTTTTCAATTATAAACTACTATTTTCAAACTACTAATTGAAACTAGATTATGCTACGAAATAATTGCTAAGGTTGTATCTAATGGGGAGAAAGGCACTAGGGTCGTGACATCACCTAGGTGGTTAATTGACGGGTAGATGTTACTAAGGTTTGATTGACATAATTGGGGCTTATGCTATAACCGTTGCACAATTTTACTCACTCTCACACCTCTCGGTAGAGAGAGTAATTTTGCCCAATTGACTCTCTCGAGACCAAATGGGTAGGCAAATTGGATCAAGCAACTAGGGTTCACAAAGCATAAATCAGTGTTTACAACCACCAATTCATAGATTAAAACATAAAATCAACCCAAATAGCAAATACCCATTGTCAATCTAACCCTAGATGGCAACACCCATCAATTACCCACACTAGGGTTGAGCCACAACCCTAGCTAATAGGTTTAGCTACTCATGCTTGAAGGAGAAAATGAAGAAATAGATGAAGAACAAGACATATTAATTAAATGCTAAATTAAAATACAAGAATCTATCTTTAATTTGAAGCTAAGATGCCAAAAATGGCTACAAAATGAGTCTCACGAGCGCAGCTCAAAATTTGGAAATAACTGATCACCTAAAAATGGTAAAATGTTCTATTTATACTAGGCTGGAAAAATTGGACAAAAATACCCCTGCGGGGTCAGTGCGGGCCGCATGAAATGGACTGCGGCTGCACTAGGCTCTTTGACTTCAATTCTAGGCTCTCTGAACTTGGGCTCCGCGGGCCGCGTAGAATGGACCGTGGTCGCGGAGGCAGCTGGCGCAGTCCGCACAATCACGACCGCGGACCGCATGGCTTGGACTTGGCATAATTCCATCTCTCTGAATCTCTTGTCTGCGGACCGCACAAAAAGGTAGTGCGGCCGCGAAACCTTCACCGCAGACCACTAAATACGTACCGCGGCCGCTTTGCCTGAAGCCCACTTTTGTCAACTCTCTGAACGATCTATTGCGGCCGCATTCGACTTTGCGCGTTCTACGCTAGGCTTGTTTGCCCTCAGTTTACTTGGTCTTTGATACTTGAGCAGGTTTCACTCCTTTTGAGCCGATCCTTGACATTTAACACTTTGTCGATCAAACCTGCAATCAAGCACAACTTATGAGCCTTTTGGGACTATTTTGTAACAATTTATATTCAAAGCATAGGCGAGTAGGAGCATAAAACACGTTAAAATCCCTACTTATCAACTCCCCCAAACTTAAGCCTTTGCTTGTCCTCAAGCAAACAAAATGAGACCCACCCTTTAAGGGAAAATCCAAGTATTTCCAGCTATCCTAAAGTAACCTCAGCAAGCATCAATTGGGACTAACAATTGCCCTCAATGCGAATGAATCATCAACAACATTTAATCTTTGAAAAACTATGGATCAAGTGTGACACAAGAGCATCAAGAGTGACTTATTACATCAAAGAACTCTCTCAATTACTTTGGTCGCTGTGGAGCCCAAACTCACACATCCTCAACTTTCCCTAAGCAAACCTCACCTTTTACAGTATTGACACACAAGTCGAGGTTAATGGGAATTCACTCATCTCTCTCAAGAAAAAGTCACAAGTCCGGCTCTAAGTATCATATGCTTGACCCTCATGTAAGTATCCACTAATGCAAGCGTCATTCAACTCAAGATCATATAGGGCTTTTGTGGAGTCAATGTGAAGTCTTTTGGGTAAGGGTAGGAAATGTATTGGTCTAAGTGGGTTCCATCTTCCCTTAAGCACTTCTTTTGATTCATTTGGCACAATTCTCTTGACTCTTTGAGTCATTCACTTCTTTCTAAGGGGTTAGAGAGACACAATGTCACTCTTTATTATGCACTTCAAAACATTTCTCCTTTTTCTACTTTTTCCACACTTTTTTTCTCTTTGCTTTTCTTGAATCCCTTTGAGATCATTTTCACATTGAGCTTTCTTTTTGTCTTTTTCTTTTCTTTTCTTTTTCACTGCCTTCCTTTTCTTTGCTTTTGTACCTTTTACCACTTTGTTCCGTTTCTCGTCTCTCCCCCCAAACTTAGACTTTTGCCATTTCTCAAGGAAAGATGGGGTGCCAAGAGAGGGTATAATTTAGAACGGGTATAGGTTTGTAGCATTGGTTCAAGAAAAAGGTTAAGGCTCAAAAGGGTTAGCTAGGGATTATATCATTGGTAGGATATGAAATTGTCAATTATCATTTGGATCAAGGAGAGCCTATAATCACTTCTCAAGTCGAATTTCACTCAAAATTTCGCCTCAACAGACATTCAGGGCAAGTTCTAGACCATTGGCTCGGAACTTGGACTCACAATTCGATTTCTCACCACGCAAACTCAAGGATTGCTAAAGATATAGAGTCGGGGGCCCACAACAACCTTAGACACGATTGAGCACACAATAGTCCGAAGGACCACATGATGATTGTTTGGTCAACTCAAGAGTCTCAAGGTCACTACTTTCACCATCCTAAACACAACCACTTGTCTTTGACCATGGGACCAAAGGCAAATGTGTTAGGCCCAAGTGAATCTTTGCTTAAGGTACTCTTAACTATAAACTACCAAAAAAAAGAAAAACAAAAACGGACACAAACCCTTAAGAAGGTTGTCACGCCATCTATCATTGGGAAGAGCCACCCGGTTCACACAATACTCCTCCTTTAGAAAGAACCATGGCATTAAGAAAACCAAAGGCTTATTAAAAGCGTCAAAACAAAACAAAAAGCTACGAGCCTATATAAGAAGCTAAAAACAAAATTATTTTACGAAAATAGAAAATAAAATGAATATGTACAAACGGGGAATGAATATACAACGGGGGATGAATATATACAATAATGTAACTTTATATACAGACCAAAAGGAAGATAAAAAGTACAATGAAAGTAACTAAATGTAAAGTTATATACAGACCAATAGAAAATCAAAAGAAAGCATAAACTAAATCAATCTATATATACAGTCATCCAATGGATAAAAGTAGGGCACACCCCCTCAAATAAAAGCCGGCATTGTCCCCAATGCCAACTAAAGCAAAAATAAGCATCAAAAAGTATAGGGAAAGGATATGAAGACTCCCTAAGCCGTGTCCGTCTGCATGGGATCATGAGTGGTCCCCGGGTCCTCTGTATGCGCGGGAACCTCAGACTGGTTCCCGGTCTCCTGCTGCTCAGCTGCTGGGACTAGGGCCTGGACCTGGACGGGCTGAATATCAGGAGCATCCTCTGGCTGACTGGAGGAACCTTCGGTGGTCCGCCAACTGGATGATCGGCTCATCTGCACTAGGGAGCTTCCTCTTCTTCCTAGGAAGCCTCTGTGTCTGCTCCTGCTGTGGCTCTGCCGCTGGTGCTGCTGCTGGAGCTGGATCCCCAAATAGCAAGTCTAAAGGCAGTGGTCAGCCTTCAGCTTGTCCACATCTGCTCTAAGCTCCTTCACAGACTCCTTGGAAGCTCGTGTTTTGTGCAGTTTCCTGTGCTCCCTGGCAAGCTCCTTCAGAGCCTTGCCGTGTGAATCCACTGCCTTAGACAAGGCATCCTGAGTACTGATGATCTTTTCCTGGTTCTCCAGGATCTTCTTCAATGTCTCCTCAATGGACTGTGGATTCTGTGCTGGTTGTGGTGCTGACCGAGCCGCAATGGTAGAAGACAGTGTAGACAACTTGGATGACGCAACTGACATCCAGTTGTTCAAGCTATGAAGTGCCTGGCTCAGCTGGTGGGCAGTGATAGGATGGGCCCGGGAAGACAGAATCCCCGGACCAGTTGAAGTAGAAGGACCAGCAATGGTGGAAGGTCCCGGAGGATTTCTAGTTCGGTCAACACCCCCAACCTGAGGTTCACCACCCCCCTGCACCTCTCTAGCACCTTGAACCTCCTCCTCGCCTCCTTTTGCACTCTCCCCAGACAAGGAAGCTGTAGGGGAGGTGGAGTAGTCCCCACTACCGGATGCCGAGCCCTCAGATGACTCATACACAACATTTATTGGCTATCGGACAGTGGGTGATGGCGGAGGAGTATCATCAATCAATCGAAAGTCGGTGACGATATGAGTTGGGACTGAGTCTGAGGAGATGTCTTGGGAGGCACATACTCACTCCCCAAGGAATTGGAAGCAGCTCTATCTGCGGCTTTTATCAGCTTGCGGGTTTGTTTTATGTTTTTCCGAGCTTGGGGAGTGAGTTTGACTACTCTCTTTCCTTTGCCCCCTCGGGAGGAATCACCTCTCCCGGGTTGTTTTGTTCCTTTGCCTCCATGTTGTCTAACCATTATCTGCAAGCACTCACATCTAGTTTTGTTAGTATCAGCAGAGGCAGTGAATTAGTTGTGGGAAATGAATTACAGAACAGAAGCCCAAAAGTTACAGAAAAAGGTTGCAGAAACAGTGGACTGCGGCCCGCACAAAAAGGAGTGCGGTCCGCACAAGTATAAGGTCTCCCAAACATACTCTCTGAATCTCACCACCGCGGCCCGCACAAAATGGTACCGCGGCCGGGGTGGGCCAGTGCGGACCGCACAAAATGAAGTGCGGCCGCACTGGACTATGGACTCCTCTCTGAATCTCATCACCGCGGTCCGCACAAAGTGGTAATGCAGCCGCGGTGAAGCCACCGCGGACCGCACAATCACGACTACGGTCCGCGGTGGATGTCCAATCCTGGCACTGAGTTATGGTTTCCAATTTTTTGCATATTTGTTCAAGTGTTTTACCTAGAGTTTGTCCCTACTCAATTACCCAGTTCAACAAGTTCACCAAACACACAAAAACCAACATTTACACTAACCTAAGCTAATAATTAAAGACAAATGGGAAGAAGAAGAAGCTATGGGCTATTGGGCATGAAAATAAAATGAAATTATAAAATTAAACAAACAAAAATGGATGAAATGTTACCAGATGTGAAGATGAAATGCAAGTATTCAATCTATGCAAAGATTTTTGTGCAATAGAGAAGATGAACAATAACTTTTAGGGCTCTGAGTGATTAGGGTTCGAAAAGGGTAAAAGGAGACCCTTGAGGTCTATTTATAGAAAAAGGTATGGGACCCAGCCTTACCTACCAGCGCGGCCGCACAAAACGGACTGCGGACCGTGCTGGGTATGTTCAAAAGAAGTTTGAGAAGGCAACCTCCGCGGTCCGCGCAAAACAGACCGCGACCGCGGAGGTCCACCGCAGACCACACTAAATGGGATGCGGCCGCGGTGGCAAACTTCAGAGAGCACCTCACTTGGTTTTTACCAGTGCGGACCGCACAAAGTGCAATGCGGCCGCACTGGCAACTTCAGAGACTGTTCAATTTTTCCAAAATGTTTTGCACTGCATCAACACAATCCCTGCAACATCTCACAACCAATTAGTCCAAAAATCAAACCTAAACTACAAAGAAAATCAAAGAAAACAAGAAGAAAAAGACATGGGTTGCCTCCCAAGAAGCGCCTGATTTAACGTCGCGGCACGACGCATGTTACCATCACATCACTTGAAATGAACCACAGCCACCACATGGCTATCATCAAACTTCCCAAGATAATGCTTGACACGGTGCCCATTCACTCTAAAGACTTCACCACTCTTGTTCTTCAAATCTAGAGCACCAAATGGGGTTACACATACAACTTCAAATGGCCCATTCCACTTTGATTTCAGCTTTCCGGGAAACAACCTTAGACGGGAGTTGAACAAGAGGAACAAATCACCAACTTTGAACTCCTTTCCACGAGCATAATTGTCATGAAGGTACTTCATCTTGTCCTTATATAAGGACGAACTAGAGTATGCATGGAACCGAAATTCATCAAGTTCATTGAGTTGTTCAACACAAAGATTGGCCGCAACATCCCACTCAAGATTAAGCTTCCTCAAGGCCCACATAGCCTTATGCTCCAATTCCACTGGTAGGTGACATGCTTTCCCAAACACCAACCGATACGGTGACATACCATTTGGGGTCTTGTAAGCGGTCCGGTACGCCCATAGAGCATCATCTAACTTTTTAGACCAATCGGTCCTATTAGCATTGACAATTTTGGATAAAATGCTCTTGATCTCCCTGTTAGACACTTCAACTTGGCCACTTGCTTGAGGATGATAAGGTGTAGAGACTTTGTGGTTGACACCATACTTTGGAAGCAAAGCTTCAAAAGCTCTATTACAAAAATGCGATCCTCCATCACTAATGATTGCCCGGGGTGTACCAAACCTTGTGAAAATGCTCTTTTTAAGAAATGCCACCACACTCCTAGCTTCATTGTTGGGCAAGGCCACGGCCTCAACCCATTTTGACACATAATCCACTGCTACAAGAATGTAAGTGTTCCCACACGAGCTAACAAAAGGGCCCATAAAATCAATACCCCAAATATCAAAGATATCAACCTCAAGAATTGTGTTAAGAGGCATCTCGTCTTTCTTGGAAATCCCGCCCGCTCGTTGGCATAGATCACATCTCTTTACTAAATCACTCGCATCTTTAAACAAAGTCGCTAATAGAAACCACAACTCAAAACTTTCGAAGCCGTCCTCACCCCTCCATGATGGCCACCATAGGGGGAGGAATGACAAGCTTCCAAAATACTCAATTGCTCACCCTCCGGGACACACCTTCGAATCACACCATCCGTGCAAATCTTAAACAAGTACGGATCATCCCAGTAGAAATCCAAACTATCCCATTTGAGCTTTTCCTTTGGTTAGAAGAGAGCTCACATGGAACAATTCCAGTTACAATGAAATTGGCAATGTCCGCGAACCATGGTATGTCACTCATTGACACGGAAAGAAGTTGCTCATCGGGGAATGTATCATTGATCTCTAGGCCGTCACATGGCCTTCCTTCCTCTTCCAAGCGGGACAAATGGACCGCAACTTGGTTCTCACTTCCCTTCCAGTCCACTATTTCTAAGTCAAACTCTTGAAGAAGTAACACCCATCTCATCAATCTTGCCTTGGAATCTTTCTTGGTCATCAAATACCTAAGGGCGGCATGGTCGGTGTGCACAATTACCTTGGCCCCCATAAGATATGGCCTAAATTTTTCCATGGCAAATACAATGGCCAATAATTCCTTCTCCGTCACCGTGTAATTCTGTTGAGCTTCATCCATAGTCTTACTTGCATAGTACGCGGGATGGAACATTTTGCTTACTCGTTGGCCCAACACTGCCCCAACCGCAACGTCACTTGCATCGCACATTATTTCGAAGGGCAAACTCCAATTGGGTGCGGTAATGATCGGGGTGGTGGTCAACTTGTGCTTTAGAAGTTCAAAGGCCTCCATGCATCTTTCATCAAACACGAACTTAGCATCTTTCTCTAGCAACTTGCAAAGGGGATTCACAACCTTCGAGAAATCTTTTATAAACCGCCGGTAGAACCCGGCATGCCCAAGGAAACTCCTCACCCCTTTGATAGAAGTGGGGGGAGGAAGCCTTGAAATCACCTCGATCTTAGCCTTGTCTACCTCAATCCCATGCTTAGAAATCTTGTGACCCAACACTATACCTTCTTCAACCATAAAATGGCATTTTTCCCAATTGAGAACGAGATTAGTTTCTTTACATCGGGCCAAGATTCTATCCAAATTTCCCAAGCACTGTTCAAAGGAATCACCAACCATACTAAAATCATCCATAAATACCTCCAATATGTCTTCCACCATGTCGGTGAAAATAGCCATCAGGCAACGTTGGAAGGTCGTCGGAGCATTGTACAACCCGAATGGCATCCGGGAGAAAGCAAATGTACCATATGGGCATGTGAATGTGGTTTTCTCTTGGTCCTCCGGGGCAATTAAAATTTGATTATACCCCGAAACCCATCCAAAAAGCAATAAAAAGCTTGCCCCGCAAGGCAATCAGCATTTGGTCTAGGAATGGCAAAGGGAAATGATCCTTGCAGGTCACCTTATTTAGCTTCCGATAGTCCATGCAAACTCTCCACCCGGTGACAGTCCGAGTGGGAATAAGTTCATTGTTGTCATTAGTCACCACAGTCATTCCACCCTTCTTCGGCACACATTGCACCAGAGAAGTCCATGAGCTATCAGAGATTGGATACACCACGCCAGCATCAAGCCACTTGATCACTTCTTTCTTCACCACCTCTTGCATTGCCTCATTGAGCCTCCTTTGATGTTCTAAGGAAGGCCTTGCATCATCTTCCAAGATAATTTTGTGCATGCAAAATGCGGGGCTTATTCCCCGAATGTCCGCCAGAGTCCATCCAATTGCCCTTTTTTGCCTTTGAAGCACCGCCAAAGTGGCCTCAACCTGCATGTTAGTAAGGCAAGAAGAAAGAATAACTGGTAAAATTAAATTAGAGCCCGAGAATTCATACCTGAGGTGTGGAGGAAGTGGCTTCAACTCCAACACCGGTGTCTCCTCAATTGATGGTTTGGTTGGTGGAGTTTTCCGATTTTCAAGATCCAAAGACAATTTTCTTGGCTCATAGGAATAAGAGCCCATCCCATGTAATGCATTGACACACTCCACTCTGCTTGCATCATCATTGACATCAAGATTTAATAGCACGGCCTCAAGGGGATCCTCCACGTTGATCATAGAACTTGTGTCATCCACTATCACAGCTGTGACAATGTCCACAAAAGAGCACACCTCGGTGCTATTGGGTTGCTTCATGGATTTGCAAACATGGAAGACCACCTTTTCATCTCCCACTTGGAAAGTTAGCTCACCCGCTTCAACATCAACTAATGCCTTCCCCGTTGCTAGGAAAGGTCTCCCTAGAATAATCGGGACTTCAAAGTCCACTTCACAATCCAAAATGACAAAGTCGGCCGGCAATATAAATTTGTCCACCCGGACAAGCACATCATCAATTATGCCCAAAGGTCGCTTCATCGAACGGTCCGCCATTTGAAGTCTCATTGAGGTTGGCCTAGGTTGCCCAATTCCCAAAGTCTTGAAGACTGAATAAGGCATCAAATTTATGCTAGCCCCCAGGTCACAAAGGGCCTTGGCAAACTCCGCACTACCGATAGTGCAAGGGATAGTAAAAGCTCCAGGGTCTTCAAGTTTCGGGGCCATAGAATGCACTATCGCACTGACTTGGTGACACATCTTTATTGTTTCACAATCCATGGAATGCTTCTTTGTGACCAAATCCTTCATGAACTTTGCATAACCCGGCATTTGTTCAAGTGCCTCCACCAACGATACATTGATTGTAAGGCTTTTCATCATATCTATGAACTTTTTGAATTGATTGTCACTCTTTTGCTTTGCTAACCGTTGAGGATAAGGTGGAGGTGGCCTAGGCAAAGGTGCCTTGACTTTGGGCACCACCGGCTCGGGCATGTCAATCACGTGTTCCCTAGACGGGTTCACGGCTTCTTGAGTTTCCACCTCAGCCTCATCAATATCTATCCTCACTTCATTGTTCGCAACCACTCTTCAACAATCAAAGGACTCACATCTTCTTGGAACCCAGCATCATCATCCACAACTTGATTTTCTTTCGAGGCATTCACATCACCGCCTCTCCCACTTTTTGTTGTAACCGCCATCACATGATTGTTCCCACCCTTCGGGTTCACTACCGTGTCACTTGGTAGAGCACCCTTAGGGAGAGTATTTAACGATTGAGAGATCTGGCCTAATTGCACCTCCAGATTCCGGATAGAGGTATTGTGGGAAGCCAATTGAGCATCGGAATCTTGGTTCTTCCTCATCATTTGTTCGAACATCATTTCTATTCTTCCCATACCATTACCTGAAGAACTAGACCCTTAAGCTTGAAACGGAGGCGGATTGTTCGGTTGTTGGTACATCGGGGGCCTTTGAAAGCCTTGCCCCCGGTTGCCTTGGTTTCCATTGTTGTTCCAATTGCCTTGACCATTGTTGTTACAATTGTTGTTATTACCATTCCAATGCCCTTGGTTACCTTGATTATTGTTCCCCCAATTACCGCCTTGGTTGTTGTTATTCCAATTACCACCACCTTATTGTTGATTGCCCCAATTACCTTGAGGTCGCCATTGTTGGTTTGAAGAGTTGCCTCGATTGCCTTGATAGTTGTTAACATATTGTACCTCTTCATTTTGCTCATCATAGCTCTTATTTTGAAACCCATCACACTCATAATCAAATTGCTCGGAATTCCCTTGGTTTTGTTGCCTCCTTTGCCTTCTCTTGTTGGTAAGCAAATTAACACTCTCCATAGCGTTCACTTGGCGAGGGTTTTGGACTTGTTGCAACTGTTCCTTAGCCAATTGGTTCATAGTAGTTGTCAACTCCGCTATAGCTTGTCCATGGTCATGTAACTCCTTATGCAAATGAATAACCGTAGGGTCACCTTGAGGAACATTGGCCCTACTTTGCCATGCGGAAGACGTATCCGCCATCTCATCAAGAATCTTGCAAGCTTCATCATAAGACAACTTCATGAAATTACCCCCGGTAATTAATTGACTATGCATTGATTTGTAGTATTGATGCCCCGATAGAAGGTTTGTTGAATCATCGCCTCAGTCATATCATTATTGGGGCATTCCTTTACCATTTTTTTAAACCGCTCCCAAATCTTATGCAAAGGTTCCGTGGGTTCTTTCTTGAAAACCAATATCTCATCTCGAAGTGCCGCCATATGCCCGGGTGAGAAGAATTTAGCAATGAATTTATCCGCCAACTCATCCCAAGTTGTGATGGAATGATTGGGGAGTCTCTCTAACTAATCCAACGCCTTTCCCCGAAGTGAGAATGGGAAAAGTCTCAACCTAAGAGCATCTTCGGACACATTCGTCTGTTTGCTACCCCAACATGTATCCACGAACCCTTTTAGATGTTTGTAGGCATTTTGATCCGCAGCTCCCATGAAATACCCACGCTGCTCAAGTGAGGTCAGCATCACATTAGTTATCTGAAAATTGCCCGCCTGGATTCTGGGTGGGACAATAGCACTTGCATATCCTTGGTTCGGTAGCACCCGAGGAACCGCTCTTGGAGGTGGCGGAGGAGGGTCTGGAACGTTGTCATTAGCATTGGCCTGGCGGCCTCGTCGTGGTCCGGGAGGTACAAGAGGCACCTCATCGTCTCCAACCTCAACCTCCTCCCCCGCAAGCACATTTCCAAGAGGGTCATTTGCATTTAAAGCCATTTTGGTACCTGTAGTAATCACACGCACAAATTAGTAACAAGGAAGGAAAGAAGAACAACACACAAAACTAACTAAATAGATATCCAAAACCGTTAGCTCCACGGCAACGGCGCCAAAAAGTGATCGCTGCCAACTCCACACTACTATAAAGTAGGAAGAGAGGGTCGCAATAGCTTTTACCCGATATGAGGGTCAGGATCGAATTCCTCAGAGAGCTAGAAATTGGAGTTGGGTATCTATCTAGACTAGAGTCGTGTAATTGTTCTAAATGTCACTTCCAACATTTTTGGGTTTTTCAATTATAAACTACTATTATCAAACTACAAATTGAAACTAGATTATGCTATGAAATAATTGCTAAGGTTGTATCTAATGGGGAGAAAGGCACTAGGGTCGTGACATCACCTAGGTGGTTAATTGACGGGTAGATGTTACTAAGGTTCGATTGACATAATTGGGGCTTATGCTATAACCATTGCACAATTTTACTCACTCTCACACCTCTCGCTAGAGAGAGTGATTTTGCCCAATTGACTCTCTCGAGACCAAATGGGTAGGCAAATTAGATCAAGCAACTAGGGTTCAAGTAGGGTGATTACTCTCCCGAGGCTTAACCCGTTAATTGGGACTATCATTTCTCATGAGTCCATCCCAATTCCTTGTTAGGTCAATTTTGGGAAACTTAGACTCTCTTTCTCAAGAAGAGTCAAATCCACATAGCATACATCAGTGTTTACAACCACCAATTAATAGATTAAAACATAAAGTCAACCCAAATAGCAAACACCCACAGTCAATCTAACCCTAGATGGCAACACCCACCAATTACACACACTAGGGTTGAGCCACAACTAATGGGTTTAGCTACTCATGCTTGAAGGAGAAAATGAAGAAATAGATGAATACAAGACATATTAATTAAATGCTAAATTAAAATACAAGAATCTATCGTTAATTTGAAGCTAAGATGCCAAAAATGGCTACAAAATGAGTCTCACGAGCGCAGCTCAAAATCTAGAAATAACTGATCACCTAAAAATGGTAAAATGTTCTATCTTTACTAGGCTGGAAAAACTGGACAAAAATACCCCTGCGGGGTCAGTGCGGGCCGCATGAAATGGACCGCGGCCGCACTAGGCTTTTTGACTTCAATTCTAGGCTCTCTGAACTTGGGCTCCACGGGCCGCGTAGAATGGACCGCGGCCGCGGAGGCAGCTGGCGCGGTCCACACAATCACGACCATGGACCGCATGGCTTGGACTTGGCATAATTCCATCTCTCTGAATCTCTTGTCCGCGGACCGCACAAAAAGGTAGTGCGGCCGCGAAACCTTCACCGCGGACCGCTAAATACGTATCGCGGCCGCTTTGCCTGAAGCCCACTTTTGTCAACTCTCTGAACCATCTAGTGCGACCGCATTCGACTTTGCGCGGTCCGCGCTAGGCTTGTTTGCCCTCAGTTTACTTGGTCTTTGATACTTGAGCAGGTTTCACTCCTTTTGAGCTGATCCTTGACATTTCGTCACTTTGTCGATCAAACCTGCAATCAAGCACAACTTATGAGCCTTTTGGGACTATTTTGTAACAATTTATATTCAAAGCATAGGCAAGTAGGAGCATAAAACACGTTAAAATCCCTACTTATCACATTGTCATTCTATTCATCTGATTTGCCAATTTTGCTATATCGGCTCTCATGGCTGAAAAGCCATCAAGCTCAATCAACCCGGCTGCTTTCTGTTTAATTGCCCTTCATGAATCACCATCACCTTGCGAATTATGATCATTAGCAGTGAAGTTATTTAGCAAGAGTTGGATTTCACTGTACGGTCTAGCCATGCAACTACCCCCACAAGCTGAATCAAGATTCATCTTTGATGCATCATCTAGCCCATCAACAAAAGTGTGACCCAATACCTCATCCGTCTGACAATGATGTGGACAGTCTCTTAGTAGCTTCTTGTATCTTTCCCATGCTTGACGAAGTGTCTCGCCAGCTCGTTGTTCGAACCCAAGAATCTGACTCCTCAATGACTTTGTCTTCTTAGTGGGGAAAAACTTGATTAAGAATTTCCTTGCTAGATCATCCCAAGTGCGGATTGAGTTCGTGGGCTCCTTCTGTAACCACTCCTTAGCCTCCCCCAGCAGTGAAAAGGGGAAAAGTCTGAGCCTGACATAGTCTTTGGAAACGTTCGGATAATTGTAAGTGTCCGTAATTTCCAAAAAATTCTGAATGTGCCTCTGCGGGTCTTCATGAGATAGACCCACATATTGCCCTGTGGACTGGATCAGCTGCACCATGTATTGTTTAAGTTCAAAGTGCCCTGTGATATCAGGCTTCATAATAGCCTGAGTCATATTAGCAATACTGGGCCTTGCGGCTTCAATCACCGCGTGCTCTTCATTACCTGCCATCTGTATTTGTTATGGTTGAACTACGATGTCCAACTCTCTTTCAATTCTAGTTCTAGCTTCAACTTCCCTCCTCACTCTGTGAAGTGTTCGTTCAATTTCAGGATCAAGAGGAAGGAGATTGTTTGCGCTTCTACTCCTCCGCATTCAAGAGAACAGCTTGTGTTAACACAAACAAGGTAAACTGAAAATTAAAACTTGAATAAATAACTAATAAAAGCCCAATTCAGTCAAGTAGCTAATTTTTAAGTCCCCGGCAACGCCGCCAAAAACTTGTTGCGACCAAAAACACTCATGCAAGTGCACGTGATCGTCAAGTAATAAAGTAGTGAGTGGAGTATCGTTCCCACGAAGACTTGTGATTAACTATTGACTGATTCAAACTCAATGAACTTATCGATCCAAGAGATTTTTCACAAAATATAGACGTAACTAATTTACTATCTAAAACTATCAAGCAATGATTTAACTAGAAATCAAACAAAATAAATAGCAATTTCGAATAACAATTAGTAGGAGAGAATATTCCAGGGTCACGGGTTAGCTAACAATCATGTTGCGGTCTTGGCTTAAAATAACTAATTGATTTATCTGGATTGTTGATTGACAGGGTTGATATTACTCATAAGAATCTGTCGAGTTCTTACTCGCCTATTCAAGTTAACTTAATGCCTATATGTCTATGAAATTAAGATTAACACGAATGCATTTACAATTCCTGTATTTCAATCAAGCAAGGCAATTAGGTATATGTCTATCCTAATTGCGAATCCGTTCCCCGATGCCCGGGTTCAAGAACTTGCTCTATTTAATTCTATATGCAATCTAGAATTCCCACTTTCGAGTTCAACTCTAGATTCATAGATAGTATTTCACTGTTAGCTACTCAGCAAAATAATTAAAAACATAATTAAATAAACAACCCAATATGATAAAATCAACTTCGTCAAATTAAACTTCAAACAACAACAATCATGATTCACCCATGACCCTAGAACAAAAGGGTTCTTAGCCACTCATGTTTATACAATCATCAAACATAATGTTTTTAAACATAAAATTAATGAGTACTAGAAAAGAGATGGATGAATTTCTCAAATCCGTGCTCCCAAGTGTTTTTCTCCTTTGTTTTCTCTTCAAAATAATGTTCCCCCCTTCAAAATAGGTTTTAGGATGGCTTTTATATCAATTGGAGGCGTCTTGGGGTGAAAATAACCGAGTCCAAGTCGGAATAGGACACTCTAGCGATCCGAGCATCCAGGGCAGCGTGGGGCGCTGGCCCTGGCGCTCAAAATAATTGACTACTGGAAACTGGGCCACAGCGAGCGCCCCACGCTGGCTGTGGCCCTCAAAATTGACTTTTTGCCTTTTTGCTCCGATTTCGCTCCAATTCACGCCCTTTCGTCCCAAATTGCATCCGAATGATTCCTACACATAGAAATACCATAATTTAGCACAAATCATCATGTTAAACATCTCAAATCATCAAAACAAGAGCAAAATACGAGGCGATATATATCAAAATATACATATTGTATGCCGATTATCAGCTCATAAGAATAAGAGCCCATTCCATGTAAAGCATTCACGCACTCCACTCGGCCCTCATCATCATTGACATCAAGATTCAACAATACGGCCTCCAAAGGGTCCTCCACATTGCACCTATCATCAATTATCATAGCCGTGACAAGATCCACAAATGAACACACTTCAGTACAATTGGGCTGCTTCATCGACTTGCACACATGAAAAATGACCTTTTCATCACCCACCCTGAAAGTGAGTTCCCCTGCTTCCACATCCACTAGAGCCTTCCCCGTAGCAAGGAAAGGTCTCCCCAATATAATCGGGACCTAATAATCTACCTCGCAATCTAAGATCACAAAATCAGCTGGCAAGATAAGTTTGTCCACCCGGACGAGCACATCATCAACAATACCCAATGGTCGCTTCATTGATCTGTCTGCCATTTGTAATCTCATGAAAGTTGGCCTCGGTGGCCCAATACCCAAATTCTTGAAAACTGAGTAGGGCATCAAGTTGATACTTGCCCCTAGATCACATAAAGCTTTAGCAATGTCTGCACTCCCTATAGTGCAAGGGATAGTGAAAGCACCGGGATCCTCTAACTTCGGATCCATTGAATGTACTATAGCACTAACTTGGTGGGTCATCTTGATAGTTTCACAGTCCATGGATCTTTTCTTTGTCACCAAATCTTTCATGAATTTAGCATATCCAGGCATCTGCTCTAAAGCCTCCACCAAAGGTACATTAATGGATAAGCTCTTCATCATGTCAATGAACTTTTTGAATTGATTCTCATTTTTCTGCTTGGCTAGCCTCTGAGGATAAGGGGGAGGTGGCCTAGGTAAGGGTGCCTTGGCTTTTGGCACAACCGGCTCTGGCATGTCTATGACGTGTTCCCTAGACGGGTTCACGTCATTTTGTGTTTCCACCTCGGCATCTTGAATACAATCCTTACTTCTTGATTCACATTCTCATCAACCACATTCTCAACCATCAAAGGAACTTCATCTTCTTGCAACTCAACTTCATCACCCAGAACTTGCTTTTGTTTGGAGGCATTCACATCACCTCCTCTTCCACTCCGTGTAGTTACTGTCATAACATGATTGTTCCCACCCTTCGGGTTCACTACCGTATCACTTGGTATATCCCCCTTAGGGCGAGTATTCAAAGACTGTGAGATTTGGCCTAGCTGGACCTCCAAATTCCTAATTGAAGTGTTGTGAGAAGCCAATTGCGCATCAGAGTCAGCATTCTTTTTCATCATCTGTTCAAACATCATTTAAATTCTACCCATTTCGTTGGTGGAAGAACTAGGACCCTAGGATGGAAAAGGTGGTGGGTTGCTCGGTTGTTAGTACATTGGGGGCCTTTGAAAGCCTTGCCCCTGATTTCCTTGGTTATTGTTCCATCCACCCTGGTTGTTGTTCCACCCCAATTGTTGTTGTTGCCCCAGTTTTCGTGATTGTTCTGATTGTTATTTTGATTTCCCCAATTGTTGTTCCCTTGTTGTTGATTATTCCAATTATTGTTGCCTTGTTGTTGGTTACCCCAATTGCCCTGGGATCTCCACTGTTGTTGTTGGTTAGACGAATTTCCTCTTTGACCTTGGTAATTATTCACATATTGCACCTCTTCGTTCTGCCCATCATAACAATTATCTTGGAATCCACCGCAATCATTGTCAAATTGATCCGAATTCCCTTGGTTCTGTTGACCTCTCTGTCTTCTATTGTTCACAAGCATGTTAACACCCTCCATGGAATTCACTTGGCGAGGATTCTGAACTTGTTGCAATTGTGCCTTTGCTAGTTGGTTCATTGTTGTTGTAAGTTCTGCTATAGCTTGTCCATGGTCATGTAGTTCTTTGTGCAAATGAGTGACCGTGGGGTCACCCTGTGGCACATTGTCTCTACTTTACCAAGCGGAGGATGTGTCAGCCATTTCATCAAGAATAGCACAAGCTTCATCATAAGGCAGCTTCATGAAATTTCCCCCGGCCAATTGATTCACTATGCATTGATTCTTTGTATTGATGCCCCGATAAAAAGTTTGTTGTATCATAGCCTCGATCATATCATTGTTGGGGCATTCCTTTACCATAGTTCTATATCGCTCCCAAATCTCGTGCAATGGTTCGGTGGGCTCCTGCTTGAAGGCTAAGATCTCATCCCGTAGTGCTACCATGTGCCCCGGTAAGAAAAATTTGGCAATGAACTTATCCGCCAACTCATCCCAAGTTGTGATGGAATGGTTGGGAAGTCGCTCAAGCCAATCCAATGCTTTCCCTCTAAGTGAGAATAGGAAAAGCCTCAATCGAAGTGCATCCTCGGACACATTGGTTTGCTTGCTCCCCCAACACGTATCCACGAACCCCTTGAGATGTTTGTAAGCATTTTGAGTGGCAGCACCCGTGAAGTACCCACGCTGCTCCAGCAATGTCAGCATCACGTTGGTTATTTGAAAATTGCCCGCCCGGATTCGGGGAGGAACAATTGCACTTGCATAGCCTTGGTTGGGAAGAACTCTAGGAGCCACTCTTGGAGGTGGCGGAGGAGGGTCTGGGACGTTCTCATTTGCATTGGCCTGGCGGCCTCTACATTGTCCTTGAGGTACAATAGGCACCTCATCCTCTCCATTGTCATCTACCTCCTCCCCGCATTCACATTTCCAAGAGAGTCATTAGCATTTAATGCCATTTTGTACCTGATGTATTGACACAAACAAATTAGTATCAAAGAAGGAAAGAAGAACAAAACACAAACCTATTTAGATAGATAGCCAAAACCGTTAGCTCCCCGGCAACGGCGCCAAAAAGTTGATCACGGCCAACCCTGCACTACTATTAAGTAGCGAGAGAGGTCAAAGCAGCTTTTACCCTATTTAGGGTCGGGATCGAATTCCACAGAGAGCTAGATATTGGAGTTGGGTGTCTATATAAAGGAGTTGTGTGTTCGCTCCAAATTGCACTTCTACACATTTTTCGGTTTTAACTATGATTCTAATTCTATAAACTACAATGCTCAATTTAACTACTATAAGCTAGGATTAAACTATTACAAGTTGTTCAAATGATTAAAAGGCACTAGGGTAGTGACCTTCGCCTAGGTGGTCAATTGACGGAATCTTGAGTCTAAAGCTAGATTGACACATTTGGGGAGTATGATATAACCATTGCTTGATTCTACTCACTCTATACCTCTCGGTAGTTCGAGTGATTTTGCCCGAATTGACTTTCTCAAGACCAATTAGGTATGCGAATTTGCACAAGCAATTGAGGTTCAAGTCGGGTATTACGATCTCTCGGTTTAACCCTTTAATTGGGGCTGTCAATTCTCTTGAGTACGCCCCAATTCCTTGTTGGACTAATTCTAGAGACTTAGGCTCTCTTTCTCAAGAAGAGCAAAAGTCAACTAAACACAAACAAGTGTTTGCAACCACTAATTTTAGCAATTAAACATGGAATTAGCCCAAATATCAAACACCCATAGTCAATCAAGCTCTAAAATACAAGACCCATCAATTACCCACACTAGGGTTGAGCCACAACCCTAGCTGATGGGTCTAGCTACTCATATTTAGAGAGAGAAACAAAGAAATAGATGAAGAAAAACTCATATTAATTAATTACTAAATTAAACTTGAAGATTCAATGTTGAAATGAAGAGAAAATTGCCCAAAATAGCTAAAGAAACGGGAGTCACGAGCGCAGGTCAGTACAAAATCTATCTGCTTAACCTAAAAATGCAAAAGAAGCTATTTATACTAAGCTGAAATGTCTGGACAAAAATACCCCTGCGGGGTTAGTGCGGACCGCACAAAATGGTGAGCGGCCGCACTAGGGCTCTGAACACAAAATTCCAGCTCTCTGAACTCAAGCAATGCGGACCACACAGAATGGTGTGCGGTCGCGGTGGCTTCTAGTGTGGTCCGCATGAAATGGAGTGCGGACTGCATTGGCTTCAGTCTCCGAAAATAGCAACTCTCTGATTCTTGGTTGTGCGGACCGCACTAAATCGAGTGCGGCCGCAGTAACTTCAGTGCGGACCGCATTAAATCCCATACGGCCGCATTGCCTGATTTTCCTGAGTTGCATACTCTCTGAACCTCACTTGTGCGGACCGCACAGAATGGTGTGCGGCCGCACTGGCCTTGTTTTGCCTTAGCTTTGTCTTGCCTTGATACTTGTGCAAGTTTCACTCCTTTTGAGCTGATCTTTGACATCTTGTCACCTTGTTGATCAAACCTGCAATCAAGCACAACTTGTGAGCCTTTTAGGACGATTTTGTACAAATTTCTAATCAAAACATAAGCAAGAAGGAGTATAAAATGTATCAAAATCACTAGTTATCAACTTCTCAAAGGCACCTGAAGATGAGCTAGAGGTCTCTGAGTATGCGATGAAAGAGGCCGATCTAGCAGAGCTTAGGGCTAAATTCAACATTTCCGCTCGCATCGATTTGGTCCCTCCAGCCTGCAGGGCGGGATGTGGTACAAATCCACCGCCCCGGGTATTGCGTGTTCTACGCATACCCCTTCCAGGTTGGATACGCCCTTCTCCTTCTCCCATTGGTAGAGGAATTTTGCCGTTACTATGGCATTTGCCCGACTCAACTCGCCCCATATATCTACAAGCTCATAAGGATGCTTACTAAATTTGCGGAATTGGCTGGGGTCGAGATCACACTCCAGCATCTGATGTATCTCTTCGCCCCTAGTTTTTGTAGGGGGACAATGTTGAACCTTCACCATATAGGGGCAAATTCCTGGTGGTGAAGATGGACGACAAGGCGAACCGTCAGTTCTGCATAATATTTTCTTTTTCAGAACCAAAGATGTGGTGGCTAACAAGGACGGCTTCCCCGAGACATGGAATTATACTCGTAAGCGTCTAACCTTTCTTTTTTGAAACATTTGATTTGCTTATTTTAGTCGTGGGTTCTGAACTCTTGTTCCCTTCTTATGCAGCCAAGGCTATGCCCTCTCCTTTGGTATGGAACATTTCTGAATGGGTTGGCCGGGTTCTCCCTCACATCGTGGGAGTTCGCGAGTGGCCGGGATTTTTTAGGAAGTTTGGGCCTACTCCTTCCTTGACCGGTGAGCTTGTCTGTTTATTTTTTGTTTTTTTTCAGCCTCTTAGTCGCCTATTTCTTATAGTTTGCCTTTGCTGATAGTGAAAACCTTTTTCGATTCTTTCTTTTCTAGCCAGAGGATCTTCGAGGAGGCCGGGAGATCTCCCTCCTGAATTCCGTAAGAGGAAAGCAGCCTCCTCTTCAGCGTCTATCCCCCCTACGACCGCGGCTAGGCCTACTCGCTCTTCCGTTTTTGTTCCCTCCTCGACCGCGGCTGTGTCTGCTCGGTCTTCGACCCCATATATCTTGCTGCTTCAGCATCAATTTCTTTTTCGCCTGTAAATATTTTGACAGCAGAGCTTCTGACTTCCCCTTTATTCCATCTTGTGGACGAGGAGGAGGAATCGTCGCCAAGAAACGGGAATTTGATACCCGCAAGAGAAGGTCAGTGGATGTTGGTGATGAGGTTGTCCCAGCTGTAGATTCTATGATGGATGATACCATAATACTTGAAGGCGACGTCAAGCTGGCGTTTGAGGTTCCGATAACGGCTGAGGCCGTAGAGGGCGTATCCCTTCATTTTGCGATGACGGAAGCTAAAAGGCCGTCTATAATGGTTTTTGCTACTTCGCGGCAAGAGGGGCCATCGACCTCGCGACCGGCTGATGGTGCTTCTTCGCCGGCCGATGGAAGAGATAAAGGCATGGCCAAGGATGGCTATGAGACGGGCTCAGACCTTGACGCTGCAGAGCTGAGGATGATGGAAGAAGGATTTACTCAGCTCGAAGTGAGGCAGGAGAGGTCTATACGGACCATCGGGATCCCCATGGATCGTGATCTGTTAAAAAACACAAAGAACATGTCCCCGCCCTTGGTCCCCTTTGTTCCGACGTAGAGGGTGAGACCCTTGCAAAGCGGATGACGCCACCTTATCGAGGAGCATAGCCAGCCTTGCTCTCAGGGTAAATTTTTCAAGGCTTCTTTTTCTTCTCTGCTTTGTTCAGATTTTTTGTGTTTGTTTTAGTGCTTTGCCCTTATCAGCAGAGGCGTTCTTGTGTTTGACTCTTTTTTTTTTGTGATTACAGACCGTGATCTTGGAAATCGAAAGCGCTCGAAGGAGGAGAGGTGTAAGGCTATCTTCATGAAGACTCAATGCAAATACATTGAGTATCATTGCAAGTATCGGGAAATCTACAGGTGTTTTGGTGAGGGCGGAAATTTGTAGACCCTTCGAGATGAGCTAAACCAAAAAGATGACGAGCTATTGAAGGTTATCGAGAAATGCAGTGTCCTTGAGGGGACATTGAGAAATAAATAAGAAGAGCTCGAGGTCAGTAGGGTAGTAAAGGTTCAATGCGGCGACCTCCAGACGTAAGTGGTCTAGTTGCGCTGGCAATTAGAGGAGTGCCGCCTGCAGATGGAGGTTCTTCATGGCGAGATCACCAAGAAGCAGAACGAGCTGGATAGGGCAGAGTTAGCTCGGTCAGAGGCTTCGGGGAAGACGGAGGCCCTTGAGGTGGTGATCCGGACCCTCCATTCTGAACGGGAGAATGACTTGGAAATGAAAGAGAGACTTAATGAGAGGATCGGAGAGTTGGAGAAAGAGAATTCTGACCTCTACGATCGAGTTGTTGTCCTTGAGGCCGAGAAGGCCCAATTACTGGCGCGACCGTCCTCTTCTCATACTTCAAACTTTCCTAATGTTCCTCAAGAGTTATATGAGGGGTGGATTCATGCCGAGGCCCAGTTGGATATGTTTCGAGATTTGCAAGTTGTGGGATCTGTTTCTGAAGCCGCCCTTGAAGATGCTCATGTTAAGGCTCGTGAAACTCGAGTCGCTTGCAGGTATGATCTTGCTGTGCTAGGGGCCGGCAAGGATGAGGGGGACGAAGGTGTAGACCGGCTTGAGCAAAATGCATGGTATGATGCTGTATATCCTGGGGGTGAAGGCAGCGATGCCGAGGGCGTTGAAAGTCAAGAGGGTGACGTAATTGAGGGCCATGTCGGCGAGGATGCTACAGGCGATGAAGGTGGTGACCAGTAGTTTCTTGTTTGTCTTTTTTGTATATCTTTGTGTGTAGTTGGTGGCGTCTTCATGAGCGTTTGTACAAATGTTCTAAGTATGAAATGCCAACTTTGTTATTTGCATCTGATTTTCTTCTTGCGGTTTGTACTTGTAATTTTTTTGTTGATTTCGTCGCTTGGTTACCTTATTTTTCTAGCCGTAATCACTTAGTTCGAGTAAGGTTGAACATATACTAATTTAATTATGGTCGAGGATCAGTATGTGTTAGTTCATAAAAGGTCGAACCAAAACCTATGTTTGATTATGTCCGTGGGCTAGTAGATGTTAGCTCGAACAAGGTCGAACTTAACGTATGTTTAACTATGGTCGAGGGCCAATAGGTGTTAGTTTGAACAAGGTCGAATATACCTATGTTTAACCATGGCCGAGGGCCAGTAGGTATTAGTTCGAATAAGGTCGAACACAACTTATGTTTAACTATGGCCGAGGGCCAATAGGTGTCAGTTCAAACAAGGTGGCCGAGGGCCAATAGGTATTGGTCCGAACAAGGTAAAAGATAACTTATGTTTAACTATGACCGAGGGCCAATAGGTGTTAATTCGAATGGGGTCGAATCATATCCTAACTTTGATTGTGGCCGAGGGCCAGTAGGTCTTAGTTCAAACAAGGTTGAGCATAACCTACATTTAGCTATAGTCGAGGGCCCGTAGGTGTTAGTTCGAACGAGGTCGAACATAACATACGTTTAGTAATGGCCGAGGGCCCGTAGGTGTTAGTTCGAACAAGGTCGAGTCATAACACATGTTTAATTATGGTCGAGGGCCGGTAGGTGTTAGTTCGAATAAGGTCGAACATATCCTATGCTTAATTGTGGCCGAGGGCCGATAGGTGTTAGTTCGAACAAGGTCGAACATAACCTACGTTTCATTATGGCCGAGGGCCAGTAGATGTTAGTTTGAAGAAGGTTGAATGTAACCTACGTTTAATTATGGACGAGGGCCCATAGGTTTTAGTTTGAACAAGGTCGAACATAACCTACATTTAGAAAGATATGCTTCTAGGTGCGGAGTTTGTCGACATCGTAAACTTTAAGCATTGTTTCCTTGGTTGTACATTTGGAAAAATATAAATAACTTCATGCATTGCTTCTTTGTTCATACCCTTGGAGAAATTTACAAATTTTGGGGCGTTGGCTGGCGTTCCAGTCCTAGTCCCAATCTATCTAGTCCCTTCATTGTTCTACCTGGAGAAGGCTTGAGAGGTCGAGCAATGAACTAGCGGTCATGTGCCTCCGTCTTTCCGTACTTCGCCTTGAAGTGTCCCTTCGTCGCCTCATTAAAAACCTCCTTGAGAAACCCAATTGGGACAAAACTTAAGTGAGGGGAAAAAGAGTACGACTTGGGGGACGATTTATCTCTTAAAAGTTGAAGTACTTGAGGTGGGTGATATTTCAGTTGTTTGGTAGTAGCTTTCCTTCCATTGTTTCTAGTTGGAATGACCCTTTGTTTGCAGTTGTCGTAATTTTGTACGGGCCATCCCAATTTGTTCCCAGTTTGCCTTTCCGTGGTTCTTTGTTCGCTTGGGTTTTAGCTTTAAGCACGTAGTTCCCAACTTTGAGCGGTCTGACCTTTGCCTTTTTGTTATAATAGCATTCTTCTTGTTGTTTTTGGGCGATCATCCTTACGCAGGCCATGTCTCTTCGTTCTTCGACTTCATCGAGCTCCTGCCTTCTGCTTCCATCGTTCCTTGGTTCGCTCTCGTGGGAGTATCTTAGGCCGGGTTCTCCGACTTCGACCAGTATGACTGCATCAGTCCATAGACTAACGAGTAAGGCGTCTCTCATGTGCTTGTCTTCGACGTTGTTCGGTAGGCCTAGATCACTTCTTGTAACATTTTCGGCTACAGCCCTTTGGCGTCTTCAAGTTTTTTCTTCATGATATTCAATATCGACTTGTTGGAGGACTGCACTTGTCCATTGCCCGCGGGGTGGTATGGCGTTGAGAGTATTCTTTTGATATGCCACTTCTCAAAATTCAGCGACCTTCTTTCCTGTAAATTGGGGTCCGTTATCGCAGCTGATCTCTTTGGGGAGGCCGAATCTGCATACAATGTTTTTCCATATGAAGGCGATCCCTTCCTGTTCACATTTTTGGGCGAATGCTCCTGCTTCTACCCACTTAGAGAAATAGTCAGTTAACACCAAAAGGAATCGTACATTATCTCGGCCTGCCGGGAGGGGGCCCACGATGTCCATTCCCCATTTGATGAACGGCCAAGGGGAGGTGATTGAATGGAGGTGTTCGCCTGCTTGGTGAATCATTGGGTCATACTTTTGGCATTGCTCACATTTTTCCACAAAGTCCGCGACCTTTTTTTCATGGTAGGCCAGTAACACCCTGCCCGTATGAGGCATCTGACCAAAGCCTGATTGCCAGAATGAGCTCCACAATGGCCTTCGTGGACCTATTCAAGGACACGCCGCGTCTGATTTGGGCCCAAGCATTTTGTTAGAGGGCCGCCGTATGTTCTTTTGTACAGGTCGTTACGGATAATGATGTACCTGGCTGCTTGCATTCTCAGTTTCTTGGCCCTTTTTTATCACCTGGGAGTACGCTGTCCTGCAAGTATGTAACAATACGGTTGCACTAGTCCCAAGTTAGTTTTATGGTTCTTACCTCGATTTGGTCTATCGATGAGTTGAGAAGTTGGACTACACTTCTGTCTTCGGTCGCAATATTTTTAGTGGCTGCGCCTAGTTTGCGAGACCGTCCGTTGCGGCATTTTGTGCTCGTGGGATCTGGTCGAGTTGACATTCGCCAAACTCGCGAAGCAGCTTACAGATTTCGATCTGGTATTTTATAACCTTTGTTCCTTGATATGGAAAGTCCCTATGCCTTGGTTGACAACGAGTTGAGAATCGCATCATAGTCTTAACCATTTTGCCCCGTATTTGAGTGCTAGCCTTAACCCTACAATTACGGCCTCGTACTAAACCTCGTTGTTAGTCATGTACGGTCACCTTATGGACTGGCGAATCACTTCGGTGGTTGGCACTTCGAGTACGAGTCCCAGTCCGGACCCTGACGCATTAGACGCGCCATCAGTGTACAGGACCCAGACGTCCTGTGTTTGGGGAGAAGCGTAGGCAGCTTCTCTTTCAAATTCAGGCATTTGCGCTAAAGTCGGTGACGAAGTTAGCAAGAACTTGTGACTGTATCACTGTTCGCGGCTCATATAAATATCGTGCTCGCTTAGTTCAATGGCCCATTTGGCCAACCTGCCCGATAGCTCGGGTTTATGCAAAATGCTTCTTTGGGAGAAAGTCATGACGACCAGATGAGGTGGCACTGGAAATACGGTCTAAGATTTCGTGAAGCTACGACTAAAGCCAAGGCTAGGTTTTTGAGGTGAAGGTATCTCGTCTCAACATCGACTAGTGTTTTGCTAATTTAATAAATGGGAGATTGCATACCTTTATTTTCTCAGACCAGGACTACGCTCAATGCTACTTCGGATACAGCAAGGTAGACGATGAGACGTTCCCCTGGCTCTAGTTTTGAAAGCAATGGTGGAGACGACTAATATGCTTTTAGCTCCTTCAGGGCTTGGATGCACTCAGAAGTCCATTAGAGGTTGTTATCCTTCTTGAGTATGCCGAAGAATCTGTGGCACCTATCTGATGATCGCGAAATGATCCTTGAAAGGGCGGCGATACGACCATTCAACCTCTAAATCTATTTTTTGGTGGTCAAGTGTTCAGGTATCCCTTAGATGGCTTTGATTTGATCAGGATTGACCTTGATTCCTCACTGTGATACCAGGAAACCTAAAAATTTTCCTGAGGCCACGCCGAATGCACAGTTTTTGGGGTTCAGTTTCATTCCGTATCATCTGAGTATGTCGAAGCTTTATCTCATGTGGTCGATGTGATCTTCTTTCCTTTTGGACTTGACTAGCATGTTGTTACGACCCAATTTCCCCTCCGTTGGGTTTCGTGACGGCACCTAGTCTTAAGGACTAGGTAAGCCTAATATTTACAGAAGAACAACAATAATAAATAACATCTTAAAATTTTTCTGGAATGAATCCTTTATACAATGAGCATATTCCCAAAATCCGGTAGTACAAGTCATAAGCTCTACAGAGTTAGCTACCACTTCAATATAAACTGTTTGGAAAGGAGTGAAAACAGTTGAATACAAGTAAGAAGGTGACTCCGAAGCCTGCGAACGCAGCCGCAGGTTTACCTTGAGTCTCCTTAGCAATGGTCCGCACAGCTACTAATGATCGACACCTGGATCTGCACAACAAAAATGTGCAAAAGAGTAGCATGAGCACACCACAGCGGTGCCCAGTAAGTATCAAGACTAACCTCGGTGGACTAGTGACGAGGAACAGTCAAGACACCTACCGGTCTAATAAACTGTACAAATATAAGCATAGGAACAGCGGAACATGATGTATACATATAAAGACTACACACTATGGCTAACAATACAACAATCACAGTAAGGGAAGAAAAAAACAACAAGTAACAGCGGAAATACCATAATAATGACTTAGAAGAGCGAGCAAAATCACAAACCCAAAACCTAAATCACAAATACAGTAAAGGTAAGCAATAAATCAGAACCTACAACAGTGTTCACATCAAGTCTTAGCCAATAGACTCCACGAAATACCGAACCTCGGACAACTTATAGCTCACGGGTCCCAATACCTGAACCCTAACACTTGGCATCATGTGCCCCCATCACAACTCATGGTCGCGCTGATAACTCACTTACTAACTAGAGCTACTCTCACATATATGACAAGTAGACGAGGGTGTACATCTATACTCAGCAATATCAGGAGAACTTCATATCCAATGGGAGTGTTCAACTACGTGTATGCTTGTGCAAGTGCTTTAACATAGTTCCTACCAGCTAATAAGCACAAGGAAAAGAACGGACGACACGTAAGATGTTTTCTCACAACTTCCACGAGATAAAAGTCATACAGGTAAGCATACCACAACACAATATCAAACAGCAAGAATGCCCCCAAGCCATCACAAATCATCACAATCAATCCCTCACATAGCCCACCTTGTCTCGCCATGTGTGCAAATAATAACATAATAAGTGCCCGCTTTGTTCCGTCACACGTGCATCATAATGTTCCCCCCTTGTCTCGCCACATGCGCAACCCACATATAAGCATATATATACATATCGCGCCTTGTCACGCCGCATGTGCAATATGTCAATAGTAGCAATAGCACGGCAGAAACCTCGTGCAACCCCATAATAATAACCGCAGGCAAGAAACCTCGTGCATCACAATATCAACAACCGCACGGCAGAAACCTCGTGCACCACCACAACAAGTACCACGGCAACAGTGACAATATATACAAGAACACGACAAGTAAATCAACTCGAGTACTTTCGATCACAAGGAGACGGTAAAACCAGCTCACAAGGAATAACCACAATAGAGAATACTAAGCGTAACAAGAACAGCTCAACAAGGGAGAAAATAATGTGAAGCAACGACCCCACAATATGTAGTTCAACAACAAAGAAGCTAACACGAATCAAATAATTCCAAATAAGGAAATGTCAACTAAATATAGGATACCTAAACTTCTTTTAAAACTGGCCAAATTACGAAGAATATACAATAATTTCAGTTAAGGATGAGAAGCGGGAAGATAATCATAACCTCAATTAAGATTAAACAATTACAGGAGAGATAATAATGGTTTTCAATAAAGACAAGCAGTTGTGAAAGATAGTATGACAATAGAAGAGGTAAAAATCTTCAATTAAGCAAAATAAGAGTCAAATAGGCAATAAGAATGAATCATAAAGCAATTAATTCCAATTAAAGCATGTAGAGGTGAAACTAGTAAATGAAAGCTCAATCATATCAAGAACAACTTCATACTCAGTGAATACAAGGACCTAAGAACTCTAAAAGGCCAACTTTCCACAAATAAGTCCGAACACGCGCTCGTCACCTCCCGTACACGGATTAAAATCAACATAGAAGACTCAAATCCTAAGGGGAAGTCCCCCACACGAGGTTAGGCAAGATACTTACCTCAATCCGACCAATTCAATACTCAATTTAGCTTTTCCTTTACCAATTCATCAACATTCGGCTCAATCTAGCCAAAAACGACTTGAATACATCAAACAATGCAAGAGAAAACAATTTCAATTAACAAAACTATGATTCTTATGCAATTTGCAAAAAGTCAACAAAAGTCAACTCCCCGAGCCCGCACCTCGGAACCCGACAAAATTTACAAAAACAGAATCCCCATTCCGATACGAGTTACCCATACAAAAATTATCTAATTCCGACACCATTTGTTCCCTCAGATCATCATTTTATATTTTTGAAAGATTTCACAATTTTTCCCCAAATTTTCCTTTAGATTCTCATGAATTTGATGTTAAATCTAAGATATAATCACAATATATAGTTGGAAATTGATTATAGACATTTACCTAATGATTTGGTATGAAAATCTTCTCTAAAAATCGCCCACTCTCGGAGTTAGGGTTCAAAGAATATGAAAAATGAGCAAAAACTCAAGTTACACAGCTGAAAACAAGCTGCAGATGTCGCATTTGCGATCCAGGGTTCGCAACTGCGAACCCTTGCAAAAGCGAAGAAAGCCTTCGCAATTGCGAACAAGGAAGGGCTGGAAAAGGTCGCATTTGCGACAAAAAGTTCGCAATTGCGAACTGGACTTCGCAATTGCGATGGATATGTTCGCATTTGCGACCATACCAGAAGCAACAGTTTTTCCCGACACAAAAATGAGCATAACTTCCTCATACGATGTCCAAATTCGATGATTTTTTTTGTTGTGGCTGCGTAATTACGATACGGATCTAATGGTTCAATAAAAATTGGATTTGGAGCTCATTTGCTTAATGTGGTAACCTTTATTCCCAAAGAAACGACGTTGAAACATCAAATAAGAGCGCAATACAACCCGAAACACACCCGAAGTCCCCGGGACCCCGCTACACACACAAACAAGTCATAAAACCTAACATGGACTCGCACGGGGTCTCAAATCATATCAAACAACACCTAAACGACGAATCACACCACAAATCGAGCTATGAACTTCCAAATCTTCCAACATCGAAAACTTGTGCTGAAACCGATCAAATCAACCCAGAATGACGCCAAATTTTGCAGACAAGTCCAAAATGACATAACGGAGCTGTTCCAACGCTTGGAATCGCATTCCGACCCCGATATCACAAAAGTCAACTATGGGTCAAACTTCTCCATTCTCCAAACTTCAACTTTTCCAACTTTCGCCGAAACGCCTCAAATTAGCCTACGGACCTCCAAATCCGAATCCGGGCGCACGCCTAAGTCCATAATCACCATACGAAGCTGTTGAGATTACCCAAAACACATTCAAGGACCGCTTACTCAAAAGTTTAATTCCGGTCAAATTCTCACCGTTTAAACTTCCAAAACTAGTTTCCTTCTTCCAATTTGACTCTGAATCATCCGTTAACTGAATTCAACCATGCACGCAAGTCGATACACATATTATGAAGTTGTTCAAGACCTTACGCTGCCGAACGGAGCTTAAATTCTCAAAATGACCGGCCGGGTCGTTACACATGTCGTTAATGTAGACTTATCGTTTTGCCGAGCTGGTCTTTAAACATCCTCGTTGTTATACCCCATTTTAACACGGGTCAAATAGAGTACAACGTATTTGGTGATTTTCAAATATTTATTATTAACTAAGAGTCACCACCTAATTATTTTAAAGGTGAATTAGGACACATATTTTACGAATATTAACTCTGTATATGATCTACTAAACTTCAGAAATTCTAAGGTAAGGGTTCAACTAATCTTAAAGAGAAGGTGTAAGGCACTCTTTAAGATCCATATTAAAATAGTTTACCAACCCGACTTAAGTTAATTATAAAAATATATTAAACTGTAAGTATAGCTTAAACTATAGAGGTTGGAATGATGATAGCCGACTAGAAAAATATATTTGATACTTCAAACTACATAGAGCTGTAAGTAGCCTTAGTCTAATAGTTCCAAAATCCATCAAACTGATTCTTACATAAAAGGAATTCGAGTCTTCTAAAATCGTTATTAACCCCAAGTTTACTGACTCAAGTGTCGCATTCAAACAAGAATGTTATTCCCAAAAGTCTTATCACATATTAGACTAGTTATTAATTGTATATAGGTAAATTAACTAGAAACTAAAAGTAGTCAATAAAGACAACAATCATCAAAAGATAACAAGTGGTTAGAACAGAACAAAATAATAATCTATGCAATAGCCCAAAATCCATAATACCCTCTGTTCTCCACTGTAGTACAGTGCAAAAGAATAAGACGGACTCCGAGAGGATATGCAGCGGCTTCATGCTAGAGAGGGTCTTGCATTAAGACATCCATGTTGCTCCAAAATGTACATCCAAATAAAGAAAGTTAAAGATTAGTGAAGATAGTCTTACACTAATATTATAAGAAAAAGCTAAAATGAGCACAGACAAATTATTTTACAAACTAAAATTGATTCTCACATTGTTATTCAAGCAAAAAGGCACTTTTGAGCTTACAGAGATCCTTCATTATCAGATTATATAACCAAAGGAATTTCAAACAAACTTCTCGATAAGCAGTATCAAAGAAAGTTTTGACAGTAAATTCTATAAAAATCTTTACAACAAGGTGATTAAAGGTGACAAGAATGAGAGTTTAAACATACTGCCCTAAATAATAATTTAAAACAAGTTACGCAAATAGCTAGCTAGAGGCTGATTGTTTGTTATACTACTTAAAAAAGAAGTGAAGTAACATGTTTGACAAAGATAGATATCAGTACAAATAGAAAGGATTTAGAGGACTATGGGTATATTCCAAACATCCCTTTTACAAGTTATGCATCTACTGAGTTAAATCCTGATGTACAATTATAAACTACAGTCATATTTTTAGGATATAAATAAATCTAAAACATCGCTTGAAATGTTAATGTGTATCTTGACTTTAGCCTAAACAGAAGAAAAGAGGCTTGGGATAAATATTATAACACCTCCAAGAGCAAGCAAAAACCTATTCACGGTTAGCTAACAATCACATTTACATAGTGAATACATGCTTTACAGAGCTTCAATAACAGTATACATACAACATGAGATTTCACAGCCTTTTCAATATTATTCAAACTAACGAACTAGTATTTACTACATACATGATATCTAACTAGATGTTAACTTAAACATGATATCTGTGAAAAAAAGAAACCTGGAAAACATGATATCTATGCGAAAATAAACCTAAAACATAATTTTTCTAGTACTACCCGAAGTTGAACACAATATTAAAATAAACAAGATTGAAGTTTAGGTGCGGATCTGACCTTTTGTATGGCAGTGAACTAGGACTTTAGGGGCTTAGATCTAACACTCCTTAGTTGTCGAGAGTATAAAAATGGAGACTAAATATTGAGAAGTATTACACAAATTATTGTCACGACCCAAACCCAACCGTCGTGATGACGCCTATCGTGGAACTAGGTTAGCCCCACTCAAAAAAACTCAACATAACAACAATAAGTTTGAAAACATTAACGGGAGCATTTAACATAAAAGAAAACTGTCTGAAACATAAAAAAAATTCCAAAGTGATACAATCCAGCCCAAAATCAGGGTGTCACTGAGTACATGAGCGTCTACTCGAAAAACAAACCACTACAAGGTCTAAAGGAAAACAACTGAAAGTACATCAAATGATTTAAAAGGAGAGTCAAGGCCCGGGAACACAGTGCAGCTACCTCGATAGTCTCTAAACTCTGGAAATACTCGAGTAGAAACCGCCACCGTGAATAGAGTCCCCTAGATCTGCACACGAGGTGCAGGGGGTAACCTGAGTACACCAACTCAGTAAGTAACAAGTCCAAACTTTGGACTGAAAGGTAGTGACGAACTCAACCTCAACAGATATAATAGATTAATGTGTAGAAATGTAGGCATGCTTTCAAGTAAAATAGACAGCTCAAAGCAATAAGGTAAATACAGATTTGTACAGTGTAAAGTATACAGCTCCGCTATCTCTACATGCCAATGCACAGACAGTATGTACGCACCATGTGCTCAACCACTCGGTACTGTATACGGCCATCCGGCCCAGGGAAATCCATCCTGGAACATATACAACACTGACTGGAGGTCACCCAGTACCGAGGACAAAAGGGCAATCCAACCCTGTGGAGAAATCCATCTCCAGGTATCAAGTACTTCGGACAAATCCATGTCCAAGGAAATCCATCCCTCAATAATATCATCCGCGCTCCCTGGGGGTGTGTTACAGACTCCGGAGGGGCTCCTACAGCCCAAGCGCTATCATAATTATCAATATAACCGCTACGGCGTGCAACCCGATCCCATAAACTACACTCATAAACAAGTTCTCATCCTCACTCAGTCATCAACCTTTCCAGTCTCACCACGAGGTTACAATGTCATGAAAACAACCCGGAACAATGATATGGTGAATCAATAAATAACTGAGACTGAGAGATGATATAAAAATGCATGATCATGACTGAGTATGGAATATTAAATGAAACAAGTGAGATGACAGCAAGAAACGGCCGCTAAGGGTCCAAACAATACCGGCACAAATCCTAAACATGATATCTAGCATGGTTTACAGCTCAACTACTTTATCACATGAAGAAAACATGGATATCAATAGGATTGTGTCACTAATCGGTGCCATGGAATCACCTAGGTCACAATTCTCACGGTGCACGCTCGCACGCCCGTCACTAGGCATGTGCGTCACCTCAATACTAATCATATAACACGTAATTCGGGGTTTCGAACCCTCAAAACCAAGTTTGGAAGCGTTACTTACATCAAACCAAGCCAAAATCCCACTCCACGACACCTTTGGCTCTCAAATTGGCCTCCAAACGTCCCGAATCTAGCCACAAGCAACACAACACGATCAATATAGGCTAAAGGAATCAATTCCACAAGAAAAATGCTAAATTGTTACCAAAATTCAAAATCGGCTCAAACCCGGCCCTCGGGCCCACGTCTCGAAATCCGACAAAAATCACAAAACCCGAAAGACCATTCAATCATGAGTCTAACCATACCAATTTTATCAAAATCCGGCCTCATTTGGTCACTCAAATCCCCAAAATCCACTCTCCAATTCTCAAGCCCTAAATCCCCAAATTTCTAGCTCAAATCCCTAATTAGATGATGAATAAAGCCATGGATTCACGAAATTTATACCATTATGGGTTAGAATTACTTACCCCAACGTTGCTCTTGAAATCCTTCGAAAAATCGCCTCTCTCCCGATTTCCTCAAGTTCAAAATTAAAAATGGAGAACAAAACCTCGAGCTGGGGTTTTCTGCCCAGCAAAACCGCACATGTGGTCCTAGTTCCGCACCTGCGGAACCGCATCTGCGAACAGGGCTCCGCTTATGCGGAAATTCATTAAAAAGACAAGCTCCGCTCCTGCAATCACCTGACCGCATCTACGGCCAACGTAAATATGGGGACCAAGCCGCACCTGCGATTTTCAACTGCGCATCTGCGCCTCACAATCTGCTTCTACGACCTGGCACCTGCGATTCCCACTATGCAGGTGCGGAAACACCAGCAGCAGCAGCTTCAGCTACATTTTTCCCAACTCCAAACACTCCGATAACTACCCGAAATCACCCCGAAGCCCATGGGACCACAACCAAACATACCAACAGATCCTATAGCATCATACGAACTTAGTCCAACCTTCGAATCCCTCAAAACAACATCAAAACGCCAAATTACACTCGGATTCAAGCCTAAGAACTTCTAAACTTCCGAATTCCACAAATGATGCCGAAACCTACCAACCCACGTCCGAATGACCTCAAATTTTGCACACAAGTCAAAAATGACACCACGAGCCTGCTCCAACTTCTAGAAATCCAATCCGACCCCGATATAAAAATTTCCACTGCCGTCCAAAATCGGCAAAATTCTAACTTTCTCCAATTCAAGCCTAATTCTACCACGGACCTCAAAATCACATTTCGGACGTGCTCCTAAGTCCAAAATCACCTAACAAAGCTAACGGAACCATCAATATTCAAATCCGAGGTCGTTTACACATAAGTCAACTTCCGGTCAACTTTTCCAACTTAAGCTTCCAATTAAGAGACTATGTGTCTCAATTCTCTCCGAAACCACTCTGGACCTGAACCAACTAACCCGGTATACCATAATATAGGTGAAGAACACAAAAGAATCAGGAAATGGGGGAACGGGGATATAACTCTCGAAATGACCGGGCAGGTCGTTACATCCTCCCCCTCTTAAAGAAATATTCGTCCTCGAACGGGTCTAGAAACATACCTGGAGCCTCAAACAGGTGTGGGTATCTGCTCCGCTTCTCCCGCTCGGTTCCCCCAAGTAGCCTCCTCCACGGGCTGACCTTTCCACTGCACTTTCACTAATGTTATATCCTTTGACCTCAACTTTCGAACCGGTCGCCCCAAAATAGCCAGCGGCTCAACATCATAATTCAAATCACTATCCAACTAAACCGTGGTGAAATCCAGAACATGAGATGGATCGTCGATGTACTTCCGAAGCATAGAAACATGAAATACTGGATACACACTCGATAATCTAGGTGGCAAAGCAAGCTCATAGGCCACCTCCCTAATCCTCCGAAGCACCTCAAACGGCCCAATAAACCAAGGGCTCAACTTGCCCCTCTTTCCAAATCTCATAACACCCTTCATGGGTGAAACCTTCAGCAAGACCTTCTCTCCAACCATGTAAGACACATCAGGGACCTTTCTGTCAGCATAACTCTTTTGTCTCGACTGCGCCATGCAAAGCCGCTCCTGAATAAATTTCACCTTGTCCTATGCATCCTAAACCAAGTCTGTACCCAAAAGCCTAGCCTCACCCGGCTCGAACCAACCCACTGGGGATCTACACCGCCTCCCATATAAAGCCTCATACAGAGCCATCTGAATACTCGACTGATAACTGTTATTGTAAGCAAACTCCGCGAGTGGTAGAAACTGGTCCCATGAACCCCCAAAATCAACAACACAAGTGCGTAGCATGTCCTCCAATATCTGAATAGTGCGCTCGGACTGTCTGTCCGTCTGAGGGTAATGTTGTGCTCAACCCAACCTGAGTGCCCAACTCTCATTGTACGGTCCTTCAAAACTGCGATGTAAACTGGGTGCCTCTGTCTAAAATGATGGAAACTGGCACCCCATGAAGGCGAACAATCTCTCTGATGTAAATCTCAGCCAACCGCTCTAAAGAATAGGTAGTGCTCATAGGAATGAAGTGCGCGGACTTGGTCAGCCGATCCATAATCACCTAAAGAACTTCCTCGAAGTCAGTGGGAGCCCAACTACGAAATCCATGGTGATCTGCTCCCACTTCCACTCTGGAATCTCTATATTCTGAAGCAAGCCACCTGGTCTATGATGCTCATATTTCACATGCTGACAGTTGAGACACCGAGCTACAAACCAACTATATCTTTCTTTATCCTCCTCCACCAATAGTGCTGTCTCAAATCCTGATACATCTTTCCGGCACCCGGATGGATGGAATACCGCGAACGATGGGCCTCCTCAAGAATCAATTCCCGTAGCACATCCACATTGGGCACACATATCCGGCCCTGCATCCTCAATACCGCATCATTACCAATAGTCACATCTCTGGCATCACCATGCTGAACTCTGTCCTTGAGGACAAGTAAATGAGGGTCATCATACTGGCGTTCTTTGATGCGATCAAATAAGGAAGACCGAGAAACCACACAAGCTAGGATCCGACTAAGCTACGAAATATCTAGTCTCATAAACCGATTGGCCAAGTCGTGAACATCAACTACAAGGGGTCTCTCACCAACAAGAAGTAATGCAAGACTACCCATACTCACTGCCTTTCTACTCAAGGCAACAGCCATAACATTGGCCTTTCCCGGATGGTACAAAATGGTAATATCATAGTCCTTTAGCAGCTCTAACCATCTCCGCTACCTCAAATTGAGATCCTTCTTCTTGAACAAGTGCTGGAGGCTACGATTATCAGTAAACATCTCACAGGACACACCGTAAAGATAGTGCCTCCAAATCTTCAACGTGTGAACAATGGCAGCCAACTCCAAATCATGAACAGGGTAGTTCTTCTCATAGGGCTTCAACTGATGTGAAGCATAAGCAATCACTCTACCCTCCTACATCATAACACACCCAATGCCGATTCGAGAAGCATCACAATATACGGTATAAGAACCAGAAGTTGATGGCAGAACTAACACCGGAACTATGGTCAAGGCATTCTTGAGCTTCTGAAAGCTCGACTCACACTCTTCCGACCACCTTAAAGGAGCACCCTTTTGGGTCAATTTGGTCAAGGGCGATGCAATAGATGAGAAACCCTGAACGAACCAATGGTAGTAACCAGCCAAATCAAGAAAGCTCTGAATCTCTATGGCTGAGGACGGTCTAGGCCAACACTGAACCGCCTCTATCTTCTTTCGATCAACCTGAATACCCTCACTGGACACCACGTGTCCCAAGAATGTTACTGAACCGAGCCAAAACTCACACTTTGAGAACATGGCATAAAGCTTCTCCTCCCTCAACCGCTACATTACAACTCTCAAATGCTCAGTGCGCTCCTCCTGGCTACGAGAGTACACCAGGATATCATCAATGAATACAATAACGAACGAGTCGAGATAAGGCCGAAACACACTGTTAATCAAATGCATGAAGATGGGGCGTTGGTCAGCCCAAAAGACATCACGAGGAACTCACAATAACCATAATGGGTCCCGAAAGTTGTCTTAAGAATGTCTGAGTCCCTAATCTTTAACTGGTGATACCCTGACCTCAAATCCATCTTGGGAACACCCTTGCTCCATGAAGTTGGTCAAATAAATCATCAATACGAGGTAAGGGATACTTGTTCTTGATTGTGATTCTGTTCAATTGCCTGTAATCAATACACATTCTCATGGTGCCATCTTTCTTCCTCATAAATAGAACTGGTGCACCCCAAGGTGACACACTAGGCTGAATAAGCCCCTTATCAAGGAGTTCCTGCTGCTGCTCCTTCAATTACTTTAACTTCGCCGGTGTCATACGCTACGGTGGAATAGAGAAAGGCTGAGTGCTCGGAACCAAATCAATACCGAAGTCAATATCCTTGTCAGGTGGCATGCCCGACAGGTCTGCAGGAAACACATCTGAAAAATCTTTCACCACCAGAACTGAATCAATAGTAGGAGTATCTGCACTAACGTCCCTCACAAAGGCCATATAAGAAAGACAACCCTTCCCAACCATCCGCTGAGCCATCAAGAATGAAATTACTCTACTGGGAACATAATCCAATGAACCTCGCCACTCAATCCGTGGATACCCCAGCATAGCCAACGTCACCGTCTTAGCATGAAAATCCAGAATAGCATGACACGGAGACAACCAATCCATGCCCAATATCACATCATAGTCAACCATACGAAGCAGCAACAAATCAACTCTAGTCTCTAATCCCCCAATAGGCACTACATACGACCGGTATACATGGTCCACAATAATAGTATCACCCACCGACGTAGATACACGAACAGATAAAACTAGAGACTCATGGGGCATGTCCAGATAATGAGCAAAATATGACGACACATATGAATAGGAGGAACCAGGGTCAAACAATACAGAAGTATCTGGATGACATACGGAGATAATACATGTGATCACTGGGCCTGAAGCAAAGGGCATCTGGTCTGGCAGGAAGTGCATAGAAACGGGCCTGACCGCCACCTGATCGGCCTCCCCCTCTAGGGCGACCCCTAGCTGACTGACCTCCACCCCGAGTTGGCTGGGCGGGTGGTGAAGTAACTGGTGCTGAATTCTAAGGCTAACTCCTCTACTGAGATGAACCTCCCATAAGGTGGGACAGAACCTCTTGATATGACCCAAATCTCCACACTCAAAGAAACCTCTACCGATCACTGGCCGCAGGGGCTGAAGGGAGCCCCGAGCATTGGGATACCCGGTAGGAGGACCTGACATAGATGAACCCAGAACTGATGGTACATGAGACAAACTCTGAGCTGGAAGGGCACTGAGAGACGAGTGGACCTGATGAGAACTGTGAGAACCATGGCCATATGCTGCATCACGATGAACTGGCGGGCCGTCTGAGCATGCATGTAAGGACGACCCCTGCCGTGGTGAAACTGACCTCAGAAGGAACACCACCAAAGCTACTTGAACCATGAGACCTCTTGGCATCCCTGTCAACCCGCTCCTGACTGTTGACCAACTCTATCTCCCGAGCAATGTCAACAACCTCCTCAAAAGTAGCACCAGACATCCCCTCTCTAGTCATAAGTATCTGCAGATGGTATGTCAGGCCATCAACGAACCTCCTGATCCTCTCCCTATCCATGGGAACACGCCAAATAGCATGATGGGCCAACTCAAAAAATCTCATCTCGTACTGCGTCACTGTCATACCATCCTGACGCAACTGCTCGAACTGTCTGCGCAGCTCCTCTCTGCGGGACCGCTATCGCACCCCCTTTTTCCCTCCTCGCAGAGAAAGGTCCGGGTTTCGACATTCATGGGGGAACAACCCATTTCCTTTTGGGAATTTGGGTTTTTGAAGAGTCGTCACCTAACGAATTACGGTGCGTTAGGGCACCTAGAGCAATTAACTCTTGGATTGGTTTGAATTACCAGACATTTAGGGTAAGGGCTCGAAATAACCTTGAGGGGAAGGTGTTAGGCACCCCTCGCAGTCCACAATGGTGGGTCCCGGCCGAACTTAACACATGAATTAGTCAAATAAATAGTTTTCAAACACATAATTGCAAATAAGAGCAGGTTGGATATTGTATGACACAGATAATAGACAAAGATTTGAACAAGTTGTATACATATAAAACAAGCTTTTAAACAGAGGGGATTTGGGAAAGGAGGGTCCTAGGTTGGTTAGCCAATGGGATCACCCCACACAATGTCCGATAAACACTCCTCGGTGAGGGGCTACACGTGACATTAGCGCGTAGTAATCATATCCCATATCTACCCTTTCCACCCCCTTAGTGGTTATTAAAACGAGTGTTGGTTAGAAATTTCTATTGCGTGTTGTTACTCGTCCCTTCTTAATGGTCCTGGAGGAAATTTAGGACCTCTACCTATAGGCATTTCTAGACAGACCCCTAAGGTTTAAAAGAGAAAATACTAAAGTGACAGGCAAGAACAAATAGGACCTTAGCACATAAGGAAGAAAAGAAGCAATTAGAGGCTCAAGTTTACCTCCACAAACAACGCACATAAGCAGCACGACTCAAACACAAATAAGGGTCGTATATTTAAACGGTATCCTAAGGCATGATGTCTAAGTGAATATCAAGACATAGAAGGTAGGCGGTTTGTTTTATAAACTCAGAAGTAATGGCTCTATCAGTTTGCCTACTAATTTTAAGCTTGTTAAATTAGAGCAACATTAAGTAATAGAAACAGTTTTAGACTTGCAGGATTTGAAAACGTCCTATAGGCTTGCCTACAGGCTTAATAGTGGTGTCCTAAGAGCATGATGACTTCGTTTGACATAGTAAAACAGTGGGCAGATTTTAAAACAGATTATTGAGTTCCTATAGGCATGCTTTCTAATAGTAAATTAGAGCAGTACTCGAAAGAATTCATTTCAGGGAAAACAAACCATTAATTAGACCAGTTCCGAAGTAAACTAATCATGAACTGGATTGACTTATTAAAAACTAAACTGATTTTTAGATCTATACGCAGAATTTCTGATGTTGTTCCCTATGATATCTAGTTGTATATAAACTTATAGGCATGATTTCTAGTGGAAATAAATGTAAGCAACCATTGGAACAGAAACTTGAACTTGATTACATGCTTAAGTATGATATCTATTTGTGAAGTTGATTGTAAAACCTATAGGCATGACGTCTAGCATAGTGAGGCAAACATAGCAATTATATGAAATTCTATAGGCATGGTTTCTAACATAGTAGGGCAGACATAGCAAATATGAGATCCTATAGGCATGGTTTCTACCCATATTACCCCACAAATATGTAACTACCCACCCCTTTTACTAATCACCCCAATATTCGTTTACAAATTATTACAAACCAGATGAATGAATTACATAGATAAAGAAAAAAAAGAAGTTACACTATAGAGAGCCTAAAGCAGGCCCAAGTGATTTCCCCAAACCTCCAATAGCCTCAAATGCCAATTTCAAAGACAATATCATTGTCTACGTGCGTCATAGTTCCCTAAGGATCTCAAGGATCCCGGGCAGTTCTCACACCTAGACTTTGTAACCAAATTGAGTAAGTGCAGTGTGGAAGCGCCAGCCTCAGTGTGCCAAAGTTCAGAGGGTTCTCAAAAGGATCCCAAGGCAGTACACACACTGGAGGGGGTGGAACCTAGGGACTTAGGAATAGAGTGAGAGTGCTTGACATAGTTTGAAAGGGTTTCAGCTGGAAAAAACAGTGTAAAAAAAGAGACTTGGTTGAAATAACTTTGTAAGCAAGAGAGGTTTTGGGAAAACAGCTTTTGAAAAATATTGGTGTAATTAAACAAACAGCAGGTAAGTCAAACAAGTTCAGTAATACTCAAATAACAGTCCTTCTTATAGGGGAATGGGTATTGGGGACACATAGAGCACATAATATCAGGAACATAGCAGTTCTTGTGGGGTTTAAGGGATTAGGGGATTGCTATTGGTACCAATACAGTAAGAGTTTCAGAAACAATCATAGCATCAGCCTTTTAAAGTGATAGATCAGCTTACACATCAAAACTGGATAACAAGTAGACAAGCATTCAAAGTAAGGTCGAGTCATGTTGAGATAGACTGCTAGGGAAGGGGGTAGAACATGTTCTGAAAAGTCCTAAGAAGGTTAGACTAGCATACTAGATGAAGCAGTAATGTAAACATGTCAATTGCATGTTGAACAACAGAACCATAGAGAGAAACAAACTAGAAACATGATAAACTGAAATAGTAAAAGAAACATATTGGTTTTGAGACTTGAATTGAAATCAGAACATACCAGTAGAGAGATGGTAAACACAAAGTGAGGTATAGGAAAGCACAATAGTTAGTCGTGGCTTGCAGCCGGCTAACTCAGAATGATAGCAAGTAACCAAAGAGGGAGCAGAAAAGTTTTGAGTGTGAGAGAGCTTCTTTTTTTTCTTTGAGCCAATGTGTTCGTGTGTTTGTGTTAATGAGAGAGTATGTATATATAGTAGTTCGAAACTAGGTAAAATAAGGCAAGAATCACAATAGTATAGTAATTATGGAACTCAGAACCAATTAGAGCAAAATCAGTACAAGTACTCCCTTAATTTAAGGGAATCAGTTCAAACGGTAAGAACAAGTAACAAATAAGGAAAGAAATCAATGTACGACCAATAAGGAAAGATTTCAAATATAGTAAGTATAGGGTAAACAATTAGGGCTAAGTTCAGAAAAACTCTAATTAAGGAGATAGTCAGTAAGAATAAAGTACCAATGTAGACAAGGTAGGCAAATCAATCAAATTGAATAGAAAGGGTAGGAATCGAAGGTTTAAAGGAAGGTCTTCCAATCAAACCATGAAACACGAGATCCAGAATCAATCAAAAAAAAAGTCATGAGTCAGTGTTTAGCATATAAATAGAGTAAGATAAGAATAACCAGACATAGCAATCAAAGAGGCAAGTCTTGAACAGTCAAGATGAACACAAACACATAGAGTTGATGTAAGCTAGGATAAGAAACTCAATAGAAACAAATTCGAGGCGAGATAGTCACAGAAACTCAAACGAGAACCGGACGGTAACAAAAATCAAACGAAGAAACCTAGAAAATTAGGGCTTTCAACATAGAATATTTAAAGATGTAGTAAAATCATAGAATCAGTCAAACTACGCAAGAAATAGAAGTTTAAACACAAAGAATCAGTTAAACAAGGTTTTAAAAGAAGTTCTGAAACCCTAATTTTTAGAAGAAGGTGAAAAACACTTGAAATCAACAATTCTTGTAAAGAGTTCCAAGGATAGTGTAAAATATTAAAGAAATAAACTCAAATCGTCCTTTGTACAGATCTAGGAGGTATAGAAAAGAAGTTAGGTTTTCGAGAGAAATCCACATAGAGATGAAGAAACCTGCTTAGAAACCCAATGATCGTAGCAAATATAGCATGATTTTGCTTGTAATCACACTGGAGTAGCCAAGAACAGACAGGTGATGAACCCTAGATGCAAGTTGACTTGGCCCTGGGCCCTGAAGACCTTAGAGAAGGCAGGCATGGCATGAGAGAGGCCATTGGAGGCTTAAGAGACAATGAGAGGTCACCGGAGATGACTGGAGATGGGAGGTCGGCGGTTGAAGGGCTAGGGTTAGGTTGAGAGTGTGCTGAGAGTGGGGAGTATTATAGGGCGGCGGTGTGTAGAGAATGATTAGGGTTGGGAGGTCGTTTGGAATAAAAAAGGCAAGACTGAACGAGGGTCGTTGATCTTTTAGATCAACGGCCAAGATTTGACGGGTTTTGGGTCGGGTAGGTGCATTTAGGGTCTAGGTCGGGTTATTTAATCCGAAATTGGGCTGGGGTATTGGGTTAAATTGAGGCTAAAATTTAAATGCAATTTGGCTAGATTTTAAATAGTCAATTTATCCCCATATAATTTATAGTAAATAACAGATAGTTTCTAAAAAATAAATTCGTGTACTAAAATGATTTAAAATAGATATTGAACATTTTAAAAATATAGAAGATCAATTTTATGTATATAAATGTAATTATACATTAACAGGGCTAATATTGCAATTATATGTAAATTAGCTTTAAAAATGTAAAATGCAATTATAAAAATGCATAAATATAGAATTTAGATGACTAAATTACCACAACAATGATTTGAGGGATAATTATTGGGGATTTTATGAGTAAAAGGGGAGGAAATAAATCAATTTAAAATCTTTAAAATTATAAAAAAAATTACAAAAACCTTGCGCATTCTTATATATGCATATATATGCTATTTTGAAATTATTTATGCATATTAAAAATATATAGGGAAAAATTGGGTATCAACAGCTGCCCTTCTTTACCCGGGAAGGATGAAAGAGTTTTCGGGTAAAGAAATGATGGCCAATTTTGACCGGTGGGATGCTTTGGAATCATTGTAAGAACGGACACGAGGTGCCGAAGCGGCTATGGGGAGCGGTTAAAGCTCGGCACAGTTGAAGGAACTGGAGCGAGATCGCTCTAGCTAGGATAGCGGTTGCTTACTCGTTACATGCGGATAAAAGATGCTACAAACATGTATTTGCGAAAATTTAAACATGATGCAAATTCCCTTTGGACCATGAAGGTTGTTTTCGGACGGTTAAAGATGACATCCTCAGACCATGGCGTCCGGGGCCATGAATTATTTAGTGAGGGATACGCAGGCCATGAAATGATGTTCTTGGGCCATGAAGATGGTGCCTCCGAACCATGACGCCTTTGAATAATGATATGCAAAATTTGAGAGATCCTCTGGCCATGGCATGGTGTCTTCTGGCTATGAGAATGATGCCTTTAGATTATGATGCCTTTGGATAGGTTAGCGATATTTCAGCCCATGATATGCAATAGTCATGATGTTATCAAGATAATGCTTAGTCTTGTGAAATGCAGGGCAAAGCTTAGCCCTGATTGAAAAGCGAATAAAGAGTACTTAGAAATAGAGCAATATTAGTGCAAAGAGGGACATTGCTTAGTCCCATGCAGATGGGGAGGCAAGGATTAGCCTCATGCAAGTGTGTAGGCAGGGATTAGCCTCATGCAAATAGGGAGGCAGGGATTAGCCTCATGCAAGTATGGAGTCAAGGATTAGACTCATGCAAATAGGGAGGCAAGGATTAGCCTCATGCAGGTATGGAGTCAAGGATTAGACTCATGCGAATAGGGGGCAGGGATTAGCCTCATGCAAATAGGGAGGCAGGGATTAGCCTCATGCAGGTATGGAGTCAAGGATTAGACTCATGCAAATAGGGAGGCAGGGATTAGCCTCATGCAGGTATGGAGTCAAGGATTAGACTCATGCAAATAGGGAGGCAGGGATTAGCCTCATGCAAACAGGGAGGCAGGGATTAGCCTCATGCAAATAGGGAGGCAGGGATTAGCCTCATGCAAGTATGGAGTTAAGGATTAGACTCATGCAAATAGGGAGGCAGGGATTAGCCTCATGCAAGTATGGAGTTAAGGATTAGACTCATGCAAATAGGGAGGTAGGGATTAGCCTCATGCAAGTATGGAGTCAAGGATTAGACTCATGCAAATAGGGAGGCAGGGATTAGCCTCATGCAAGTATGGAGACAAGGATTAGCCTCATGCAAATGGGGAGGAAAGGATTAGCCTCATGCATATATGGGGGAGAAGGATTAGTCACATGTAAAGAGCGAGTAGCAAATAAGAGTAGTGTATGTCTTAGCTGGAGATATATTCAGTGTCTGATGGTCGGATGGATAGTGAATTTGCTTTGTGTATATATGTTTGCGAGCGTTATCGTTACGTCAAATGTGCCTGCGTTCAAAGAAAAGTTGTAAGTTTTGTGGGGGGAGGTTGGTTTATGCTTCTGTCCGCTGGCCTTCATTGCTCCATCCTAGAAGCCCCTTTCGAGTTCCCCTAGGTAACACCTGACTATTATGGAAATAGAGTTTTCGAAAATATGCAATTATTGATAAAAATATTCATTTTAGAAACGTATTGATATATCAAGTAGTTTTGGATGAACCAGTGACTGTAACACATCTCAAAGGCATTGCAGCCCTCTTATGGAATTTTGAGGGTCCTCCTCAAAATTCTGCCCCAGTTCGGTAGATGATCTTTTGACCATTGGCGAATGATAGGCCTTGCTGAACCTTCTTAGGAATTTTGGGAATCCTTCTCAAATTTTGCGCCAGTTTCTTAACCAATTTCTAATTTTCTGGCATGCGCTGGCGTTGGCTGGACTTGCTCCGGAATTTTGAGGGTCCTCCTCAAAATTCTGCCCTATTTCTGATCTTGGAGGGAAATGGAAATTTTATTATGATATGACCAAACCCATAAGGCTGCCTACGTATCCCCTCTTAAACGGGAATCAGGTCAAGCGTAGTTCAATTACATCAAATGAAGAAATGTAAAATATGTAAGCATAGTATCTCTTGACTGCGTCTGAATTGATTGGCTTTGGCCAGATTTCTCCGTCCATTTCTACAAGTATGAGTACTCCTCCTGTCAACACCCTATGGACCATGTACGAACCCTGCTAGTTGGGATAGAATTTCCATTTGGCTTCATCTTGATACGGGAAGATTTTCTTCAATACCAGATGCCCTTGTGCGAACTGTCTTGTTTTGACTCTTTTGTTGAAAGCTCTAGACATTCTGTTCTGGTAAAGCTGGCCGTGACATACTGCATTCATCCTCTTTCCATTGATAAGGGCCAATTGTTCATAGCGACTCCTTATCCACTCTGCATCGCTGAGTTCAGCTTCCTGTATGATTCTTAATGAAGGAATCTCCACCTCAGCTGGGATGACAGCCTCGGTACCATAAACCAGCATGTAGGGAGTTGCCTCGGTTGATGTGCAAAACATGGCGTGGTACCCCAATAGAGCAAACGATCACTTCTCATGCCATTGTTTGTGGTTCTCTACCATTTTCCTTAGTATCTTCTTAATGTTTTTGTTGGCGGCTTCTACGGCTCCATTCATCTGAGGTCTGTAGGCTGTGGAATTCTTGTGCTTGATTTTGAAAGCTTTGCACATAGCTTTCATTAGATCACTGTTGAGATTGGCGGCGTTGTCGGTAATAATGGACTCGAAAACTCCGAATCAGCAGACAATACGATCCTTGACAAAATCTGCGACGACTTTCTTGGTTACAGCTTTGTAAGATGCAGCTTCTACCCATTTTGTGAAATAATCAATGGCTACCAGATTAAACCTGTGCCCATTTGAAGCAGTGGGCTCAATTGGACCAATAACATCCATTCCCCAGGCGGCGAATGGCCAAGGTGAACTTGTTGCATTGAGCTCGTTCGGCAGCACTTTTATCATATCGGCATGCACTTGACATTGAAAGCATTTGCGGACATACTGGATGCAATCTGTCTCCATGGTCATCCAAAAGTAACCTATCCTGAGTATCTTCTTAGCCAAGACGAAACCATTCATGTGCGGGCCACAAGTCCCGGCATGCACATCCTCAAGTAGCTTAGAAGATTCCTTTGCGTCGACATACCTTAGTAAACCCAAACCAGGAGTACTTCTGTACAAGTATCCTCCGCTGTGGAAGAAATGATTTGACAATCTCCGGAGTGTGCTTTTCTGAGTGTGATTTGCATGCTCCGGGTATTCTCCTTTTGATAAGTACTCTTTTATGTCATGGAACTAAGGCTTTCCATCTGCTTCCTCCTGGACATGAGCACAATATGCCGGCAGATTATGGATTTTCACTGGAATGGGATCAATGTAATTCTTATCTGGATGTTGTATCAAAGATAACAAGGTAGCCAATGTGTCAGCAAACTCATTCTGAATTCTGGGCACATGTCGGAATTCTATCTTCGTAAACCTCTTTCTCAATTCCTGCACATGGTGCAGATATGGAAATATCTTGGAATTCTTGGTGGCCCACTCTCCTTGTACCTGGTGCACAAGCAAATCTGAATCACCAATCACCAACAACTCCTGAACGTCCATGTCGACTGCCACGTTGAGCCCTAGTATGCAGGCTTCATACTCTGCCATGTTGTTGGTGCAGGGAAATCTAAGTTTAGGAGATGCTGGATAATGCTGACCCATTTCTGATACCAAGACTAATCCAATGCCTACTCCTTTGAAATTTGCAGCCCCGTCAAAGAACATCCTCCATCCGTCACATGCTTCGGTAATGTCTTCTCCTACGAATGATACTTCTTCATCAGGAAAATACGTTTTCAAAGGTTCGTATTCTCCTCCCACCGGATTTTCAGCAAGATGATCTGCCAATGCTTGTCCTTTGACCGCCTTTTTAGTTACATAGACGATATCGAACTCACTTAGTAGTATTTACCATTTAGCCAACTTCCAAAAAGGCATGGGCTTCTGAAATATGTACTTTAGAGGGTCCATTCTGGATATGAGGTATGTAGTGTAGGCACAGAAGTAATGCCTCAATTTTTGGGTTGTCCAGGTCAAAGCACAGCAAGTGCGTTCAAGCAGAGAATACCGTGCTTCATAAGGTGTGAACTTCTTTGTCAAGTAATATATGGCTTGCTCCTTTCTTCCTGTCTCGTCATGTTGTCCCAAAACACATCCGAAGGCTCCATCTAATACAGATAGATAGAGTAGCAAAGGTTGTCCTAGTTCTGGCGGGACCAGAACTGGTAGTGTGGACAGGTACTCCATGATTTTATCAAAAGCTTTCTGACAATCCTCTGTCCAGCTTGTTTCGGCATCTTTCCTCAGCATCTTGAAGATGGGTTCACATATTACTGTGGACTGTGCTATGAAGCGACTGATATAGTTGAGACGTCCTAGGAAGCTCATCACATTCTTTTTGCTCTTGGGTGGTGGTAACTCCTGAATAGCCTTGACATTAGACGGATCAAGTTCGATCCCTCGACGACTGACGATGAATCCCAGTAACTTTCCTGCGAGAACCCCGAATACACACTTTGCGGGGTTCAATTTCAAATTGTACTGCCATAGCCTATCAAAGAACTTTCTCAGATCCGCTATATGATTTGCTGCCTTCTTGGATTTGATAATAACATCGTCCACATACACCTCTATTTCTTTGTGTATCATATCATGGAAGATGGTTGTCATGGCTCTCATGTAAGTGGCCCCAGCATTCTTCAGACGGAATGGCATTATCTTGTAATAGTATACACCCCATGGTGTGATAAAAGTTATTTTCTCTACATCTTCTTCATCCATCCAAATCTGGTGTTAACCCGCGAAGCAATCTACAAAGGATTGGAGTTCATGCTTGGCACAAGTATCGATCAGGATGTGTATATTCGGCAGCGGGAAGTCATCCTTGGGACTTTCTCTGTTCAAATCTCGGTGGTTAACACATATTCTGACATTCACGTGCTTCTTCGGAGCTGGCACAATGTTAGCTAACCAGTTTGGATATTCAACCACCCTGAGAGCTTTGGCTTTGACATGCTTGGTAACTTCCTCCTTGATTTTCAGGCTCATGTCTGGTTTGAAATTTCTGAGTTTCTGTTTTACTAGCGGACACATGGGATTAGTGGGCAACTAGTGAGCCACTATGGATGTGCTCAGACCGGTCATGTCATCATATGACCATGCGAAGATGTCCTCATACTCTTTTAGGAAACGAATGTACTCTTTCTTCTCTGTTGGTGACAAGTGAATGCTGATGCGAGTCTCATTGACGGTCTCGGCGTCTCCTAAATTTACTGCTTCGGTCTCGTCCAGATTGGACTTAGGCCTATTCTCAAAATTTTCAACCTCCCTGACAATTTCCTCGGGTATCTCATCTTCTTCCTCTGAATCACTATCTCATGTTGCGTTGCCTCATTACATGTCACAGTCACTGGTTTATCAGGAAAAGTAATAATAATGCTATAGAAAGAAAAGTGTAGAAAATAGTAATGAATAATAAAGAGCAAATGCATTTGATTAGAATTAAACAACATCCAGACAAACATGGCTCGGTGAATCGAGCATATATTTTGAAACAAAACAAGTCATTAAAACAAAGTTACTGAAAAATTTGAATGCCTAGAGTGGCTATAGAAATAAATCTGCCAAGCTACCAAGGGACTCGGCGGGCTCGGGATGGTGTGGCGGTCCAATTCCTGAGAACAACTCCCTTCTCAACAGTTTGAATAGTGAGGCCTTCTTCATCCTCCTCCTCAATTATTGCACTGCACTGTATCATTTATTCTGATCTTTCCTTTGCTTTTAGGATCACTTGGAAGAGGAGGGTGTGGAGGACCTTTAGGTATGCTGATGATACCAGTATGAGCGAACCAACCTGGGCATATTGCGGGAAATGTTTGCAGTATTTAAATACATATTGCGGGAATGTAAATTCGTGTCCTAATTTGGGAGCCTCATTGTGCCCGAGGTAGGCCTAGCGACAAATAGATTTGGAGAACTTTAGATGCCAGTGAATGCCTCATTTCATAATATAAAAAATAGACAAATCCCAAAACGACACTAGGATAAAGTTAGTCACTACTGGCACTTGGCCTTATTACATTTAGGAAAGCAAATAAATCTAGCCTATTTGGTCCTAAAAGGACTTTCCTTAGGCTGAATACTCTTGTCGATCAAATCCCCCAGTTCGTGTAGGTTCATCAGTAAGAATGCCTTTGCCAAATATCCTCCTTCGTTTCCCTCAGCGTCCTGGCAGTCGGTGACTCTCTTCCTCACTTTTCCTTCTAATTCCATCAGACTGTATTCCAGATATTCCAACTTTTAGCTAGTCTTGACGGCCCTCTCTTTCCATTCATTGATCTGGTCGCTTGATAGAAGATTCCTCCACTAGTTTAGCAAGAGTGAGGGTATGCTGACCATACCGAATCTAGGGACCTCGTGCCTCATTTCTGCAAAACAAAAGGGTTAGTCCCTTATTCCCCACCAGACTCGACTATTTATACATTCATGATTAGCATATTGGCATTTAGTTCTCCAAATTAATGCACAGAACGTGGTTGTGTCCGTTGGGATTATGGGAACCCCGGTGGACTTTGGATAAGGCTCATCTTAAAGGATCATTATGTGGACAACATAAATGATCCGACAAGGTTTGACCTTGATGCATGCACAATTTTGACCAGAGTAAGGTTACTATGAGGTTTTAGACGAGTACCCTCAAGCGGACAACTTGAGGGGGAAGGCACGGAACCGTCGACTGTACCGTTGATCGACTGGTTTTACCGCAAATAAGCCTTTCCGAATTTAAGGGTAGTAAATAGGAAGAGTGCAACCACTCATTAAGCGTTGTTATAGGATTTGATACGCACGAGTGGAATATGATGTGAAGCATGATTTGTGCAGTAGTTAATAGCATGTAGTCAAGTATTTGCACGTAGGGAAAAATAAATACAGCATTCAAATAATTGAAAGACAGTTAGAGGAAAAGGAAAACAAAGAGACAATTCAGTTTCAGGGATAAAGAACCATAAATGCTTAAAAGAAAACGACAGTTAAATTCAAATAAGAGGGAAGGGTACGGGATGAAGCATACTTGGACTAATTCATAAAAAGATAAGTTCGTTATGGTAAGAGCCTAAAAGGTATCCCCAGCAGAGTCGCCATGTTGTCCGGGTTTCGACATTCATGGGAGAACAACTCATTTCCTTTTGGGAATTTGGGTTTTTGAAGAGTTGCCACCTAACAGATTACGGTGCGTTAGGGCACCTAGAGCGATTAACTCTTGGATTGGTTTGAATTACCAGACATTTAGGGTAAGGGCTCGAAATAACCTTGAGGGGAAGGTGTTAGGCACCCCTCGCGGTCCACAACGGTGGGTCCCGGCCGAACTTAACTCATGAATTAGTCAAACAAATAGTTTTCAAACACATAATTGCAAATAAGAGGAGGTTGGATATTGTATGACTCAGATAATAGACAAAGATTTGAACAAGTTGTATACATATAAAACAAGGTTTTAAACAGAAGGGATTTGGGAAAGGAGGGTCCTAGGTTGGTTAGCCTACGGGACCACCCCACACAATGTCCGGTAAACACTCCTCGGTGAGGGGCTACACGTGACATTAGCGCATAGCAATCATATCCCATATCTACCCTTCCCACCCCCTTAGTGGTTATTAAAGCAAGTGTTGGTTAGCGATTTCTATTGCGTGCTTGTCCCTTCTTAATGGTCCTGGAGGAAATTTATGACCTCTACCTATAGGCAGTTCTAGACAGACCCCTAAGGTTTAAAGGAGAAAATACTAAAGCGACAGGCAAGAACAAATAGGACCTTGGCACATAAGGCAGAAAAGAAGCAATTAGAGGCTCAAGTTTACCTCCACAAACAACGCACATAAGCAGCATGACTCAAACACAAATAAGGGCCGTATTGTTAAACGGTATCCTAAGACATGATGTCTAAGTGAATATCAAGGCATAGAAGGTAGGAGGTTTGTTTTATAAACTCAGAAGTAATTGGCCCTATCAGTTTGCCTACTGATTTTAAGCCTGTTAAATTAGAACAACATTAAGTAACAGAAACAGTTTCAGAGTTGCAGGATTTGAAAACGTCCTATAGGCTTGCCTACACGTTTAATAGTGGTGTCCTAAGAGCATGATGACTACGTTTGATATAGTAAAATAGTGGGCAGATTTTAAAACAGAATCTTGAGTTCCTATAGGCATACTTTTTAATAGTAAATTAGAGCAGTACTTGAAAGAATTCATTTCAGGGAAAACAAACCACTAACTAGACCAGTTTCGAAGTAAACTAATCATGAACTGGATTGACTTATTTAAACTAAATTGAGTTTTAGATCTATACGCAAAATTTCTGATGTTGTTCCCTATGACATCTAGTTGTTTATAAACTTATAGGCATGATTTCTAGCGGAAATAAATGTGAACAACCATTGGAACAAAAACTTGAACTTGATTACATGCTTAAGTATGATATCTATAGGCATGATGTCTAGCATAGTGAGGCAAACATAGCAATTATATGAAATCCTATAGGCATGGTTTCTAACATAGTAGGGCAGACATAGCAAATATGAGATCCTATAGGCATGGTTTCTACCTATATTACCCCATATATATGTAACTACCCACCCCTTTTACTAATCACCCCAATATTCGTTTACAAACTATTACAAACTGGATGAATGAATTACATAGATAAAGAAAAAGAAGAAGTTACACTATAGGGAGCCTCAAGCAGGCCCAAGTGATTTCCCCAAACCCCCAATAGCCTCAAATGCCAATTTCAAAGACAATATCATTGTCTAGGTGTGTCAGAGTTAACTAAGGATCCTGGGCAGTGCTCACACCTAGACTTTGTAACCAAATTGAGTAAGTGCAGTGTGGAAGGGCCAGCCTCAATGTGCCAGAGTTCATAGGGTTCTCAAAAGGATCCCAAGGCAGTACACACACTGGAGGGGGCAGAACCTAGGGACTTACGAATAGAGTGAGAGTGCTTGACATGGTTTGAAAGGGTTTCAGCTGGAAAAAATAGTGTAAAAAAAAGAGACAGAGTTGAAATAACTTTGTATGCAAGGGAGTTGTTGGGAAAACAGCTTTTGAAAAATAGTGGTGTAATTAAACAAACAGCAGGTAAGTCAAACAAGTTCAGCAATACTCAAATAACAGTCCTTCATAAAGGAGAATGGGAATTGGGGACACATAGAGCACATAGTATCAGGAACATAGCAGTTCTTATGGGGTTTAAGGGATTAGGGGATAGCTATTGGTACCAATACAGTAAGAGTTTCATAAACAATCATAGAATAAGCCTTTTAAAGTGACAGATCAACTTACACATCAAAACTGGATAACAAGTAGACAAGCATTCAAAGTAAGGTAGAGTCATGTTAAGACAGACTACTAGTGGAGGGGGTAGAACATGTTCTGAAATATCCTAAGAAGGTTAGACTAGCATGCTAGATGAAGAAGTAATGTAAACATGTCAATTGCATGTTGAACAACATAACCATAGATAGAAACAAACTAGAAACATGATAAACTGAAGTAGTAAAAGAAACATATTGGTTTTGAGACTTGAATTGAAATCAGAACATACCAGTAGAGAGATGGTAAACACAAAGTGAGGCATAGGAAAGCACAATAGTTAGCCGTGGCTTGCAGCCGGCTAACTCAGAATGATAGCAAGTAACCAAAGAGGGAGCAGAAAAGTTTTGAGTATGAAAGAGATTCTTTTTTTTCTTTGAGCCAATGTGTTCGTGTGTTTGTGTTAATGAGAGAGTATGTATATATAATAGTTCGAAACTGGGTAAAATAAGGGAAGAATCACAATAGTATAGTAATTATGGAACTCGATACCAATTAGAGCAAAATAAGTACAAGTACTCCCTTAATTTAGGGGAATCAGTTCAAACGGTAAGAACAAGTAACAAATAAGGAAAGAAATCAATGTACGACCAATAAGGAAAGATTTCAAATATAGTAAGTATAGGGTAAAAAATTAGGGCTAAGTTTAGAAAAACTCTAATTAAGGCGATAGTCAGTAAGAATAAAGTACCAATGCAGACAAGGTAGGCAAATCAATCAAATTGAATAGAAAGGGTAGGAATTGAAGGTGTAAAGGAAGGTCTTCCAATCAAACCATGAAACAGGAGATCCAGAATCAATCAAAGAGAAAGTCATGAGTCAGTGTTTAGCATATAAATAGAGTAAGATAAGAACAACCTGACATAGCAAGCAAAGAGGCAAGTCTTGAATAGTCAAGATGAACACAAACACATAGAGTTGATGTAAGCTAGGCTAAGAAACTCATTAGAAACAAATTCGAGGCGAGATAGTCACAGAAACTCAAACGAGATCCGGTCAGTCACAAAAATCAAACGAAGAAACCTAGAAAATTAGGGCTTTCAACATAGACGAGTTAAAGATGCACTAAAATCATAGAATCAGTCAAAATCCGCAAGAAATAGAAGTTTAAAACACAAAGAATCAGTTAAACAAGGTCTTAAAAGAAGTTTCGAAACCCTAATTTTTAGAAGTAGGTGAAAAACACTTGAAATCAAAGATTCTTGTAAAGAGTTCCAAGGACAGTGTAAAATATTGAAGAAACAAACTCAAATCATCCTAGATCTGTACTGATCTAGGAGGTATAGAAAAGAAGTTAGGGTTTCTAGAGAAATCCACATAGAGATGAAGAAACCTGCTTAGAAACCCAAGGATCGTAGAAAATATAGCATGATTTTGCTTGTAATCACACTGGAGTAGCCAAGAACAGACAGGTGATGAACCCTAGATGCAAGTCGGCATGGCCCTGGGCCCTTGAAGACCTTAGAGAAGGCAGGCATGGCATGAAAGAGGCCATTGGAGGCTTAAGAGATGATGAGAGGTCACCGGAGATGACCGGAGATGGGAGGTCGGCGGTTGAAGGGATAGGGTTAGGTTGAGAGTGTGCTGAGAGTGGAGAGGATTTTAGGGCGGCGGTTTGTAGAGAATGATTAGGGTTGGGAGGTCGTTTGGAATAAAAAATGCAAGACTGAGGGTCGTCGATCTTTTAGATCAACGTCCAGGATTTGACGGGTTTTGGGTCGGGTAGGTGCATTTAGGGCCTGGGTCGGGTTATTTAATCCAAAATTGGGCTGGGGTATTGGGTTTAATTGAGGCTAAAATTGAAATGCAATTTGGCTAGATTTTAAATAGCCAATTTATCCCCATATAATTTATAATAAATAATAGATAATTTCTTAAAAATAATTTCGTGTACTAAGATGATTTAAAATAGATATTTAACATTTTAAAAATATAGAAGATCAATTTTATGCATATAAATGTAATTATACATTAACAGGGCTAATATTGCAATTATATGCAAATTAGCTCTAAAAATGTAAAATGCAATTATAAAAATGCACTAAAAATATTTCAACAATATTTTGGCATAAATATGGAATTTAGATGACTAAATTACCACAACAATGATTTGAGGGATAATTATTGGGGATTTTATGAGTAAAAGGGGAGGAAATAAATCAATTTAAAATCTTTAAAATTATAGAAAAAGTACAAAAACCTTGTGCTTGCTTATANTATATATATATATATATATATATATGCTATTTTGAAACTATTTATGCATATTAAAAATATATAGGGAAAAATTGGGTATCAACAACCGCGGCACATACTTCTCCAAGAAGAGAAAAGAAAACTCCTGCCATGTAAGTGGCGCCGCACCAACCGACCTACGCCTCTCATAAGCCTCCCACCAAGTGAAGGCAGCTCCAGTGAACTGAAAAGTAGTGAACGAGACCTCACTAGTCTCCAAAATACCTGCTGTACGGAGAATCCTCTGACACTTGTCGAAGAAACCCTGGGCATCCTCGCCCTCTACACCGCTAAAAGTAGGAGGCTGGAGCCTCCGAAACCTCTCCAATCTATGCTGCTCATCATCAGGCATGACTAGAACCACATAGTCTTGAGCAAATTCAACCGGCTGGGCTGGTGGTGCCCCTGGTGTCTGGAGTCCTGTACCACCTGCTCTGGTGGACGGGCGGCGGGAGTCTGAGTACCTCCCCCTGGGAAGTGGCTGTTGTAGTAGAAATAGAGACCGCCTGAGCAAGACCGGTGCACACGGTCAGAATCTGAGCTAAGGTCTCCTAAAGACCTGGAATCACGAAGGGCACAGTTGGTGCCTGAGCTGGTCCCGCTGGTGTATCCAGAACTGGGTTATGATCCTGAACTGGGGCAATTGGTGAATCCGCAGGTGCTGCCCTAGCTGCTGTGTTGGCTACACCTCTGCCCTTACCTCGGCCTCGACCCCTCGCGGCCCTGACTGGTGGCGCTGGTGGATGTCTGCCCTGCCCAGTAGCACGTGTCCTCACCATCTTTGAGAGAATAGAATAAGAAGTTTAGTTAGTAGTATCAACAGCTACGCACTACAAGAATTCAGGAATGTGAAGTTTCCTAAGAGTTCTACAGCCTCCCGAAGATAAGTACAGACGTCTCTATACCGATCCACGAGACTTTACTAAATTCGCTCATGACTCGTGAGACCTATGTAACCTAGGCTTTGATACCAACTTGTCACGACCCAAACTCAGCCGTCGTGATGGCGCCTATCATGGAACTAGGCTAGCCTCACTCAACAAAACTCAACACAACAACAATAAGTTTGAAAACATTAATGGAAGCATTTAGCATAAAAGAAAACTGTTTGAAACATAAGAAAATCCCAAAGTGATACAATCCAGCCCAAAATCAGGGTTTCACTGAGTACATGAGCGTCTACTCGAAATAAAAACCACTACAAGGTCTAAAGGAAAACAACTGAAAGTACATCAAATAATAAAAGAGGAGAGTCAAGGCCCGTGAACGCAGTGCAGCTACCTCGATAATCTCTAAACTTTGGAAATGCTCGATCAGCAACCGCCGCCGTGAACAGAGTCGCTTGGACCTGCACACGAGGTGCAGGGGTTAACGTGAGTACACCAACTCAGTAAGTAACAAGTCCAAACATTGGACTGAAAGGTAGTGACGAACTCAACCTCAACAGATATAACAGATTAATGTGCAGAAACATAGGCATGCTTTCAAGTAAAATAGACAGCTCAAAGAATTAAGGTAAATACATATCTGAACAGTGTAAAGTATACAGCTCCACTATCTCTACATGCCAATGCACAGACTATATGTATGCTCCGTGTTGTCCCACTGTCAAGTGCTCAGCCACTCGGTATTGTATATGGTCATCCAGCCCGGGGAAATCCATCCCGAAACATATACAACACTGACCGGAAGTCACCCAGTATCGAGGATAAAAAGGGCAATCCAACTCTGTGGAAAATTTCATCTCCAGGTATCAAGTGCTTCGGAGAAATCCATGTCCAGGGAAATCCATCCCTCAATAATATCATCCGCGCTCACTGGGGGTGTGTTACAAACTCCGGAGGGGCTCCTGCAGCCCAAGCGCTATCATAATCATCAATATAACCGCTACAGCGTGCAACCCGATCCCATAGCTGTCACCCATAAACAGGCTCTCGGCCTCACTCAGTCATCAACCTCTCTAGTCTCACCATGGACTCACAATGTCATGAAAACAACCCGGAACAATGATATGGTGAATCAACAAATAACTTAGACTGAGATATGATATAAAAATGCATGATCATGACTGAGTATGGAATATTAAAAGAAACTAGTGAGATGACAGCAAGAAATGACCGCTAAGGGTCCAAACAATATCGGCACAAAGCCTAAACATTATATCTAGCATGGTTTACAGTTCAACTACTTTATCACACGAAGAAAACATGGATATCAACAGGATAGAGTCACTAATCGGTGCCATGAATCACCCAGGTCACAATTCTCACGGTGCACGCCCGCACGCCCGTCACTTGGCATGTGTGTCACCTCAATACTAATCACATAACACGTAGTTCCGATTTTCGAACCCTCAGAACCAAGTTTGGAAGCGTTACTTACCTCAAACCAAGCCAAAATCCTACTCCGCGATGCCTTAGCCTCTCAAATCGGCCTCCAAACATCCCGAATCTAGTCACAAGCAACACAATACGATCAATATAAGCTAAAGGAATCAATGCCATAAGAAAAATTCCAAATTATAAGCAAAATCCGAAATCAGCTCAAACCCGGCCCCTGGGCCCACGTCTCGAAATCCAACAAAAGTCACAAACCCAAAAGCCCATTCACTCACGAGTCTAACCATACCAATTTTATCAAAATCCGACCTCATTTGGTCACTCAAATCCCCAAAATCCACTCTCCAATTATCAAGCCCTAAATCCCCAAATTTCTAGCTCAAATCCCTAATTAGATGATGAATAAAGCCATGGATTCACGAAATTTATACCATTATGGGTTAGAATCACTTACCCCAACGTTCCTCCTTGAAATCCTTCAAAAAATCGCCTCTCTCCCGAGTTCCTCAAGTCCAAAGTTGAAAATGGAGAAAAAACCTCGAGCTGGGGTTTTTTGCCCAGCAAAACCGCACCTACGGTCCTAGTTCCGTACCTGCAAAACCGCATCTGCGAACAGGGCTCCACTTCTGCGGAAATTCATTAAAAAGGTGGGCTTCTCTCCTACAATCACCTGACCACATCTGCAGCCATCACAGATGCAGGGACCAAGCCGCACCTGCGATCTAACTGCGCATCTGTGCCTCACAATCCGCTTCTATGACCTCGCACATGTGGTTCCCATTCCGTAGGTGCGGAAACACCAGCAGCAGCAACTCCAGCTGCATTTTTTCCAACTCCAAACACTCCGATAACTACCCGAAATCACCCCGAGGCCCTCGAGACCATAACCAAACATACCAATAGATCCTATAACATCATACGAACTTAGTCGAACCTTCGAACCCCTCAAAAAAACATCAAAACGCCAAATTACACTCAGATTCAAGCCTAAGAACTTCTAAACTTCCGAATTCCACAAACGATGTCGAAACCTACCAAACCGCATCCGAATGACCTCAAATTTTGCACACGAGTCATAAATGACACCACGAGCCTACTCCAACTTCCAGAAATCCAATTCGACCCCGATATCAAAATTTTCACTGCTGGCCAAAACGCAAATTGAAGCCTAATTCTACCACGGACCTCTAAGTCACATTCAACCACTGATTTAATTAAGCAAGAGAGAGAGGGAATACTTTGCTGAAAATGGTGAATCTATTCTGATTTAGTGGTGAAAGAGAGTTGAAATTTTGTCCAAGACGGAAAAAGAGTAGGAAGAAGACAAGGGTGGTGGCTAGTGAGGAGTATGAGAAGGGGAAACCCTAACAAATCTTAGTATGATGAGGTTTAAATCACATGGAAGGGGGACCATTTGATCATCCTGATTATAATCGTAAGGCTGAGATTAGAGCTTCTGGACGGTTCTTTTAGATGGGCTAGGCGGTTTGGGATCCATTTGGGATTCGAAGAAAATTTGAGATATTATTCGTTTGGGCTCATTTAAATTAATCTTTGAGACTACATGGACTAATAAATTGGCCACGGAATTGGTCTGAATTTTATGGCCTTTTCCTTCTTCAAATTAATTTCGTTTGGGCTCCCTTGTCTTAATAATTTGGACTCGACAAAAAATACTTTGAGCTTATATAATATTACATATTAAAAAATAAGTGGTTAAATTCAATAATAGTCATGATAATATCAATAATCATGCTAGTTGTACTAATAATGACATAATAATTTTTGTAATAATAGTATTATCTTCAATAATTATAATTATAATAAATAGTAGTAATAATAGTAATAAATAACTAAAAATGGAGCACTAGATTATTAATGACTAGGAAGCGCCAGAAAATTAATTAGAAGAAAGGTAGGACAAAATTGGGTATCAACACTCGTCACCAACCTTTGGTAAGTTGCCCCTGCGGTTTTCAGCCCGAAGGGCATGACCCTGTAGCAGTACGTCCCCTGATAGGTGACGAAAGTGATTTTCTCATGATCCTCTTCTTCTATGAGGATTTGATATAGCCCGAATAGGCGTCCAAGAAGCTATTCATGTCCATCCCTTGCGTCGATGAGTTGGTCGATATGGGGTAACGTAAACGAATCCTTGGGGCATGCTTTGTTCAAATCTGTGAAATCTACGCACATCTTCCATTTCCCATTCTTCTTTTTCACCATGCCCACGTTGGCGACCCTCTAGGAATATTTTGATTCCCTAGCGGAGCCATTTTCCAATAGTTTTTCTACCTCTTTGTGTACTGCATCATTGATCACGGAATTAAACTTACGCCTGACCTACCTCACTGAATGGGTTGATGTTCAGCTTGTGCGTGGCGATTTTCTTGATACCCGGCATATCTGGATGGTTGAAAGCAAACAAGTCCACCTTAGTAGTTAAGAATTGATGGAATTTACCTGGTTCCTGAAATTTGCAGCCAATGTAAGCTTTCTTGCATGGGGTCGAGGTCTTCTATGGTCGATCCCACAGCTTCAACCATATAGGGGTCTCTGATGACGTCCCCTCTACCGTCACATATCGACCTCGACCATGTTGATTGCTATGCCTCTTTTTCTTTATCCTCAATTTGTGGAGTGATCGTGCAGTCTAGGGCGATGCGGTAGAATTCTCGGGATGTGCATTGTTCCCCTCGTATGCCGAATATTCCCCATGGAGTTGGGAATTTGATGACTTGGTATAAGCTGGAAGGGATGGTTCTCATGGTGTGTATTCATGGTCGCCCTATTATGGCGTTGTACTATGTGTCTTGGTCCATGATGTGGAACGTGCTTTCTAGAGTGACGCCACCGGCCAGGACGGGGAGTGTGATTTTACTAGATGGTCGCTCAACTTCATTGTTAAAACCAGTTAGCATGATGCAACGCGGCACTATCTTATCCTCGAGTTTTATTTGTGCAACTACTCGATGGTGGATAATGTACGCGCCGCTCCCATCGTCTACCATAATGCATCGCATATCGATATCAAAAATTCGTAAAGTGATAACAAGGGCATCATAGTGAGGGAAAACCAAACCTTTGGTATCTGACTTATCGAAGATGATACTTTCTTCGAGTTCATCATACCGTTCGTGGGTGATTGGCCGTTTGAGCATGTGGGTTGTGGTGAACTTCCATTGTTGATGGAAGCATCGTCACCACCGTTGATGATCATGTGGACGGTGCGGGTTGGCGAGGGCAGTTTCGGCGGTCCTTGATGTTCTTCATGTCCTCTAGCAAGTTGGTCCTTCCCCGGTCTCTCAGCAACTCTTTGAGGTGTCCCTATCGTAGCATGTTTATGACCTCCTATCTAAGGGCGATACAATCGTCGGTCTTGTGCCCTCGTTCTTGGTGGAACTCGTAAAGGGCGTCCGATTTTCTGGTACTCGGGTCTGACCTCATCTTTTGTGGCCACTTCACCTTTGGTCCGAGCTTCTCCAAGGCATAGACTGTTTCTGCAGGTGACACGCAAAAATTGTGAGCGGATAATAAACGGGGCATACCTCTTTTGTTCCGGTGAGTCCCTGTCCTTGATCTGGGTGGGCCTTTTTCGGGGTAGGGGGAGGACGCAACGGCCGCTCTAACATATGGTAGATGTCGTTCCCTATTGGGTCATGGAGCTACAAGGTCCCTTCTGGTATCATTTCTACGATCTTTGTTGGATTCGGCCTGTACCGAGGTCAATCGATGAGTTGGTCCATTGAGGTCGTCCTCGTTAGCTCGAACCTCGACACAATACGCGTTGTGTATTTCATCCCAGGTAGTTGGGGGATGGTTCATCGGCCGACTTAATAAATTTTTTGTCGCCTTCGAACCATTCCTGCTCAACGCGTTCTGAAAGGTTATGACCGTCATCCCTTCCGATACGTTCGTCAAGGTCATCCTTACTCGGTTGAACCGGGCGAGAAAGTCCCTCAATCCCTCTCCCGGAGACTGTTTATTAGCAAATATGTCATTTACTCTCGCCTCGGCCTTCTTGGCCCCAGCATGGGTCGTTACAAACTTGTCGGTCATCTCTTCGAAAGTTTCAATGGAACGCGCAGGTATTTGTGAATACCATGTTAACGCTCCTCCTATAAGGGTTTTACCGAATTTCTTCAACAAAATGGAAGACACTTGTTCTTTGGCGAGGTCATTGCCTTTCACGGCAGCAACGTAGTGAGTCACCTTCAGGGTCGTGCCATCATATATCCTGAGGTAAGGCGGCATTTTAAAAGTTTTTGGTATGGCATGTGGGGCGGCGTCATCACTGTACGGCTGCTCAACGAATCGGCTGGCATCTCTTTTTGGCAAGAGCTTAAGGGTTGGTATCTTATCGACCCTTTCTTAGTGTTCTCTATTTGGTCCCAGAGTGCTTTGTTCTCATTCTCCATTTCCTCCATCCTTTTCAGAATGGCTGCAAGAGTGTCGTCACCTGCATTATTAATGACATTGTGAGTAATGCCTGTCATTGAGGGAGGAGGAAATTGGTTATGCTGCTCGTCTGCTAGTTGTATGACGCAAGTCCTTACATTTTCTGTAGCCGTGTCCCGAGCGGGCTTATGGAAGACGCTTGTTAGCGTATCAATTAGCCAAGCTTCAAGGAGCTTTTTTACGGCTAGGGGCGTCTCCTCCGCCACAGATGTGGAGGCTCCTTTACCAAGAGATTTTGTAATGCTGCAGCGAGGAGGGGTGACCCATCTCACTTAGGGGAGGCATTGGGCATTGCTTCTTCATCCGTTGTTTCACAGTTCTCATTGATGACGTTCATGAGGTTGGTTGGCAGGTCACTTATTATTCTTGTCCTTTCTTCTCTGTTACCTGCGATATTGGATTTGTGCATACAAAGAAAGGAGATTTTGTTCTTGCTCTTCTTCTTTTTTACGTTAGCGATCCGTGTAAGTTATAGATCTAGAGGAAACTAAAAATTTAACTAGGAAATCCCCACAGACACCGCCAAATTGTTTGACCAAAAAATATAACTTTCAGCTAAAATAGTTGAGTTTATATAATAATGGGTTAAACTTAGTTAACAATAATATCTCTAGATGTGAGCTCCGAAAACGTGAATAATGTTAGACAGATCTGATGATGGATTGATAACAACATGCATTAACTGTCCAAAAAGTATGAGCAATAATGGAGGAAGAACTAGCAATAAATAACAATAAATGACATTTAAGTAAATAGGAGAAGTAGTTCACCCAATAAAGGATGAACTAGATGATTGTCCCTCCTGACAATGATGAATGACAGACAAATCCTAGAATGTTCGAATTATTCTCGGATCTGATGGAAAAGTGTGGAATAATATGAATAATAATCTTGATGAAAATGTAGTGTTTGTATCTTTATAAGAGAGAGAATCTTTTATCAAAAGTGTGTTCTTATTAAATGAATGTCATGTACCCTCATTCATTGTCTTTTTTTCCTATTTGTATGGGACATATCCCTAATAAACTCTAATAGTACAAGTGTAGAGAATATCCACTAAAATATTCTCTTTAATATCCTATTCTAAAAATTACCGTTACAGCTATATCTGCGGTGTTCGACCTCGACCATTGCTGACATCTCGACCACAAGTCTCGCTGCTTCCTGGTCGACCTCGACTTACTCTTTCCTCAATGCTACCTTGCCCTAATTATTCTGGGGCAGATTCCGACCTATACAAGGGCCTCAAGTATTTCTGAGGCCTAAAGCAATGATTTTAGTGGCTTTGGGTGGAGCTGCCCAGGAGGTGAGATTAGGGGTGAGGCAGGTTAAAATTTTGTAGGTTAAGATAAAATTCGGACCGCACAGCTTCCCATCCCTAACCGTAATTTCATTGACTCTCAATGAATACTTACGTGGTCTAGTAAGCATTGATGATGCTTTAAGCAATAATTAGTAGGCAAAGCAGTGGGGAGGCATTACTAAGAAAATGCAATGCAGTAATGCTAACAGAAACGTAAGTCGTGAGAAGCATAACTAGTTATAAGCATGTCAACCGGGTCAACAGTCAACTTGTACCAAACATCTCCCGAAAATAAACCTATCTTCCCATAAACTAGCACAATCTCAAAATTAACCAAAACTTCATCAATTCTTCATTCTCAATCAAGCTGTGTTCCATTCCCTTCCTTTCCCTTTTCCCATTTAGCCACCATCTCTAGCAAACTGCTTGTTTCAAAATTCAACATGTCACATCTTTTTTCTTGATTTCTTTCATTTTGCATCAATTAACATATTGCTTATTTATTCTTACGAACTATCCTTTTTTTCTCCTTCTTGAGATCTATTATAGCAAAATGGTGAAGAATCACTTAGATAAAAATGGCAGCTTTACAGGCAGCCCAAAACCACCTCGTTCGGCCACGTCCACTGAGGCGTCATGCGCTGATCAACATTCCAGAAATAGCAGCCAGGAAGAGTTAGATCATTCATTGAACACTCATATTGAAGACATTAAGAAATTATCCGAAGATATTGATCGATTCGTGGAATCTCTTTCCATGTGCCATGATAAATCAAATCCCCCTCAAGTCCCTGATTCGGTCGAGACCTTTTCCAAAATGGTCGAGTCCAGGATCAAAAAGTATAACTCTTGCGAAAATGCCACCAGATTTTGCAAGATGGCAGAGGAGGACACTTGTTTTATAGAAGCAGTGACAATGTTATCCAAATTAACAAATTCCTTGAGTGAATTTCCATCAGGTTCAATGACCACGAGGTCGTTGAACCTAACGAGCATGGTCTTGCAACGTGCCATGACTTTCATGGAAGAAGAATTGAGAAACTTATTAGAAGATTCTAGAGTGTCTTCCAATTCTAGAGTTCTTAAAAATTCGTCATTCAATGCGAACAATCTATTAGACGGGGAGCAATGTGTTTTGACACTTTCAGAATCCAGTGGAGAAGAGGAATATCCGTCGTATTCTCCAGATGTATTGACAAGAATGAATCGAATTGCCTCAGCCATGATCTTGGCTGGCTATGAAACAGAATGTTGTCAAGTGTATTCGATTTCGAGAAGAAATGCATTCAGTGAACAAATGAAAAAGCTCGAATTCGAGAGGATAAACATGGAGGATGTTCAAAGAATGCCATGGGATTCTCTAGAAGGAGAGATTACAAGGTGGATCAGAGTTGTAAAAAGTTGCTCGACAACTCTGTTCCCTGGCGAAAAGAGACTCGGAGACTCTGTTTTCTCCGATTCTCCTATGATTTCCCGAAGCTTATTTAGCAACCTGGCGCGCGCCATTGTGATTCAGCTTCTCGACTTTGCTGAGGCCGTCTCAATGACCAAACGCTCAGCCGAGAAGCTGTTCAAATATCTAGACATGTATGAAGCTATACGTGATCTTATCCCAACGATCAACGAGTCGTGTTCCAACGAATGTGAGAATGAATTGAAGTCCGAGATTTCAGCTACCGGAGACAGGATAGGGGAGTCAGCTGTAAGCATATTCTGTGATCTCGAAAATTCCATTAAAAATGATGTGGCGAGGACACCAGTCCCGGGTGGGGCAGTGCACCCGTTAACGCGTTACGTTATGAATTATCTAAAATATGCATGTGAGTACAAAGATACCCTAGAGCATATTTTCCAGCAACATGTAAAATTGGAGGAATCCAATTCCCCTGCCAAATTGAAACCAACATTGGAGGTAGAAACAGAGAGCGAAAGCCCCCACGGTTCTGAAACAGTAGCTGGGACAACGCCGTTCTCAATACAGTTAGTCACAATAATGGACCTTTTGGATACAAATCTTGAAGCTAAATCAAACCTGTACAGAGACCCTGCGTTGCGCCACATTTTCTTAATGAACAATGGTAGGTATATCTTACAAAAAGTTAAAGGGTCCGCGGAGATACACCAAGTGATGGGCGACACGTGGTGTAGGAGAAGATCAACGATCGTGAGACAATACCACAAGAATTACCAAAGGGAAACATGGGGTAAGGTACTCCAAATCCTAAGCCATGACGGAATGCAAGTCCATGGGAAAGTAGTGAAGACGACAGTGAAAGAAAGGTTCAAGAATTTCAATACAATGTTTGATGAAATACACAGGAGTCAAAGCAGTTGGGTTGTGAGTGACGAGCAGCTTCAATCAGAGCTTCGTGTTTCGATATCAGCTTTGGTAATTCCAGCTTATAGGTCATTTTTTGGGAGGTTTAGACAGTATTTGGACAGCGGAAAGCAAGCAGAAAAGTATGTAAAGTACCAGCCAGAGGACATTGAAACATTGATTGATGGACTATTTGATGGTAATTCTGCATCAATGGCCAGGAGGAAGACATAGCTATCGTTATTCATGCTAAAGAAAGACTCCGAGAATTTTTGTATAACATATTATTATTGTATTTCATTTCCCTCTTTTTATATTTCAACCTTCTCAACTTTTCCTTTTATACATGCGTAACTGGACTTGTATTAGACTCTTTTTTCTGTACCTAGTTTTATACCTTCTGTAATTGATCCTGTTAAATTTATTTTTGGTAAATATCTAGTGATCAACTGTTTACAGTCCTATCAGTTCAACAAAATTAAACTAGTCATACATCTTAAATTTGACTTTACAGGCTTAATTTTTCATTTTCTGAATTTGGAAATTTAGCTGTTGGGCAGGTTTTTTGTCTTTTGAGGGTGAACGAGTTTCCTGGGAGTGAATACATTTTTTGCCTTTTCCCTTAATTTCCAGTTTCTTTGTCGTTTGCCATCTTCTCCAGTTCTCCTATTTGAAAATGAGTTGGACTCATGAGGCCGACCCTCCTAGCTCGCTGGTCCGGTAAGGTTGGGCTAAAAATGTTAAGGCCCATTTAAAATAAAGGCTTAATAATCCAGAAGTGCACGGTTAGCCACTAATAACACATGTATTTACTTTTAAGCCATTGTTTAAAATATTTTTAGTCTTTAGCCGCTGCTTTAATAAACTTTAACTGTCCGGATGAAAATACCCTTCTGCTCATGTCCTTAACTTTTGAACTTAACTTCAGGACTTCAGGACTACATGCCCTTAACTTTTGAACTTGTAACTGTAAGTTCAGGACCAAGTGTCCTTAACTTTTGAGCTTGTTAGTCTAATTCAGGACCTATTGTCCTTAACTTTTGGGCTTCTTAGCCTAAGTTCAGGACCTATTATCCTTAACTTTTGAACTTGTAACTGTAAGTTCAGGACCTATTGTCCTTAACTTTTGAGCTTGTTAGTCTAAGTTCAGGACCAAGTGTCCTTAACTTTTGAACTTGTAATTCTAAGTTCAAGGGTGTTGGTTATGTCTATGGCGGTTATCTCCAATTCCTTCGCTAGCTGAAATGGACTACAAAAGGTTTTCCTTTTTTGTTTCTGTTTAATATCGTTTTGTTTTTTCGTGAACGTATATTGATGTGGAGAATAGTAGTTTACAAATATGTTTGTAGTTCTAACTGAGTATTTTGATGTGGGGTTCACTTTTCTGGAAAAAGAAAATGCAAGTTTTATTATTTGTATTGCGTTTCTTCTGAAAACAATAAACTACGGCGGTACACTTCTTCTCCCTAACATGAAAGAGATAGAAGAAAGGGTAATACAGTCTTTTCATATTAATTTTAATAGACTAGTGGTTACTATTATTAAGCATTGAAAATGCTGGATAAAAAATAAATATCACTTTAAAAAGTGACTACCCCACACAATTTTTACGCTCCAGTCAGCTTGCTGGTTTCATGGGGCTGAGGTGGCCTAAGTCCAAACATCAGGAAATTACATCAATGACATTGAAAATTGATGGTCTTGATTTTTTTTATCCCAGTTTGTCTATGAGCAGACTTTTAAAGGTTAAAAATCAAAAGTGTTGCCCATGGGTAGTGGTGCAAAATTGATAAAAGAACACAGTTATCCATTAATATTATCCATTAAAAAATGAGTTGGATAATAAACTTTTTAAAAATGGGTTAAATACGGATAAGAGTCATATTATCCACTTAGAAAATGGATAATCAGTGAATAATCAATGAATTACTTATGTGTTTAACTTGTACATTTGTAAACCCCAAATTGGGAGTTCCTCGAGCTTGGGAGACTAGGAATTCTCCCAATAGTGATCATATTTCAAAAGTCATGGATAATATAGATATCCATATTATCCGCCGGTTAACTTATTTTTTATCCTTATTAAATATAGTTCGGATCGGATAATTTGTCCATTTTTGACATGTCCCATATCCGACCAGACCCGCCCATTTGCCATCCTACTCATGCGTCAAGCGAGGGATAACACTTGTTAAACTTGACGTTCGGCAAACGGGGTCAGAAAATTAATAGTGGTACCGAGGTATCCTATTTGTGCAAATCATTAAAATAATCATAGATTATTAATCAACTTAAAAATAAAATCTTAAATTAAACTAAAGTGAATTAGAGGAACATAAAATAAATTGTCATTGCATTTAAAGAATAATTTTCTTAAAAAAATAAATAGTTGCAACTTTATTATTTTGGCTAAACCCTTTTTTATTTGGCTAAATGTAATGAAGCTCCAACCAATTTTTTACCGATTTGGCTCGAAAAAAATATACACTTAAAATAAATAGATATTATATCCAAAGAAGAATTTAAAAAATCCAGAGTTGATACTTTATTATTTTGACTAAAACTTATTCTATTTGGCTAAAATGATGCAAAGTTAGGATAAATATGATGCAATATTGAATTTTATTGAGGATTTTTCATAAAACACTATAGTTTAGAGCCTTGTGATTATAATTTGTCTAATTACCATTCTTAATTATTGTTCAGTTGTTACCAGCTTATATCACTTGTATTCAAACGTGCAATGAATACAATCAAGGCGGATACAGAAATACGAAAAAATAATATGCTCTTTGCTAAGAGTTGAACTCAAGACCTTCACTAACAAAGCAGATGCTCTAACCAACTGAGCTACGAGAGCTTGTTTCTCTCTCATTTCAGTTTAAAACAATTAATCTCTTATTTTACAGATTTACAATAAATTCAAAAATAGCTATGTATGGTAAATTTGTTGAAAGTATTGTCACATAATTTTTCCAATTTTATTTCCAACTAAGAAGAATTTTCTTAAAATTAAGCAAAGTTAGGGTAAGATTTGAATTTTTAATTAACTATTGAAAAGTTATTCCTCTTAAAAGCTACTCCCTCGTCCAAAATAAGTAATTTTTTGTTGTTTTCACACAGATTAAGAAATCCACCTTTTAACATTAATTAGCAATGAAGTTGACCATATTAACCTTTACTATCTCTTCACATAAATACTCCTAACACATACTCCAACACTATTTACTCCAAGGGCAATGTAGGAAAGAAATAATTAATTCATTCTTGAAATCTGGAAAAATCACTTATTTTGGACCACAAAAAAAAGGCCAAAAAATCACTTATTTTGGACCGCAAGGGAGTAATATTCTATTTTCTTAACTCACGCACCTAAAAAATATATATTCATAGTCACATCAGCGCTCATGGAGACATGGAGTAAAGACAATCAAATAGCCAAGTCAGAAGGTAATCAAGAATATAAATAATTAATGCGTAAAATTAATAAGCCGTGTCGAGTTTAAAGGAGTTTTTAAGTATTCTGCCCTAATTCTTTTTGCTTTCTAATAAACTAGCAATTCTGGAACATCAAGTTAATTAGGCGGGCTACACTGTAATAATGAGAAAAGAGTGGAGTAGTATTAAGCAGCCCATATGCCATTGAATGAGTAAACCTATTACAGTAAAAAGATGACGTTACGCGCTTATGCTTGTTGTCTATCACTCATTCTATCTCCTAATTTATGTGTCAATAGTCCAGATTTCGAGAGTTAAAATTTTTATTTTAATCATAAATTCAGACATAAAATTTTTGAAATTCTTTTATTTATAAATTACATATTTAAAAAAGTACGTAAAAATATTATAAATTATATTAAGTAATAATTTAACTAAAACATACAAAAAAATCATGATAAATAAACTTATTTAACTCTGGATATTCGAACCGCCACATAAATTGGAGTATTAGAGTAAAGGTAGGACAAAAAAAGGCATTGAAGTGAAAATAAAAGATGGACAGCCTTGACCCCAACCTTCCGCCGTTATTTCGCCGCATCTCTAAATTCTCCGCTGCCTAATTACTCAAATCAAAGGCCTTGAGTTCGTTCCTTTTATTATTTTTGTCTTCTTATAGGAAATGCCATAACCTGTATTAGTATTCTCTTTTTCTTTCTTATAAAATGTAAGCAAAATAATAAATAAACCTAGCGCCTGTGGCGTTTGGATTATGAAACGGCTTGTTTTTTCTTTTTAATTTACCTTTTCCATTGCATAAGGTGATAATGAAAGAGAAATGGCAACAGGAATTATTGGTATAGTATATAAAACTGCAATAAAATTGAATAGAGCAAGTTTATACTTCTCTAGTTTTTGTCATTACACTTCAGTCCTTACTTTATTAAAAAATTTAATAGGCTAAATTAGGATAAACGTAATATAATCCTACAATATCAATTCATGTGTGCTACATCTAACAATTGTGTCATCCACAACGATTATATATTTTTCTAAGGCAACTTAAGTCCAAATTTAGAAATATAGGGGGAAAAAATAGAAGGTCGAGCGGAAATGTGATGGAGATCGCGGTGTTCACCAACGTTTGAAAATTTTTCAATTTGCTATTTCTGATATTCAATTATTTATTAATGGCGACTGTATGGGTCCAAATTTGGATAACCACGACCACGACCACAGACGAGCACGACTAACGGCGAGGTCATCACAGCTTAACGTGACTCCGATACGAGGCGCTAAGGAGGTTCCTTGGAGGGGGCCCAGGAATATGTTTTGTAGGATCCAGAAGGGGTTTGTCCCTTCTAATATAATGAGGGGAATAACTTTGTAAAGGGGGAGGCTTCTTTTTCTTTTCTCTCTCTCAGTAACATCTCTAAGATATAGCAACAATTGTAATACTTTCCGATAAGCATTTTCTAACATCCAATCACAGATCTTCATGAGATTAAACAATTTTTGTGTGTTCATTACCTATCTTCTTTCGTTCTAAGTGATTATTATTCTTTGCTAAGATTTACCCTTTCATTTTCATTGAATTATTTGTTCAAAAAGGTTGTGATATCTTTTGATAAAAATAATTTGGCGCCGTTTGTGGGGATTTCTATAGCCAAGATTTTAGTTTCGCCTAGATCATCGAAAGATGTAAACACCTGCTCTGAACCTCGCAGAGTTCGGCAATGGCAGGAAAGGGAGAGACAAGATCGAAGGCGATAGTAGACGTCACGAACAACCTGCTAGGCTCCATCAACGAAGCCGGCAGGGAAAATGATGAAAGCATAACGCCAAGTGTTACACTCGAGGGAAATATCGTGCCCACCCCTCATGAAAGCGTGATTATCTCACGCGAGAAGGAAACCTTAACATCCACAGCAGGAGAAGCACCACCGGCTGTGAAGAGACTATTAAAGGAATGGCCGACAAACACCTTGAGCAGCATACTGGACAAACCCAATCAAAGGAATATCGGAGGCTCAATACACGCAGAAACCGCAGTTGTCGCTGATGATCCGAAAACTCCAATCGCAGGTAACACTCATATTGTCGTTGACGCAGATAATGATGCAATCGCAGCTATTCTAAAGAAAATGGAAGATATGGAGAACGAGAACAAAACACTCCGTGATCAGATGAAAGAACATCAGGAAAGAGTCGATAAAATACCGGGCGCTCCGAAGTTGCTACCAAAACGCGATGCAGGCCGATTCGTCGAGCAACCGTATAGTGAAGGAGCAGCCCCCCATACTATCCCGAAAACATTCATAATGCCGCCACATTTGAAAATATACGATGGCACTACGGATCCGGAGGATCACCTGATTCACTATGCCACCGCGGTAAAAGGCAACGATCTGTCAAAAGAACAAGTTCCCTCGGTACTGTTGAAAAAATTCGGCGAAACTCTGACAGAGGGAGCGCTGACATGGTACTCCCAACTACCAGCGAGGTCAATATCGACATTCGAAGAAATGGCAGATAAGTTCGTAACCGCCCACGCGGGAGCGAAAAAGGCGGAAGCCAGAGTAAATGACATCTTCGCCGTCAGACAAACGATGGGCGAGGGACTTCGAGACTTCCTAGCCAGATTTAACAGGGTAAGAATGAGCCTACCCAATGTTTTGGAGGGAATGGCAGTGGCAGCCTTCCAGAATTGGTTAAACAGAAGCGGGTCGAAAGCAACCAAAAAATTGTTAAGCAGGCTCATGAAATACCCTCCCACTACATGGGAAGAAATCCATAACGCCTATTATGACGAAGTAAGAGCGGATGAGGAAGACTTGAATGGACCGCTCCAGCGGTTAACATCGGTCCAGACCGAAGCAAGGAGGGAGAGCCGTAATGACGGGCGAAGGGATCAACTATACCGTTTCAATCTAGAAAGGCATCAACCTTACATCCGGGCGTCATCCCACCACCACCTCGACAAGCAGATGTCATGCCCCGATATACCGGGCCACACCGAAATGAAAGAGGTATGCCTCCATTTCTTTCCGCTCATAACTTTTGTGTTTCTCCTTCAGAAATAGTATATGCACTGGAAAAGCTCGGCACAAAGGTGCAGTGGCCACAAAAGATGAAGTCGGACTCGAGCACCCGGAGATCGAATGTCCTGTGTGAATTCCACCAGGAAAGGGGACACAAAACCGAAGACTGCATAGGTCTGCGGCAAGAAGTAGTAAGAATGTTAAACCAGGGGCACCTCAAGGAACTGCTGAGCGGCCGAGAACGAACCAACTTCGCTCGAGGACGCGATCAACCTCAGGGACCATCGAAGCCACCCTCGCCAGCCCGTATCATACAAATGATCATCGGAGGCGGCGATAATGTAGCAATCAACCATGTGAAATTCACCACCACACATAAACTCAAGCGGACAATCGCCTATGAACAGTATGATGACTTCGAAGATAGTATCATCTTCGATAAGTCGGATGCCAACGATTTGTCTTTCCCCCACTATGATGCTTTAGTTATAATCTTACGTATTGCTGATACAGATGTGAAAAGAATAATGGTTGACGACGGGAGCGGCGCGTGTATTATCCGTCCCAGAGTCGTCTCACAGATGAGACTCGAGGATATGATAATACCTCGTTGCATAACACTAACGAGTTTAACAATTCAGTGGAACGGACCTCGGGAGAAATAATGTTGCCCGTTCTGGCAGGAGGGGTCACCCTAGAAACGACGTTTCACGTCATGAACCAAGAAACAACCTACAATGCTATCATAGGGCGTCCGTGGATACATGTCATGCGAGCCGTCCCGTCTAGTTTCTATCAAGTAATCAAATTTCCTACCCCCATGGGGGATATTTAGCATCTGAGGCGAGCAACGCACCGCCCAAGAATGCTACTGCATCGCCCAGGATTGCACACACACCAAACAACTTCAAGGGGCAAGTGCGGAAGCATAGCAATCAGCCATGTCGGGAACCAAACCCGACGTACAAATAGAGGCCATCAAAGACCCGGATGTCATAGAAGCCTGCAAGGCTACCATAGAAGACCTCGACCCCGTCCAACTGGACAACACCAACGGCACGAAAAAGGCCTACATCGGACACAACCTCTCAGAACCAGGTAAATATCATGAGTTCTTAACTAACAATGCCGATTTGTTTGCCTTTTCCCATTCAGATATGCCATGAATCTCGAGGGATATCGCCACACAGAAGCTTAATGTCGATCCTCTATACCCACCGGTGCGACAAATGAGGAGAAAGTTTAATGCCGCCATCAATGAGGCGGTTAGTGAAGAGGTTGATAAATTACTCGCTAATAGTTCCATCCGAGAGTCGAAATATCCCCAGTGGGTCGCCAATGTGGTCATGGTCATAAAGAAGAACGGAAAATGGCGGATGTGTGTCGACTTCACCGACCTGAACAAAGCATGACCGAAAGATTCGTTCCCGCTACCACACATCGACCAGCTCATCGATGCGACGGCGGGACACGAACTACTAAGCTTCTTGGATGCCTACTCTGGTTACAACCAAATTCTAATGGCCGAAGAAGACCAAGAAAAGACCACTTTCATCACTCACCGAGGAACGTACTGCTACAAAGTAATGCCGTTCAGACTCAAGAATGCAGGGGCGATGTATCAAAGATTAGTCACCAAAATGTTCGAAGAACAACTCGGTAAGACCATGGAAGTCTACATCGATGACATGCTAGTAAAATCAAAAAAGAAAGAGGATCACATTGGTCATCCGAAGGAAGCCTTCGAGATTCTGAGGCAATATGGGATGAAATTGAATCCCGAAAAATGCGCCTTCGGCATAACTTTGGGAAAATTCCTTGGTTTTCTGGTGTCGCAAAGGGGTATCGAGGTCAACCAAGATCGGATCAGAGCCATCGAAGGAATACCGGAGACGTTGACCAGCAAGAAGCAGGTGCAGAAATTAACAGGACGAATAGCCGCCCTGTCGAGGTTCATTTCACGATCATCAGACAGATGCCTTAAATTCTTCAATGTGCTGAGAAAAGACCACGGATTGCCGCGGAATGCAAAATGCGTCGACGCCCTGAGAAAGCTGAAAGCGTACCTATCCTCGCCACCACTACTCGTCAAGGCAGACCCGGGTGAATGCCTACTAGTATACCTGGCAGTCTCCGAAGTCGCGGTAAGTGCAGTCTTGATCTGCGAAAACAAAGGTATGCAATCTCCGATTTACTATATCAGCAAAACCTTAATTGATGCCGAAACAAGGTACCCACACCTTGAGAAACTAGCTTTGGCACTAGTCGTAGCTTCACAAAAGCTTAGACCATATTTTCAATGTCACTCCATAAAAGTGGTGACAACCTTCCCCCTTAGGGGCATCTTACACAAACCTGAATTATCGGGTAGATTGGCCAAATGGGCCATAGAATTAAGCAAGCACGACATAACATACCAACCGCGAACTGCCATTAAGTCGCAAGTGCTCGCCGATTTCATCGCTGATTTCAGCGCCGAAATATTGCCTGAAGTGGAGCAGGAGGCGCTCCGCGCTTCCGCACATTTCGACCTTTGGGTCCTCTACACTGACGGCGCATCTAATGCATCGGGATCGGGATCGGGACTGGGACTTGTCCTCGAGGTTCCTACGGGCGAAGTAATTCGCCAGTCCGTACGATGACCCGAGATGACTAACAACGAAGCCGAGTATGAAGCTGTGATTGCAGGGTTGAAATTAGCCCTCAAATATGGTGCTCGACGACTCGTCCTCCATTGTGACTCCCAACTCGTAGTGAACCAAGTCACTGGGACTTTCCAAATCGAAGAACAAACACTACAAAAGTACCAGTCAGAAATTCACAAACTGCTACCAGAATTCGATGAATGCCGCCTCGACCAAATACCCAGGGCGCAAAATATCGAAGCAGATGGCCTCGCCAAGCTAGCAGCCGTCACCAAAAACATCAACAAGGAAAACGTGGCCACCCTTCTACATTCCGCCATAGACCAAGTCGAGGTACATTCTGTAAACCTAACCTGGGACTGGCGAAACCACCTCGTAACATATTTGCAGGATGGAACGCTCCCACAAGATCAGAAAGAAGCCAAAAAGCTTCGAATACAGGCAGCTAGATACAGTCTCGTAAATGGTGATCTCTACAAGAGAACGTTCGGCGGCCCCCTGGCCAAATGTCTTGGGCCAAACCAAACAAGGCGAGTACTAGAAGAGGTACATGAGGGGCATTGCGGCGCCCACACAGGAAATCGCTCCCTCGTCCGATGCCTCATCCGCGCCGGATACTACTGGCCCATCATGAAAAAAGAAGCCGTGGACTACGTCAGGAAGTGTGAACTGTGTCAAAAGTACGCCCCCATTATACACCAAGCAGGGGAACACCCCTGCATTCCGTCACTTTGCCATGCCCATTCATAAAATGGGGATGGACATTGTCGGACCCCTCCCAGCAGGACGAGGTAAGGTACGTTTCCTTTTGGTTTTAACTGATTATTTTTCTAAATGGGTGGAAACAGGTGCATACACTCAAATACGTGAGCAAGAGGTCATCACAATCATATGGAAAAATATAATATGCCGCTTCGGCATCCCCAAAGAAATCAGCTGTGACAACGGACCTCAATTCGTCGGAAAGAAAACGACCGAATTTTTCGAAAAATGGCACATCAAACGAATACTCTCCACACCCTACCACCCCGCCGGCAATGGCACGGCCGAATCTTCCAATAAGGTAATACTGAATATCTTGAAAAAAAAGCTCGAGGACGCCAAAGGGCTATGGCCTGAACTACTACCAGAAGTACTGTGGGCATACCGCACTACACCAAAAACCAGTACAGGCGAGATGCCACATTCACTAGTCTACGGAACCGACGCAGTTATACCCGTCGAGGTCGGAGAACCTAGCTTGAGATACTCCAGCGAGAGCGGACCAAATAACGACGAAAGTAGGCTACAAGATCTGGATGAAGTCAAAGAACGAAGAGACATGGCCCACATAAGAATGGTAGCCCAGAAGCAACAAGTAGAAAGGTATTACAACAAGAAGGCCAAAGTGCGACCGCTCAAGGTCAGAGATTACGTCCTCAAAGCTAAAACACAAGCAGCGAAAGACCCTAATGAAGGAAAACTAGGAACAAACTGGGACAGACCATATAAAATCACGGGGGCAGCAAACAAAGGGGCATTCCAGTTAGAGACAATGGAGGGAAACTACTCCAAAACAATTGGAACGTCGCTCATCTCAAATACTTCCACTTCTGAAAGGAGGCGTCACCTGAGTCGTACTCTATTTCCCTCATCCGGGTTTTGTCCCAATTGGGTTTTCCTCGTGAGGTTTTTAATGAGACGGCAAGGGAGGCATCTCGAGGTTTGAAGTATTGTTCATTACCCCACCCATCGACGTATTCTCCGGACCATGTAATGAAGGGACTGGATATAGATAGTCAAATCTCCATTGTATATGCAAAGTCGACATGTGATTCTTACAAGAATATATTCAAATCTCCATTGTATATGCAAAGTCGACATGTGATTCTTACAAGAATATAATTAAAACTCATGTATGAACAAAGTCTACAGGTATTTTCCTACGGGAATATGACCAAACCGCCACTATGAATATCCCGATGGCCAAGGCCATCGATGAAAATGTGTTCGACTTCGTTCGAACTACGACGGGATCCTACTTCGACGATAGTTCGAAGCAACATCCCAATGGACAAGGCCATCGACAAAAATGTGTTCGACTTCGTTCAAACTACGATGGGATCCTACTTCGACGACAGTTCGAAGTAACATCCCAATAGCCAAGGCCATCGACTAAAATGTGTCCGACTTCGTTCGAACTACGACAGGATCCTACTTCGACGACAGCTCGAAGCAACATCCCAATGGCCAAGGCCATCAACGAAAATGTGTTCGACTTCGCTCGATCTACAACGGGATCCTACTTCGACGACAGTTCGAAGCAATATCCCAATGGCTAAAGGCCATCGACAAAGCAAAATCCGCCTAAAAACTCGACAAGTATTCGAGAAACCCTAAATACTATAAAGGTCACCACCAAAACAATTTCATCATTTACAGCAAAAGTCACTAACTCCTATCTTCACAACAGGCTCAAGCACGCCCATACAAAAACCTTGAAACAAAAATAAATTACAAAATTACACATCAACCTCGTTGGGGTAGGCATCCTCATACAAAGAGTCGGAGGTAAGGCGTTTTGCATCATTAAAGATGACTTCATCCCCATCAGGCGTGCGGGGGTCGTATCCACATGTCTCACGAGCTGAACGAGTTTCGGCACGGACACCTTGAAGTTTAGTTTCAAACGCCCTCCCTTCTACAAAAAGAGCCTTATATATGTCGAGACGGGCCTCAGCATAAACCCACAACTTGTATGCACGATGAGGTACGATAGGCTCGGCCGAAGTACGGGAAGTAGAAGGTTGATGGCGTCGATTCGCATCCTCCGCCCTCAAGACAGATAACTCAGCCTCCAACTCCTTGATACGGCCCTCAAGACCTGCCACTTTGAGTGCAGAAGTCTCTTTTTGGCCCGCTCTGACCTACAGGTACGGAGGGTATCCTCCAAAACCGCCGCTTCAGAAATGGTGGCCGCCAGTCTGTCAGCACCCACATTCAACTCACTCGTAAGCTCATCAATCTTCGCCGACTTCGCGCTCAATTCAACAATCAAACCGGCCACCTTTGCATGCAGATCAACATTCTCGGCCACAAATGCCCCTACTTAACTCCAGCTCATCCTCCTTCATTAAGAGACGCTTCGAGCTCACTACTACGGGCGATGGCTCTCACCAAGTCCTCTTCCTGCTCCCTCAATTCTTCGACCTTGTGTGCCAGTTGGTCTTCCCTTTGCTTAAGCCCTTCACGAAACAGTTGGAAGTCCGGGTCCTGAGTATAGATATCGGCCATCGCATGGTGCTTGGTGCGATATTGTTGATTTTTGGTAGACATCTTCCCGTAGATGGCCGTTCTTTTTCTTTCCCGGCGCTCACGCTCGGCTTCCATGACAAGAGTCTGCCATAAAGAAAGAAGTAAAAAATAATAGATAAGAAAAACCGACAAAAAACCCAAATAGCAAGAGAAAAGAAAACTTTCCCCGCAAAGCCATGCCGGCAACGCTCTGAGATAACTCCACGTCACTCATCGTTCTGAGCACCTCATTTTTGAGGGCAGCACATAAAGGGGCTAAGGCAGAAGCCACCTGCTCATAATTCGACAACAAGTTGTAATTACCAGGGATAACTATATGTCGGTCGGAACCCTCCGTCCTGACCTCTACACAAGTGTGGCATTCCGTAAATTCGTGAATGTCCTCCGGGTCTACGTCCAAACCTGAGCCTTCGCCTTCAACATGCGGACCCCTCTAACATTGGAGGACGCACCTCCCTCCGTAGAACACACCGAACCACCTCCTGGGAGAACCCCATCCGTTTGGGGAGACCTACCCGCCAAGATAGCATCGACCATGAAAGTAGGTACGGGTGCCGTCTGTGATGCACCTACTCGGCTTCTACTAGTGTCCACTGCCACCCCTTTCCCGAGCTCCACTCTCCTCTTTTTCTGCAGTGATGACTCATCCCCATTAGAGGATTCATCTAAGAGGTGAGGGCTCGGGACAGAAGAAGCCTCTTCCCTCACGACCAAACCTCGAGAGGAACATTCTATTTGGTGCGGTGGATTACAACCCCCTCGAGCTGGTTCAGCTAAGGTAAACTGCGTTCCCGCAATAGCAACGGCTTGTCGGAATGCAGGGACTGGGGTCGTGCGTCTGGATACCCCTCGACCTGCCATCGTAAAGAATTGTATTAGTAGTTAACGACGCATGACCAACGATGTAATGTGAAGGAAGAAGCTTACCAGACGAAACCTTAGGGCCGTAACGTCTCACGAAGGAAGGCCAATCTCGAGTCTCTACTGCATGGGGCAATAGACGAGCCACCCAATCCTTTATGTCAGCAATAGGGCGGGGTAGACGCCCCATAACTACAAGCAAGAAGCAGACAAACTATAAGGAACGAAGAAGAGAAGAAAGAACAAAAAGAAGAAAGAAGTGGCGACACTCACGTTTATCATTCCACCGCTCCGGGAACCTAGCAGGGTCGGATACGATGTGGGCAGTTCTGACGAAGAAATACTTGTGCCAGAACTTACGACTCGCCCGGTCGTCGGTTCCAACTACTAACCCTTTTGTTCCACGATGCCTCAAATGCACCATCGTGCCCCTATGAAAGCTCGACGAGAACAGATGCAAGAGGTGATGGATAGTCACCTCACACCCCGCCAACTCCGCATACTTCGTCAGCTGCAGAAGTACCTTAAGCGTGTACGGTGAAAGTTGTGCCGGGTAGACTTGATAAAATCTACAAAATTCCTCCGCTAGCTGAGGAAGAGGGAAAGAATAACCAATCACAAAAGGGTACTCGTAAAAGGCGTTGTACCCAGGTCTGTGGACTTCCACGAAGTCCATTCCCGCCAAAACCATATCTACATGGGCGGGAATGTTGTATTTTGCACGGAGAGCGTCTATATGAGCTCGGTCCGTCTCAGAGATCACTGGGGGAGGAGTAGGAGAAGGATCCTTGAGCAAGTCACTCCGGGATAAGGGGTGCCTCGACAGTAGCTCCTCCACGGTAGGAAAGCTACCCCATCTTCCACCATTATGTCCTCACCACTGGAGGGAAAATCCACGGACAGCGGGTCCGCCTCAGAAACCCCTTCGTGGGATAGATGTGTTCTAGGCATTGTTGTGGCAGGAAAGATATTAGAGTAGCAGAGGAAGTGTAGGTGAAGAATGAAGGAAGAAAGAGCATAAAAACTGCGAGAACGAATGCCGGAAAGACGAGGATGAGTAACCGGAGGTGAAATGGCCAAGAGTTTTCAAAATAACAAATCCTCCACCTATTTATAGGATTGGGTAGCATCGGGATCAAAGCCAAAAGCAGCAGAGTGGCACCGGAATCGAGGTGAAAGGCTGCAAATTGGTACCAGAAGCGACATGCCGTCAACCCCAGTCTCGAAAACGCGCGTAATGATGACAAAAAGGCAGATGACGTCATTTCATGATGAGACACAGCACTGATACCTTGTTGAGCACGTTGACCCCCTGCAGTTGACCAGGATGTGGTACTTCACGAAACCAAATTTCTCTGCGAAGGGCAAATGGTGTCCGCTTATCGAGGACGCGTCGAATTGCGACCTCTACAAGCGGAGGGACTAACTGTATGGGTCCAAATTTGGATAACCACGACCACAACCACAGACGATCACGACCAACGGCGAGGTCCTCACAGCTTAACGTGACTCCGATACGAGGTGCTAAGGAGGTTCCTTGGAGGGGGCCCAGGAATATGTTTTGTAGGATCCAGAAGGGATTTTTCCCTTCTATATAATGAGGGGAATAACTTTGTAAAGGGGGAGGCTTCTTTTTCTTTTCTCTCTCTCAGTAACATCTCTAAGATATAGCGACAATTGTAATACTTTCCGATAAGCATTTTCTAACATCCAATCACAGATCTTCATGAGATTAAACAATTTTTGTGTGTTCATTGCCTATCTTCTTTCGTTCTAAGTGATTATTATTCTTTGCTAAGATTTACCCTTTCATTTTTATTGATTGATTTGTTTAAAAAGGTTGTGATATCTTTTGATCAAAACAACGACCATTTTCTAACCTTCATATTATGACTTTCCTTTTTATATTTTTTTTACTTGGTGTGAATTTTAAAGTTAGTGACAACAATATGATTTTTAAAATTTTGATTTGGTGATATTGATATTCGGCCTCTTAAAATATTATACAAAAATCACACCTACTAAATACGGTAGGATTCGAATTCCTTTTCCTCTTTTCCGTTTCTATTTTATTCTCGATTTACATTTGTTCCATTCAGTTTGTTCAATTTTAATTCGGTAATTCAGTTTTCATCTAATTATCAACACCCAGCGGAGAGCTTGGTTAAACAACAAACTTTCTTCAATATGGAGTAATTGATATATTGCGTCGTTGTACATTATATTTAATTTCTCTCATATGGTACTGAAGACGGCCGCCGCTCTACAAGTTTTGCTTTTTTGGAAAAAGAAAAATAAATTGAATTTATCCTTCTCTCAATAAATTCCGCTTAACCAATTCTGAAACTGCTCTGGTAGATGGATATCAAACAAGAATATACTCCCTCCGTTCCAATTTATGTGAACCTTTTTGACCGAGCACGTAGTTTAAGAAAAAATAAAGATTTTTAGAATTTGTTGTTCTAAACAAATTAAAAAAGGGCCCAGAGTATTTATGTGGTTATAAAAGTTTCTCATTTAGGATAGAATTGTAAGTTTAAGCTAAATTGTTTTTGTTTGCTCAAAAGTTATCACATATCTTTTGAGTATAAAACAATATAAATAAATCACGGGAAAATCATAGCAAATCGTAATAATCCATTGGACCAAGCAAAGAACATGAAAATAAGTACTCAAGGTTAGGGGGAGAAACATTGAAAACCTTTATTGATAATATTGGTTTGGTCTGCCTCTCCATGAAGAGGTTCAGAGCCTTACAATGGTGTTTTCACTTCCCGTAAGATGGGTGTGTTTTTCTCTTCTCTCTCTCTCTCCTCCATAGTGATGAAGAAGCAGCCCCCTTTCTAGGACTTCCACTCTTAGTATTTATAGCTGTGAGCTTCGTGATCTGGCGATAAGTGGCCGTGACCACGTTGGGATCTCACCTTTATGGTGGTGGATAGGCCATGGCCTTGTCGATCGAACCAGATGCGGGTTGAACATCGTCAATTCTTAGTGGTCGCGCCATTAATTAATCATGAATTAACTTAAAACGGGATTAGCCTCGTTAATTATCGTGGGGTCGAATTCTGACCCATACAGTTAGTCCCTCCGCTTATTGAGGTCGGGCCTTGGCCGAGCTCGATGAGCGAATTCCATTGGCTGTATTTCGAGAAACACGAATGGAGATGTCGACTGTTGCTTCGGTCGAAGCCGAATTCTTTTTGGCGGTGGCCCTTAGCCTTGTAGAGTATTAGTATCCTGTTATTGGGCTATCAAGTCATCGTTCGATCGAGGTCGAACTCTCCTTCTGGGCGAAGGCACCCTTTTAGCTTACTTCGAGTGAGGTCGAGCTGCATTGTGCTCTGATCTCTACGTTTGTTTTGGAAGCATACCCGTCGGCCGTGACGGACGGGTCGTATGTTGTGCGGCCGAGGAGTATGAGGGCACGCTTGATACGTGCTCGGCGGCGGCCTTAGCCGTTTACACGTTGGAGATGGCCGTAGCCTTTCATATATTGAAGATGGCTGCAGGGAATGAGTATGCGCCGTGTACGTATTTGGTCACGTCCAGAATTTTGAAGGCGTACGGCACATTCTTTCAATGTTCGCAGGCCGTAGCGATTATTCTGACGGCGGTACGTTGGCGGATGGCTGAGAAGTCGCTTTGCGGAGCTTGTCATAATGACGCTTGCTTCGGAAGAACCGAACCGTTTTACGATTGGTCGTGCAGTTAATGATGACTATTGGGTTTCGCGAAAGCCATTTATGTTGCCTATAAAGGTGGGTTGAGGCATTCATTTCTCATATCTTCATTGTTCATCTGAGAGAGATTCTGAGGAAACTTTTTCATTCCGCAAATTCATCTTCTCCTTTCTTTCCTTTGATTGTGATAACCTTTGTCTTTAGTAGATCAACAATGACAGGCAGTTCTTCCCACGATGCTCTTCCGATAGACATTCCGGTAGTTGAAGGGCCACCTCCGGCAATGGGAGGTGCAGAACAGATAGAGACCGGAGAAGTTCCGTCGGTTGACGAGGTAGTTCCTCGGCCCGGAGGTCCGGAGATTGATTTCACTATCGACGGTGGAGTGGAGCCGGTGGATGAAGCCCCGTTGATTGGGGAGATTGGGATGGCCCGATTACGGGAACAGGGGGTCATTCCCACCCATGCAGACATCATTCTTGCTAGAAGCGGAGGAGAGGGTCCACACCAACCGCAGGGGATACTACGTTTTTTACGCCTATCCTTTCAGGTTGGGGTTCAAGATTCCGCTCCCAATGCTGGTGGTGGATTTCTGCCGTTATTACGGGGTGTGCCCGGGTCAGCTCACTCCTTCCCTCTACAAATTGTTGGCAATGTTCATCAAGTACGCAGAATTGGCCCGTAGGGAGGTCACGCTGCAGCATGTGCTGAGTCTCTGCACTCCCCAGAGAGTCCGTGGCACCATGATTCAGGCGTGCCCTCGTGGGTCGAGGGGCCTGGTCGTGAGATTGGATGACGAGGTCGACCCTCGCCCTTTCGAGCACTTCTTTTACATCAGGACCAAGCATCTGGTGGCGGATGCTACTGGGTTCCGAGAGGCTTGGAACCATGCACGTAAGTTCTTTAGTGGTTGAATTCCCTTTTCTTCCCCTCTTTATGATTTGTGATCATGAGCGTTAACTCGTGTCGTTTTTTGTAGCCGACAGGTCGCCGCCGGCCCCATTGTCTTAGATATGTGAGTGGGTCGAGGCCGTACTCCCCCATACGGTGGGGATACGCACATGGCGTCTTTGTGGGAGAGGCATGGCCGTAGGCCCGTGGCAGGTAAGAAATTTATTTCTTCTTCTGTGCCGCTTTGTTTCAACTTTATTCATCAACTTTGTTTTCCTGTGATCAGGGAGGGCACGCCGCGTCAGGGCCCCTCAATTGGCTTTTTGTCGGCCGGGTGCAGTCGCTCGTCTTACTGTGGCACCTGTGTCGCGCTCAATACCGAGGGCGGCATCAGTTGAATCTTCAGCGGTTCCTTCTCCGGTACGGGCCGCGCTTCGGGATGAGGGGCCATCGGGGGTCGTGCGCCCTAGAGCGGAATCGTCATCAGATGGGGAGGAGGAGAGGCCGTTGATAAGGCGTAGGGTCGCGTTCGCGCCGGCTCCTCCTGTGGTAATTAATTTGGACTCCCCCCCCCCCCCCGGCGGACGTGGAGAGGAATGCGGCTGCGGCGCCTGCCCTTGAGGGCGGACAAACACTGGGTGTTGCCCTGGTTGGCTCAGGTCGTAATGATACCGTCGCTTCGGCGACTCAATCGGGGGTTCCACTTGCTGAGACGGGAGGTAGTTCCTCAGCGGCTGCTAATGTGGGTGAGGAAAGCGCTCCTTCGGCGGCTGCGGCGGATGCTGTAGGGGGTGAGGATGAGTCTGAATCCGACTTGGATCCCGACGACGTCCGTATGTTCCAGGAAGGTTCCACCAATTCAGCGGTGCGCAGGGGGCGATCTTGCTTCATCGAGGTTCCCACGGAATTGAACTTATTGCTCCAAGGGGAAAGCTTGGTGCCGCAGTTCGAGCTGCTATGCTCGGAGGCCGAGAATGCGTCGTTGAGGGGCGTTACGGATGTCGGACTGATGAATGAAGTAGTCGTGATGGGCTTGAGGGTATGTACTATTACGTCGGTTCGCTTCTTCTTTGCCTTAAGTTTATTCTTTTATTCTAATCGTTGTCTTTGCTTTGCAGTCTTATCTGTTGGAGGTGGAGAGCATCCGTCGAGCCAAGGTCCGCTCGGGGATATTTTGCGGGCGCTGGAGAAGTATCGCCGCTATCGAGATCAGTGCTGAGAGTTGCGCGTGCGCTTGAGGAATGATCCTCGCAGCCGGGCCTTGGTCGAAGAGCTGGCGAGGCGGGAGCTTCAGATGCAGCAAATACTTGGTAGGACGAGTGCTCTCGAGGAGCAGCTCCGCCGAAAGGATGAGGAGCTTGAGGCGGTAAAGAGGGTCGCAGCTGAGTGCGAGCGCCGGGGCAAAGCCAAGGCGGCGGAGGCCGCTGCGGCATGGAGCGGGAAAGTGACCGCGTTGGAGGGTGAGGTCGCGGCATTGAAGCTTCAAGTGAGGGATGCTTCATCGAGGGCCGGGGCGTTGGAGGAGGCTATCCGCGTGCACGAATCCCAACGGGCACTGGAAAGGGATGCTGCGGCCTTTAGAGAAGCGAGCCTCGAGGAGCGGATTGGTGTCTTTGAGCAGGACGCCCAGGTCATGGCGGACCGGATCACAGCCTTAGAAGAAGAGAATCAGCGGCTACGGGATCAAGCCGCTTCTTCCAGCCATGCTGGAGAACTTTGGGTCTTTGTCGAGGCCCAACGTGATGTATATAAGAGTTTGTGGGAGGTTGGCGTCGTGACCAAAGCTGCTTTCGAGGGGGCACGTCAGAAGGCTCGTGAGGCACGTGCCGACTGTGGTTTTGACGCGGCGACGCCAGAGGCTGACGCTGGTGCAGACGGTGGCACAGACGGCACCGAGTAAAAAGATGTTTATGCATTTTTTCTTGTCTTGTTCGCCGTTTGGCGTTTAGGTGTTTCTTGTTTTTTTATTTTTATTTTTTTTATTTCTTGTATTGATCGGCCTTGGCCGGGTGTAAGCGGGGATGAACCGCAATTGACTTTGTAAATATACAAATTTTCTTTTCCATTGTCTGCCTTGTGCTTGTTTTGTGTCACTGTTTTTCTTTCGTTCTTTAGAGTTTTTGTTGCGCTTTTTGTTGACCGTTCACGTTGGCGGCCCTAGTCGAATTTAAATCGACGACTTTAGTCGTGATAGAATCGACGGCCTTAGCCATAAAGGCAACTTCGACCGTCGTCGGGTCGTTTACTCACCGTAGTCGAATCTAGGTCGACCGTTGGCGGCGATGGCCTTAGCCATAATATAGTTGATGGCCTTGCTTTTTCAACTCGGTGCGGGCGAGTCTTAGCCGTTATTTGGCGATAGCGGCGCTTAGCCTTAGTCCCAGTTCGGACGCGGTCGAACTACCGGTCGTGATGGTAGAAAACGCGGCCTTGTAGTTTGACCGGGGCCGAACTTTACGTGGCCCGAATCTTAATTCGAGTTGGGAGAACTTACTTGAATGGCGAGGGTGCCTATCCTGCGCTCCGATTTGTTGGAGGTCGGGCTTTGCTTTCACAGATGAAGGCGTTTGGCCTGAGTCTCGGTTCAACTGTGGTTGAACTTTGCTAAAGTTGAGGACGAAGGCGTCCATCTTTGCAGTTCGAGCGAGGTCGAGCTCGTTGGATTTAATGGCGAAGGCACATAGTCCGAGTCTTGGTTCAACCGTGGTTGGACTTTGTTAAATTTGGTGGCGAAGGCACATAGCTTGAGTCCCGGTTCAACCGCTGTTGAACTTTTTGGTGAAGGCACGTAGCCTGAGTCCTGGTTCAACTGTAGTTGAACTTTTTTGGCGAAGGCGCATAGCCTGTCTTGGTTCAACTGTAGTTGAATTTTACTGGCGAAGGCACATGGCCTGAGTCCCAGTTCAATTGTAGTTGAACTTGTTGGTGAAGGCGCATAGCCTGTCTTGGTTCAAACTGTAGTTGAACTTTTTGGCGAAGGCGCATAGCCTGTCTTGGTTCAACCGTAGTTGAACTTTTTGGCGAAGGCGCATAGCCTGAGTCTCGGTTCAACCGTAGTTGAACTTGTTGGTGAAGGCGCATAGCCTGTCTTGGTTCAACTGTAGTTGAATTTTTTGGCGAAGGCGCATAGCCTGTCTCGGTTCAACCGTAGTTGAACTTGTTGGTGAAGGCGCATAGCCTGTCTTGGTTCAACTGTAGTTGAACTTTTTGGCGAAGGCGCATAGCCTGTCTTGGTTCAACCGTAGTTGAACTTTTTGGTGAAGGCACGTAGCCTGAGTCCCGGTTTAACCGTAGTTGAGCTTATTGGTGAAGGCGCATAGCCTGTCTTGGTTCAACTGTAGTTGAACTTTTTGGCGAAGGCGCATAGCCCGAGTCCCGGTTCAACCGTAGTTGAACTTGTTGGTGAAGGCGCATAGCCTGTCTTGGTTCAACTGTAGTTGAACTTTTGGTGAAGTCACGTAGCCTGAGTCCTATATCGTGGGTATTGAGTGCTGAAACTCGTTTTGGATTCGAGACCTTGAGCGGCTTATCCGTTGTCTCCTCAACCAGGGTATATAGGCTGTCCTGAGGCGACTCTCGGCTCTAGATATCTCCGTGCCGGTTTCTGACCGGAGCTCGTGTGCCTTATAGAGACTTTCCCTTAGGAAGGGAGGGGGCCCCTTCTTCTTGTTTGCACTATCTCAGATTGGAGAGAGAGAGAGAGGACTTAGATCTTGATTTGAGATGTTCGAGTTCCCCTTCGAGTTTGGCGCTTCTTTCCTTTTGGTCCAGGGAAGAACTACGTGATTTTGCTAGGAAATCCCCACAGACGGCGCCAAATTGTTTGCTCAAAAGTTATCACATATCTTTTGAGTATAAAACAATATAAATAAATCACGGGAAAATCATATCAAATTGTAATAATCCATTGGACCAAGCAAAGAACATGAAAATAAGTACTCAAGGTTAGGGGGAGAAACATTGAAAGCCTTTATTGATAATATTGGTTTGGTCTGCCTCTCCATGAAGAGGTTCAGAGCCTTACAATGGTGTTTTCACTTCCCGTAAGATGGGTGTGTTTTTCTCTTCTCTCTCTCTCTCCTCCATAGTGATGAAGAAGCAGCCCCCTTTCTAGGACTTCCACTCTTAGTATTTATAGCTGTGAGCTTCGTGATCTGGCGATAAGTGGCCGTGACCACGTTGGGATCTCGCCTTTATGGTGGCGGATAGGCCATGACCTTGTCGATCGAACCAGATGCGGGTTGAACATCGTCAATTCTGAGTGGTCGTGCCATTAATTAATCACGAATTAACTTAAAACGGGATTAGCCTCGTTAATTATCGTGGGGTCGAATTCTGACCTATACAGTTTTCAAATTTAGAAAGGGATCATTCTTTTTGGAACGGACCAAAAAGGAAATAGGTTCACATAATCTGGAACATAGGAAGTAATATTTTTTCATTCTGAATTTGAGATCTATGGTTAAGATCGGAGAGATTATATATCCGTCCTAATACAAATCTTGATGATTCATATAAGGCAGCACTTGTATGCTAAGCAACATTAACTAACAAATCTAAGGACCGTTGATTATCAGACCAGCTATACTGTCGGACTTTGCATTACACAATGATGAATCAAAGAGGCTAAATTAATAAAGTAGTAAATGCGACAGCATCAATCGCAGTCATCAAATTAACTACTCAGTGTCCACTTGGCTGAAGTAAATTTAATGGTTTGCTCGACAAGAAGGATGTGAGCAGCCATTTACTATCGACTAATAGAATCCAATTCAATAGGAATACCATAGGACATAGTTTAGGGCTCGTTTGATACGAAAGATAAGGAATAATTAATTTTAGGTATTAAATACGAAATGAATTTATCTCATGTTTAATTGGGATAACATCGTGGTATAATTAATTAGGATTAGTTATCTCGGAGTTATTGTGTTTTTTTATTCCTATGGGAGGATGAGATAACTAATCCCGGAATAATTAATCACGAGATAACTTGTTTCTCAATCAAATAACCCCTTAAATAGCCTATAGTAATATTCATGTCTCACGAATGAATTTATGTTCTGTAAACTGACATTGTACACTTCTTCTTTCTTTTTTTTTTTTACAAATTAAGTTAAATTAATTTATAATTACACATAATTCGTCATATTAAATTTGGTATAATAGCCTAAGAAAATAATAAGTAATTCATGATAATCATAATATTGTTGGGCTAAAATAGCTCAAAGATAGTCTTAACATGGTGTGATAATGTTCGTTTTGGACCAAATTCACATTTTTTTTTCAAAAGGCTTCACATCGTTAAGACTTAAGAGTATCAAACTCCTTATAAATAGCTTATTTTTCTTCTCTACTTTCCACATATGACTTTGTTCATACACACCCAACAATCTTCCCCTTGAACTAAGCTCCACATGATCCATCGCCATTTATGGGCTAATTTGAAGATTAACTGTGTGGATCCCACATGATTTGAATATTTACGATCACCGAAGCCCAAAGGAAAGGTAGTATATGCATCTTTAAAGCTATAGGTAAAGGTAATAAACCGGCCCATTGGCGGGCAAATGCACTAAGTCGGGCCCTATGCAATTACTCCGTCATCACCATACTCGTCCCGCTAAACCATTAGCAATGATACCAGTTGTTGGGCTAAAAAGACCCAAAGCTACTCTCAACATGATATGATATTGTTCGCTTTGGGCCAAGTCCGCACAATTTTTTCAAAAAGCCTCACACTACTAAGAGTATCAAACTCCTTATAAATAGCTTATTTTCTATTCTACTTTTCACGTGGGACTTTGTTCATACACACCCAACAAATATAAAAGAATTTTACACTCCTTGTGGAAATAGCCAATATTTTCGACGATTACTTAGGGGTCATTTGGTTGGAAAATAAGTTATCACAGTATTAATTATCTCAGAATTAGTTATCATGGATTGTTATTTCACCATTTCATAGGGATAAAAAAAATACTACAATTATATTTTGGAATAAATAATCTCGGTATTAATTATATAACAATTTTATCTCAATCAAATATAAAATATACTGATCTCAAATTTAATTTTAAAATTAATTATTCTTTAGTCCTCATATCAAACGAGCCTTTAAGATATCACTTGATCTTATACTAAAGTCTTTTGTTTTACTTGGCTATTGACGTAATCTCTCAGAGTATATATCTATATTGCAGACATAAACACCAGTACAGCCGTCATCCGCTGACATCTTTGCCTCTTCCATAAGTTCCATTGATTGCTTTTCTTTGATTCGTCTCTTTAAAAGTGGCTATTGGCTATTGATGGCAAAATTTATTTCAGTTGCTATACCTATGTTCGATATCTGCCACGCACCCTTTCGCGACAGCAATATCCCCCATTGCCCACATACTATATACACCCTTGAATTTCTACTCTTCTTTCCACACAAAAAACTCACATTTCTCGCACACTGTCTGCAGTAAAATCTCTTCTTTTTACTTTGTCCATTTTATTGATCAATACTTCCAGAATGCAGTACCAAGAATCAGAGTCATCGTGGGGAAATCGACACAAGACAAAGGGAAAGTGACGATCGTCTTCGGACTCGTTGGAAAGGGTGGTGAGGCTGGCTTCAGGAAGTGCAGTGGTGATATTCAGCTCGAGCTCATGTTGCATGTGCCATGCAATAAAAAGGCTGTTTTGTGATTTGGGAGTGAGCCCAACGGTATACGAGCTGGACCAAGAACCTAAAGGGAAAGAGATGGAGAGAGCTCTCTCAAAGCTTCTAGGCAACTCACCCGCAGTTCCTGACTTCCTGTTGTTTTCGTAGGTGGAAAACTAATTGGAGCGATGGATAGAGTTATGGCCTCTCATATTAATGGCTCTCTTGTCCCACTTCTCAGAGAAGCTGGGGCTCTCTGGCTTTAATTCCAATTTCATTTCTTTTTCCATCTCATAATATTTATATTCTCTTTTCATTTTAAGAAAATAACATATTTATATATTTGGAAAGTCTTTAACTTTTAATTAACTTTCTATTTACCTTAATAACACATATTTAAGTTCATAGAAAATGTGATAACAAGTTTACGATAATGAGTTTTAAGACATTCTTGGAAGGGAGCCTAGAAACAACCATAAACTTATCTCCGTGCTGATATATAGGTCACGGGTTCGAGTCGTGGAAGCAGCCACTAATGCTTGTATTAGGGTAGGCGGTTTATATTACACTTCTTTGGTTGTGGCCTTCCCCCGAACCTTGCATGAACGCGGAATACCTAGTGACTGCATTTATTTTTTTAAAGACATTCTTGTATGCGCCGAAAGTCTTTATAAACCGCAAACGGACGGAGTACTAAAAGAAGCTTGGCAAGAGCAAGGAATTCCTCCATTTCTATATTTCATTTATTTAATGAGCTTGTATTGCTAGTACTTAGTAGCTAGGTTAGGCAAATAAAGTTAGAAATATATACTCCCTCCGGTCCACGTAAATCATTTACTTTGGGCACGCCTATTAAGAAAATATTAAATTCTATACAAAATACGTAGTATGACTAATTACCCTTAATTATATATTTAATGTGAGGAGTAAAAAAAAACTTTTTAGGGATATGTACATAAGGGTAATTTGTAAAATCAATTTGAATTTTTTTTTATTATATAAATAGACATTTATTTTGGACTAAAATAAAAAAGTAAATTTGTCACTTATTATGGACCGAAGGAAGAATATGATAATATACCTAATAGTATCATGGCAATCTGGTTGGCCTAATGCCATCATACATTAATTATTTCACGACCAACCATTTTTTCTTTCTGTAGAGATAAAATTAAGAATCATCAAATCAACATATTAATTTGCCTAATGCCATAAAGAAGAACAATATGCATTAAATAGGAGTAGCTGCATAAATGCAAGTGCGCCTCTATACCTTATACTAGCTAGTAGAGTAGAGTGGAAGCATTAATGCCTTGTCGGAATATATATATATATATATATATATATATATATATATATATATATATATATATATATATATATATATATATATATTTATATTCAGTGTCGAAAACGTCATATGAACCTAGCACTTATGGTACTCTTAATCCGCCATGCATATATTCTAAACAATCAATGACAAAAGAAAACTATATGTTACAAAGTTTAGCTCAAAGTAATAATATAAAACAAAGAAATAGACAACAATGTAGAGAGAAAGAATTCTTATTTCTTCCATATATTCAAGTGTATTACAAAATGACTTCTCATCCTCTATTTATAGTACTACATAGAGGTATACCAAAAGAATTCCATAAATATGCAATTAAGCATTTGAGATTATGCTGGAAGATCATGGGGGAGGTATGGGAGTTACAACCATAACTCCATAAGTATTAGAGTAGTGGGAGTTATGGAGATAATGGAGAAGAGTAGTGGGTATTACTCATTTGGTGGTTATGGACATCCACTATAATTATATTTTATAACACTCCTCCTTGGATGTCCATAATAATATGCCTCGTTAAAACCTTACTTAAAAAAAACCCCGTGGGAAAAAAATCTTAGTGAAGGAAAAAGAGTACACATATCTTGTAATGCGCATTGTCTGCTGCCTTGTTAAAAACCTTGCTAGAAAAACTCAGTGGGACAAAGCCTCAGCTAAGAAAAAAAGAGTGCAGCGCGTATCTTACTCCCCCTGATGAAAATATCACATTACTTTTCGGAAATGACGCATTCCAATCCCGTATACCAGCTTCTCAAATGCTGGGGTTGGTAATGATTCATTGAACAAATCCACCAAATTATCAATCAAATAATTTGTTGAACGTCCATATCACCAATCTGTCGAAGATCATGTCTGAAAAGAACTTTGGTGAAATGTGCTTTATTTTGTTGCCTTCAATATATCCTTCTTCCAACTGAGATAAGCAAACAACATTATCTTCGGTATTATTGGAATCTTCTCTTCAAAGAAAAGTCACACGTCTGTTGTGTGTTGAGTTCCTTGCTTTATCAGTTGCTTATCTTGGCATGACTTGAATAAGTATCAACACTTAACTGCCTTGTAAAATGATATTATGGTGGTACTCTCACATGCAAATAGATTGTTTGAAGAACGAACTTCAGGAAAATGCCTGCATTTGCATAACCAACAAAATCTTGGCAATATTTGTTAGAATAAATAAATCTACATCAAGTATTCCTTTTGAAATATAACACTAATTGTATTCCAATATCTCCACATGAATAAAACTATATCTCGCTAGCATATTGTTATACTCATGGTTCTAGCCAGATATATTAGTGCACCAATTGCACTAGACACAAAAACAAATCATGTACGCCATAATCGCTCTAATCAACATAAGGATTTGCCGAAACTTTATTTAATAAATTTCTTGGGAACCTTAATATGCTTCAGAACAATTTAAGTCCTTCAAGGATTTTCATTATATACATACCAAATGTATTGTCAGACCAAAATCTGAAATGACTCATTCACCATAGGAGAACATGTCTCCATATAACTAATACCAGGATATTAATAAAAAACTTGTGCCACAAGTCGTCTTTATGTCTATCGACTTGATTTTTAATTTCACTTTTTGCACAATGGACTATCCGTCCAATTTCATATTTTTCATGTGAAGTCAATTTTCATTGCGTATATTTCATTTGGCCAATCATTTATCTGTCCAAATTCCATAACAGATTTGAGCTCAAGATCCTCGTCAATATTAATAATATTGAGCGCTACATTATATTAACAATATCGTTGACGATCATTTTATATCGGTTCCATCGTTACCCAATAAAGACATAACTTATTGAGATCTCTTTTTCTCATTATTTTCAGGTACCTGAGCCTCTCTCATGAGTCTTATGAAGTATTATGTCATGGTGCTCTTATAAAGCACTTGCCTCCTTATTATGACCATCTTGAACATTTGCTCCTCTCCTTCTTCAAGAAGTTTTATCTTTGGAATCGATTAGTCTATTACGTTTCATGCGTTCCATAGACTATGTCCATCATGGACTTTATTCTATTTGGAGCATTAGTAGCTGAAATATGACATTTAGTTTTGGGTCAGCAAATGCGCACGACAATATTTTGCAAATGAATTATCACTTGAACTTCAAGTTCATATTTTCTTGTACGAGGATCTAAGTGTACTCATAATAATTCATTCTATGTATTACTTTTTTCAGCTGCTCATTTTCTCTCCCTAATGTTGGGATCACCAACACATATCCCCAACCTTCTTTGGGGACCAATCTTTGTGCATTGTGGTGGCACAATTAAATCATATAGTACATCCATATTTCTAGATGAAAATATTTGGTTCCTGGCCTGAACCAATTGTGATGGAGAGAATGTATCATAACTTGTTGGCTAGATGCGTACAAGTGCTGTTGTATATTACATAATACACTTCATACAAAATTTCTATTTAGAGGTTTGTTCTCATAACCAATGGTTTAGCTATAATTAGAGGCATACAATTTCTACTAAAACAGCTTGGATTTAAACCAGCATTATAATCAATACATTCTGTAATTGTGCTATAATAATTTGAGCAAGCAACCTTGCAAAAGCCAAATTGCAAGTTGATAACCAACGCACATGTGACCATACAATAGATGCATCTATTAAAATCATATAATAGTAAACGGTCCACATGGCAGGTGACTGGGCCCATATATATATATAACCTTTTATTCGTTCCAGAAATTAAGGAATTCAATCCCAACCTTAGCTGGTATATCATGAGAATAAGCAGCACAAGAGAATTCTTGAAGAATCTTATATTTCTTCAATATATGCCAATGTGAATTCTCAATCAATTTTCACATCATAATTGAACCGGGATGGCCAACCGGTCATGCCAAGTGATATTTATTTCAGTAAACATCTAATTTACTATGGCATGCGATTCTCTCATCATGCTTGTGTAGTACAAATAGAAGAAAAGTCGGGTAACCTTTTAGATTTACCCAGTATGATTGTAGTAATATGAAGATATTCAATCTTCCTTTCACTTATAGTCTCAATATGCATATCACTTGGGCTTATACATTTGAAACTCAAAAGTTTCGTTTGAGACTTACTACAATATCAATGTCATAAACAATTTCATTCATCCGGGTACTAACAAATTAGCTCTTCCGGAGCTCTTAATTAATTTTGTACTACAAGATCTTTTATCACACCATCCATATGGTGAATGTCTCCTTCATGGAGAAAATCATATCATAATAATTGTCATGGTCAAAATCATCATAAAAAAAATCATTTCTTACTTTAATTTTGCCTTTAATAACCCTTTATAAGGACGACAAAGTACCACATGTACGCGACCAATGACATATTCATGTAACCATATTGTAATATTCATTATCTTTATTTCTCTCAAACCTCCCTTAGAGGTGAGTTGTGGTATTCATCCAATCTTGCATAAGCACATTCTTATGCATAATTTGAATCACATATATATTTTCACATTCACTTTCAAGAATGAGTTTGTATTTACAACGCATATCACAAGTCACATAGAAGTATACCAAAAGAATTCCATAAATATGCCATTAAGCATTTGAGATCATGGTAGAAGATCATGGGTGAGATATGGGAGTTACAACCATAACTTTATAAGTATTAGAGTAGAGGGAGTTATGGAGATAATGGAGAAGAGTAGTGGGTATTGCTCATTCGGTGATTATGGACATCCACAATAATTATATTTTATAACAATATATAGGAAATTTTACCTCTTGTACCAAAGGTATACACCCTATTTTTTATAAATTAAAATCATTTTAAAATATTATTTTTTATAGCTACCTTTTATATTTTATAGTAAAATAGGTATTTATGGTATATACTACCATTGAGGCATGAAATACGCTATTTATGTTTTTCCTCTCTCTTTCTTTCAATTAACACACGATTTTCTCTCAGAATTTTTCTTCTTTCTCTCTCTCTTTTCCTTCTCTCTCTTTTCGAGCTAAATACCTGCTTCTAATCGTGAATTCTCTTGCCGAATCCTCTAGGGTTACTGTAATTAAAAATACTTCTAAATAGTTGGGAGAAAGAGGAGAAAGACGGACCTTTTCTTCAAAATCAGATTTCTCCATATCAAGGAGAGGCTCATCACTCTGAGGCTACGTCAACTGCACGGGAAGCAAAAATGATGTCGGAATAATTCGAGTAGAGCACGGATACTGTAACATGAACGACAGATACTGTATTTTGTACGAATCCGACGAACGTTCTTCTCTTCTTGGCCGGAAAATGCCATCTCCGACAAACTTTCTTCTCTTCTATGCTTTTTTAGTCACATACAATGATACAAATGCATTGTATTCTGTACAAATTCACTCAAACACATTGTATTTTCGTATAAATATATTTTTTTGCCTGTATTTATGTATTTCGAAGGTCTGCATTTTTTTAATACAGCTCAATACACATGTATTCATGCATATTGTACATACATTATGCATGAATACAACATATAAATGTTGAATACACTAAATACAAATATTGAAATATAATAGAATATAAATAGTGAATATATTTAATTTTAAAATACAGTGAAAATACAATGAAATACACTGAATAGAAATAGAAATACAATGAATACAACCAATAAAATATACTGAATATATCCGTAATAACATGTATTAGGAATCACTAAAATATTGTTAATACAAATACATTTGAATGCTTATAAATCATCTCATTCAAAATAAAATAAATTTTTTAAATTTAATTGTTTCTAAATGTAAGGATATGTCACTCTTTGTTTGTCCTTTTTTTCTTCTTCTCTTTTTTGTGAAGAGCATTTGTTGTCTCCTTTTCCTTCAGTATGGAAGTAACATAGTGTACTGGCACTACAGCATAGTGCCTTCACACCAGCAGATTAAGCTAGCGTTTGAACAAAGATTTGGTTGAAACATAAAAAAAGAGTTTTTGAAGTAGTGTGGAAAAATAATTTTTGGAAGTTGAAGTTGTGTCTAAACAAGCATTTTACTGATCAAATTTCATGAACATAAAATATTTTCAAAAAAAAAAGTAGCCAAAATCTATGTCGAACCGGGAGCTAAATACTTACTTGCAATGCACAAAATCATGTGAGCATCAATTTCAGTAAATTCTTTTTTACTACTAGAGCACAAAGGAGGGTTGTTCTAGCAAATGGAATTTCTTTGTAGTGCTTAACATAATTTAGCATCGAATAGTATCTTCACAACGAGACAAATAAACTAATGAAAAATTACTGGGAAAAGGTATGTCACAAGTTGAATTACAATAAAGAGAAAACTCGAAACTATTATACTTTGCTAACTTATAATTAAGTCGTTTCCTCTTTATCCACTCTTGGCATATGAGAGCTGAATTCCTGTGCAGAAGAGCGAACTTGTTTTTTATACAAGCAATTACAACCATAGGAAAAATAAATCTAATATACATGTTAGCATTGGATTGAAGAGTTGTTGTTGAGCTGTGCATTTCGTGTTAACGTTCGGTTTTGCAACTAAAGGTTATCCTACTTTCTAGCACCTTCACTTTCTTGAGCAGCTCATCTATGGTTACAGAAGCATCCTAACCAGAAAAATTAAAGGGCAAATTAAAAATAGTAGTTGAAATTAAAAGTTAAAAGGAAAACAAAAACATATCAATTTTACCATTAATCTGCTCCTTAAACTCTCTTCTTGTTGTTGCCAATGTCTTCTTTCTTCTATAAGCATGAGAGCTAAATTGTCATGATTGTTGTCCAGGTCTGATATCCTCTTTTCTGCTGCCTTAATCTGATATTATATGTGATTAGACAATTTAAGACTTAAGTGTAATACAAGGGACCAACACATCTACTATTTGGATCACAATTATCACTTACTTTGCCTTCCAGAGTCTTATTCCTGTCTCTTTCATACTGCAAATCGCGCAATACTTGTTGTAAACTGCAGGAACAAAACAGATGATCCACACAACTATTTTCCATAAATTTTTTAAGCAAAGAGTATCAATATTGATAATCTACTGACCTATTCTTAGTACTCTGATTCTCTTCTCTCAAGTTGGACACAGTATCTTCCATCTGTTTTCAATGAAAATGGGAAATGAAAGAAATTTAATAACATGGAAATCCTAATGATTTTCCAGTAATAGTACTGGTCGATTGATCAGCCATTACAAAGTAATTCATCAAACGAACCAAATAAAATAGCAAGATCTTGCAGCAGCCGATAGCATATGAATAAGAAAAAAGAGTTGGGAGTTGAACATGGAATAGAAAATAAATGCTAGATAACTAACTAGTTGTAAATAAAGGCAATTTTTCGACAAACAACACTGGCTAGGCTTATGAAAAGAATGACAGAGAATTTTTTTGTAAACAAGAAGAGAATGGCAATAGCTTGTCTATATTTATTTACCTTCACAACTGAAATTCCTGGAGTTTGACCAGTTTGCGCTTGCTGAGTTATAGGCTGATTTCTTGCTTGAATTGAAGAATGAACTGGTCCCTTGTCGTGTTCTCCTCCAGTGGATTTCAATTTAGATTTATCGTTACAGAATGTGTGGCCGTTGGAGGAAAACCGGGAACAGGACTTGCTGTTAGCAGTAGCATTTGTTTCTTTCTCAGGAGAGACACTGTTCTTTACATTGCGACGCTTAGCATAACCAATTAAATGGCAGTTTGAAGACCTATAAAAGAAATAAACTTAATAAAACTTCGTTAAGAAAGCAAAACTTATAATTGTTGAGGAAACTCAATGGAACATACCAATACTTCTTCTGCATCGCTTGTAAACGAGCCTCAAGTCTAGCTAGGACAATTGTGCGCTCAAAACCCTGTTTATCATGAGCTGGTTCGACAAAATTAGCTTCTAAGACACCTGTTACGAAATAAGGAAACCAGAAAAGTGATTTGTAGAAGTTTAACACTATGAGGAAAAGAATATCAATCAAAAGTCCAAAATAAGACATCATGTCACTAAATCACTGATTCCTCATGAAAATAATACCTATCGCGCCACGGCCATCACTTCCAGCAGCATTCCACACTCTCCAGAAAGGCTGACAAAGAAGAAATGCATCAGTAAGATTTACAAAGGACTAATTCGACATGTGTATTGTAATTTCGCCTACACCAGTATTAAAATCCAATTATGATGCCCTGGCCTTGAGAAAGAAAAAGTTATACCTTAATTAGCCGGTTCTTGTGATAAACATTGAAACCTTGAATATCAATGTGATGTTCTGCATCTTTCACAAAACCAATGCTTACCACAGCTACCGCCTATTATGAGATAATTTATAATTGTTAGAAAAGTCAAAAGTGGCAAAAATACTTCTAAAATAGCAAATCAAGCTTGAAACTTTAGAGGGAAAAAATGGTTACATTTGGATCCTTGGATGTTTCATCACCAACGGGTTGCGGTCTGTAGGTGATTTCCTCAGATAACATCATGTCATTTACCAAATTATGATGTTCAACATCTTTTCCCCGCAAAATTATTCGAAATCCAGGAGAAAGCCTCAGATACAAAATTGAAGCATAACTCTGAGAACAAAAGATCAAGACATAAGTCAATTCCAAAAGACTAATATGCAATGCAATAACCCTTATACTTTTTCCTGAACCTTGTTAAAGTACCCAATAGAATGTACGTGAAGTAGATCTTCAAATAAAACTTTAGTAGAATGGAATCCATAACTAGAAATCATTCAAGGAATTCAACTATACGAAGAAATTCCAATCAATAAAGCTTCAATCTTTGAAGAATTCCGAAAAAGTATATTTACCCTTAAAGAATGCTGATAAGTTAGAAAATGCCTGGAGTTAGGATATTGTTTTGCCATCTCAATCTTCTTTTCATCTCGACTAACACCCCTGATTTGAATGTCCTGAAGAAGATCAAAGCATAATCCATCTAAGAAACCAAAGATAGGGGTTTGGGATATGCAATTCAAGAAAAGCAGAATACTTGTGGATCGGTGTCAAAGTCAAGTTCTGTTGCTCCTTCTTCATCCTCCCAAAGATTGTATATGATAATTCGCGTGCCTTGATCATTCAATAATTCAAACTACAACAATGAAGAACAATAACATTAGGAGCAGAACTAATGAACAGAAACAATAGTAGCAACCTTAAAAGCAGAAACATGCATCAGGAAAAAAGATGGTTCACAGTTAACAAAAAATATTTTCTGAATACCTGCTGGAAGAGATCCTCTTCACTTTGATAAGGAGACCATTGTACTATCGTTTCTGAATTTCTTTTCCAGTCATCAACTGAAGATCGAGTCAACATTTCCCAAGTTTCTCCTCTCTTCACAAAATCAATCTTCACATTGCAAAGTACAACAAGCATATTCAATAATTTGTATTCCTACAACTAAATGATTGTTTACGAAATACAAAACCGGCTATAATAACTATCTTTATTGAAAGCTCTAATTTTCAAACAGAAAGTAAGAAAATTTGAAGAATCAAGCAAATATAGTGCTAATATGTTCTAGTTATCAAACAAAACAACAGGAATGTGCTCATTGCAGTATCCAGGTAGTCATACCATTGGAACAACAATATCTTCTTTTCCTGTGCTCCTTAAAAATGTATATGACAACATTCCAACACTTTGTGTTGTGCTACAGAAAACAAAAAGAACATATTACTTCAAAAATTGCAATCATAATATCTAGGAAGACGACTGTATGAGAAACTAGCAAGCAACAGGTACTAGCACCATAAAGTACCTTGTTCCATCCCTTCCCTGACAACGCGAGAATACAATCACATCTGCCCCTAGTCTCATACTACTGGTTTTGAAACCATTTCCATCTTGCAAAACATTACAAAATAATAAGGCAATGTTGCATACTGAAAAACAGTTGAACTCCAAGAACAAGTTTTAGTCACACCCGAATAGCATAACAAAGATGGTTTAGGTGTTGCAACAGATAGAAAAACTCACATTGGCCAATGGTATTTGCCAATTTGCTTTTTGCAGAATATCCAAGAGACATGCACTGACGCATTTTATCAGGAGTCATTCCACCACCATTATCTGCAGTGCCATTTGAAAAAGAATAAGCTCAAGAAAGAGCTCCCTACCAACTTTAGAGCAAGCAAGAGATTTCATGACATATTGATCAAATATTGGATCCACAACTATGGTCTCTAGAACAATAAAGGGGATTCTCTCGAAAAACTTTTAAGAATCCAGAGAACCATCTACTCAAATAAAGAAAAAATGACCAAAGAATATACAAGGAGAGTGGATGAATATACCTTCAACTAATAACATTTTGCCCTTCTCTTTCTTGTTGTCAAGCACATCTACGCTGACATAGGTAGCTCCATTGCAAACCTGAAAGGATAATATTTTGAGTAGGGAGAACATAGAAGGCAATAAAGGAACAGGAAACTATAGCATGTGTACCTCGTCCATAGCATTGTCCAGAAGCTCAGCAAAAGCTGGTGCAAGAACAAGATCATGTAAACATCAACAAAGTGAAATCTTCCACTAATATATGGGAGAAATGGAGTTGAGGAATATGAAGATAAATCAAAGATCAAGCTTTGCATCAGATTTTACCTCCCAAAGCCCATTTATGACTGGTGGCATTTGAATGCAAGAATTTTGGGTGAACCCTCACATGATCCATGCCAACTGCACGAATGAAATCAAAATAACAATACCATATCAATTGTTAGAGAGTGACAACATTTGAACCTAAGTCTGGCGTTAGAGAATGTGGAATTACTTATCCCAAATTTGGACATACTAAACGTCATGTGTTACTTCACCTATTGTCTTAACGCTTTTGAGTTGGATGCTAAAATTCTTTCTCATGGAAATAGAGACAGCTCAGTAAACCCAGCTTTAACAGTTTTCTCACGACATGTTCTGTCGCTCTAGGTTTCCCTCCCTCAACTGACCATCAGGCCATCAAGATTCTCTAGGCTCTCTTTAACTCAATTTAGCCCATCGAGCCTTCAACCTTGTTTCAAGCACATTATTAGCTAGTCGAGGCTTAAGAACCACGATGTGTCCACACATGCGAGTGGGTACCAGAATATATTTATCCTACACTGGTTATGCAAAAATATTGGGTTTATAATGGCCATGGCTACTCTATTCATTACTTTAAGGTTTTCGATTGGATGCTATATGTTTCACATTGGTATTGTAACAGGTCTTCAGAGGAGCATATAATAATCTTATACCACTCCACTCATCGTCTTAAGGTATGAGTTAGATGCTCAAATTCTTTTGTTTTGATTTTGAGAGTAAGTTACATAATGAAAAAAGAAGCTTTGTTATGCGTGATGTGCTCCTAAATGAGCTATTGGGATATTAGTTCTCCATTAATTTGCTTTTTAACACAACAAGCAGCAGCAGGACGCAGGAATATGCTAATAATTTGTGAACTAATCTACCACACTCTGCATAATTAACTGCATTCCATCCCAAATATAAGTCATTCGTGTCGCTACATTGCACGATGACTTCAAAAACTAATCAACTAGTACATCAATTAGATTAAAATATGTGGCAATGTCCAAAAACTATTTCCTTTACTATAAAATTCAAACCTGCCACATAGGTAGAAGGAAACTAGGAAAAGCTTATATTATGATATGTTGTTACTTCTTGCAAGAGTTTCTTTTCAATAAAAAGTTCCAAATTAACTTACAAATATAACGTCTTTATTAAGCATCTATCAGTTTTCAATTTGATGACTACAGCTGAGAACCAGGAGTAACAGTTCTGGGAGCTCTGAACTGAAATTAAATGCTCCTATATCAATAAATCATTAATGCTTAATTTCTATCAAAGCCACTGCTTTTAGCCACCATAATGCTACTTTTTTCATCCTCTACATTCTAACATGGTTTGACAAGTTGATTCAATAGTAAAATATCCGTATACCAAATACTCTCTCTGTCCAAAAACGAATAGACCTTTCTTGAAAAAAATTTAACCATAAACCTATATTGTGTTTTGTAGTACTACTTTTATAATACGTACTATAACAATTTGTTATTTCTAGTTACTTTTTATAAGACAATAATTTCACAATTCAAGAGAAATTTTTTGATGCATTCTTCGTCCAACCCCATCATTCTTTTTTTTTTTTTTTGTGGTTCCTGCTTTAGCGCCCCGACTAATCCGGATTCGCGCTGGCCCATTAAAGGGTGAAGCGCTCCATACCAGGCTTTTTTAAAACCCCGTCATTCTTTTTACAGGAAAGGAGTGCTTAGTATAATAGTCAATCGGTCTAAGAACTAGTTAAACATTACCTGAATGACCAGCAGAAAAACCACCATCAATGCCTTCATAATCTCCAGCTTTCCAGAACTGCTTACAACTTGGAATATTAGCAGGAGCAACAACCTGCTTTTCTCCAGCCACTACTACCAGCTGACCATTGCGCGAAAAAGGCACGTCATGATACTCAGCTTTTGGACGAACCGACCGCAAAGGAGCAATAAAACCAATACTACTAGCCATGCCAGCATTAATACGAGACTGTTGCCATGCCGCACGCTCTTCTGGAGGAAGAGGATCAAGAAACCCTACTGGCAAAGCAGCTTCTGCTCTCATCTTTTTCAATGGACTAATTCCTTCCATATCATCATCACTATTATCATCAAAACAAGAACCAAAAAAACCGTTGGTTTCACTGGTTACAGGAATCATCATAGCAGTAGTACTGTTTGTTGGAATATCTAAGTTGTCTGTTGGGTCGACGATTTCTTCCTTGATAGGGAGAGTACTCATGTTGTGAAGAATCAAGAACTAGGGTTTTTGGATGTTGATATTGAGGGATGTGTAGTTTGAGAAGTTGGAATAAGAGTTTGAAAGGGCGAGGTTTGTGCGACAGTTTTCCTTATTTATGTGAAAAACTTAACCGTCTCCTACGTGGTTTAGAGTTATAAAGTTGGCGCCAATGTGGATTTTCCGGCCCATGACGCCTCTCATGTGTGGGAAATTTAATGGTGTTATAAAATAATAAAAGAAGAAGAACAATATTGCAGAGAAAGAGAGAGGGGAAATTCTTATTGAATTTTGGGATGAATTACAATAGAATAGAATCCTCTATTTATGGGGAGAGGGTGACTTAGCCACCAAGTAATAAACCCTAGAATCTCTCTAAATATAGACATTCACCATAAATAAAATTCTATTTATAACACTCCCCCTTGAATGTCTATTCAACAGATAATGTGCCTCGTTAAAACCTTAACTAAAATAAAACCCAATGGGAAAAAAATCTAGAAAAGGAAAAAGAGTACACATATCTAATAATACGCCTTTTGGTTGCCTCGTTAAAAACCTTGCAAGGAAAACCCAGTGGGACAAAACCTTGAAAGGGAAAAAGAGTACAACGCGTATTAACTCCCCCTGATGAGAGCATCAATTCACATCCTTGAGCATTTGCATTCCAATCTTGTGCACCATCTTCAAAAGATCTTTGGTAGAGATTTGATGAACAAATCAGCCATATTAACTTGAATGAATATATTGCACCTTGAAATCTTCATTCTTGATAGAGATATAATGTCTTCATAAATATTGTAGAATGGCTCTTCAATATCTCTATGGAGGTATTCTCGCTATCACATTATCATGCTTATAGTTATAGCAAGATACATATATGCACAAATTGCAATGAGGATGTGGTACTTCAAGATCAAGAATTGTATATGCTTCAAGCAATTTAAATCTTTCAAGGGTCTCATAAGTTAAGCCATATAAGTCATATAATAGACTTTAATTAGATGCATATCAAGGTTTCATGTCATGCTAGACAAATAAGATATCGAAAACTGATTGCACATATCATTGGCTTTATACTTTCAAGTATTTGAACTACATGTTCAAAACTACATGTCTTTCATATGAAACCAAATTATACTTGAATTGTGGCTCTTCCATTTGGCCAATATTTTGTGTCTATATTCGATAGACTTAAGATCCTCATCTATCTTAGCCTATGATAGATGTCGTCGACAAATATTTTATATCGGTTCCAACCTCCTTATTTTTCATAAAGACATAACATAGAGATCTCTTCATTCATATATTCAGGTACCTGAATCTCTCATGAGATTTTATGAAGTGTTATGTCATGTGATCTTCTAGATCACTTGCCTCCTTTATTATGATCATTTTGATCATTTGCTCATCTTCTTTATCAAGAAGTTTATTTGAAACTGATTGTCTATATGCTTTAAGCGTACCATAGACTTTGTCCTTCTAGGACTTATTCTAATAGGAGCATTTGCAATGAGAATATAGTTACTTTCTTTGGGTCAGCAAATGCGTCTTTCATGCTTTGCAATATATTGCAGATGAATTATCCTTTTATGAACTTCAAGTTCATATTATTTTATTCGAGGATCTAGATGTATAAATGATAATTCATTCCATGTAACTTTTTCTCAACTGTTTATCATGTCTCCCTCTCATGTTAGAAAATTGTTTCCTCAACTTTGAGAATCCACCTTTGTGCGTTATGGTGTTAATCAAATATACACCGCACATCAATAATAATAAGATGGAATTATTTGGTTCCTGATCATGAACCACTTGTGAGGGGAGAATGTAATATACTTTGGTATATAACGTATATCAAACTGATATAGATAACATTATTCTCATAAGCAATCGTTTAGCTATTAAGTGGAGGCACTCAATAAATCATTTTTCTAAACCAACTGTGATGTAAACCAACTTATCAAGATGAACTTCTTGAATAAAAAAAATCTGGAAATTATGCTCTATATTAAATTATTGAGCAAGTTACCTCGCAAACACCATGTTGCGGGTTATTAATAATCGCACATGTAACCATCTCATAGATGCATCTTATGTGGTATACATGGCAGGTGAATGGGCCCATATTCACCTTTGATATTTCCAGCATTCATGGATTCAATCCCAATCTTAGTTGGTATATTAATTAATGAGAACATGCAATGTAAGAGAATTCGTAAAGAACTTTCTAGGTTTCTTAATATTTACCCATGTAATTCTCTTTTATTTTTGCACATCATACTTGAATTAACATGGCTAAACCAATTATGCCAACTGGATAAATTATCAATATTGATAAACTTCAGGTTTACACCCATGATGTGTGCAATTATGAATTAAACTCCAAGTTTATTATGATATGGGTTTTTTATCAATAATATCCACTTCATTGTGGTATTCTTTTGTTATGTAGTATTAAACTGGAGAATAAAGCGGGTAGCTTTTCACATGCATATTACCCCACTACAAGTTTAGTAATAGAAAGATATTAAATCTTTCCTTTATTTTATAGTCTCAGTATGACCAACCGCTTTCGCGAATACTTTAGAAACTCAATAAGTTTCTTTGAGACTTACTACAACACAACGTCTTATTGATAATCAATTTTCTCCAAATAGTATAATTGGCTCTTCTAGAGCTCTCAATTAATTTTGTAGTACCACATATTCATCAACACCCATATGGTGAATATCTCTTTTTAAAGAGAAAGTTATACCATTATGGTTATGGTCAAAATTATATGAGAAATCTCTGTTTCTCGCATTACCGTTTGTCTTTTAACAATCACAATGCCAAAATATTTGTGAGTACAATAGGTACGTGACCAATAACCATTCATGCCATATAATGCTATTATTTTCTTATATCATCTCAAACCTCCTTCTAGAGGTGAGTGTGGTATATACCACTAGCACGCTCATATTCTTCCAAAAATGAATATGTATTCTTAAATCAGATGTTATCACATTCACATCATGAATAGACCATAATCATCTATATGTGCTTTATAAAATCTCATGTCAAATCGATGACAAGTATTTTCACAGAGTGAAGGATTATTTTGAGAATCCTTATTATTCTCATTATCACAATGATGACGATTATAATTTCGTCTATTGCCACGTCCACATCCATTGATACCTTCACGGTAATAATTTTGTCTTCTTTCAGACTTATCACATATTGCTATCACATTCTCTTAAGGGAATGAGAATGGAGCAAATTCAATGGGACGGGTTTTCACTTCTTGTGCTCACGATCATACATGACTTTGATCATGGCAAGACATAGAAATTTTACCACTTCAGGTGGTTATAATTTCTTACAAACTCCATTAGAGTTATAATCAAACTTTGTTGTCTTTGCTTGTATTTAAAATCAAAGTATAGAATAAAAGAGAAAAATACGGTAAAATACTTACCTTAAATCCAGAATTTAATCATGAAGGAAGTTCATGGAATAATTGACAATCATTATGCTCAATCCCAAAGCTTCTACTCAATTGGTTAGAGTCTCGTGCTGATAACGTGTTATAAAATAATAAAAGAAGAAGAACAATATTGCAGAGAAAGAGAGAGGGGAAATTCTTATTGAATTTTGGGATGAATTACAATAGAATAGAACCCTCTATTTATAGGGAGAGGGTGACTTAGCCACCAAGTAATAAACCCTAGAATCTCTCTAAATATAGACATTCACCATAAATATAATTCTATTTATAACAAATGGGATATTTTAGTTGTTACCAAAGTTATTTTATAGGGTGAAATTCAAAAATAGCCAGATTTACAACCGGTCGTTCAAAAATAGCCCAGTTTCAAAAGTAATCGAAATTTAGCCATTTATCATGTAAAGATAAATCTGAGAGAAAACACTATTCAAAACCCGGAAAAATATGCCAGTATATTATGCTGGAGTACCAACATAAGTATACTTGAACTCCAGCATATTATACTGGAGTTCCAGGATAAGTATGCTGGAACTCCAGCATAATATGATGGAGTTCCAGCATAAGTACACTAGAACTCCAGCATAATATACTGGAGTTCCAGCAAGTATACCGGCCCAGCATAATATACTGGAGTTTGGAGCACCGATGCTCCAGTCTCCAGTATATTATACTGGAGCCAGCAAAGTATACCGGTGCAGCATAATATGCTGGAGTTCATACACATGTGCACCGAACTCCAGTATATTATGCTGGACCGGTCTCTGTTGCAGCAAAATAGTGGCTATTTTTTATTGACTTGGTAAACGCTGGCTATTTTTGAATGACCAGTCCGAAAATTGGCTATACCGTGCTATTTTGACTATTTTATACGAAATTTTGCCTTATATATATAGCGAACTATTACACTCTATTTAATATAAACCAAAACGATTTCAAAATATTATTACTTATAGCTACCTTTTCTATTTTACTAGCAAAATAGGTATTTATTTATTATACCTACCATTGAGGTATGAAATACGTCAAATATGTTTATTCTCTCTCTTTCTCTCTTCCTTCTGTCTCTCTATCGGAAAGATTCTCAATCCTCTCTTCTCCATCAAATCAGCAGAATCGTCGACGTCATCATCCACTATTTGCTTATCTTCTTTGGTGAACAGATGTAGCCATGGCTACGGCGAAGAAGATTTGTGGGCCGGGTTTTTGTTCATCTCCACTTTTAGTTTTAATACAATGTATACAGTATTTTGCTTGTCCGGAAAATGCTTCCTCCAGCGAACTTTCTTCTCTTCTTTGCTACTTTAGTCACATAAAATGATACAAATACATTATATTCTATACAGATATAAATTATATTTTTGTATAAATGTATTATTTTTCGCCTGTATTTATGTATTCCGAAGTTTTGTATTTTTTACAACCGAATAGCACTGCGTTTTATGTTTTTTTTGTTGTTTGAATACAGTCGAATTAAATACAATGTACAGTAGTGAATAATGAATACCTGTTAATTGAATACAATGTATACAGTCGAATTGAATAGAACGGTATACACTTTATTTCTTGATTACCTCATCGTATTTATGAATACAATTGCGCGAATATATGGAATACAACACAATAGCAGCAAAATTCAAGTAGAATTAATTTTGTTGAGTTAAATAAGGAGTGGTACATACTAATTGATCCTCTTTCCGTTATTAAATAGGTGGATTCCCCTATTTTTTAAGCGAAATCCGCTATTGTATTCATGAATACAATTGCGCGAATAAAGCGAATACAATCGCACAGCTGGACTCCCTTATTTTTTTTAGGCGAATTCCGCAACTGTATTCACAAATGCAGTAGCGTGAATACAGCGAATACAGTTGCTTAACAACTAAATAGTAGTTATAGGAAGTAATTATGTATATGGTAGCTATAAAAAATTAATAGCCACTAAACAATAGTGCTTCTGAAAATTCCTCTATTTTATATTTGTAATTTACCCGCTAAAACCATGAATTCATATACAATTCCTTTAAGAAGTCTCCTTCCAGCTATGGGTTTCCTTCTTAAAAGTGTGATCCACGCAACAGTTACCAAGAAAAACACGCTAGAATCTACCATCCTCGACGGAAGAAACTGATCCCTAAAATTCCATGATTAAACATTTTAAAAAGCACTCAATCGTTGTAACTGAATCCAAAATTTTCGAAATTGACTCATTGTTTAAGGATGCTATAAGGCGGCAAAGCAATCTGCAAAATTGAGTCGTTGATTTTTCAATTCAAACATGAATCAGTGTACAAAAGTCGATTTGGAATTCATTCTCTAGTTTTCTTTCTTTAATAAATCGAGTAAGAAAAAAATAATGTATGGTACAATAGCATACAAATTAAAAATAAATTTTGTACAAATTTGATACAACTACAACAACACACAAACAAAAAATAATTTTCATATAACTAATTATATAGTATACAACTTTCACACTTCATTCTTACCCAGTTAAATACAACTACAACATCATACAACTTAAATATAATTTTCTTACAAATTTTATACAAATGTCTTTTATATGTATTTTGTATATAATTTGTATATATTTTGTGTGTGGTGTATTCTTCTGCTTCTCTAAAATTCCAATCAAAACTTCCTCTCTTAATACAATTTTGATACATATCAACAACTATATGTAAAAAGATAGTATTTATAACTTAAATACAAATTTTATACAACGATTCATAAATTATACAACTATTCTTCAACCTTCATATAACATTCAAATAAAAAAATATAACTACAACATAATACAACTTATATATAATTTACATACAATTATAATACGACTTTAACACATCTTCAAATTTCAATCTGAAAATTCATCCAAAATCAACTCTAATCTTCACCAAACACCTCCTTGAGATACAAAATTCAAAGAACATTTCCGATTGTTTGCAACAACACCCAATCAAAAAATAATAACTTTAAAATTCAAAATTTCGAAGCTTTTGATGGCTTTCAATAGCTGGTAGGGCAACGGAAAACAACTGGTTCGATAGTGATAAGCGACGACATCAAATATATTATTGAATTCTTGGAAGAAATGTCACGACCCAAGTTCTCCCTCCCTGAACTGTCGTGACTGCACCTAGTCTCTACGACTATGTAAGCCTAATAATTTACGGAAAATGAAATAAAGATACGAAACTAACAATTTATAGGTAATATAATAAAGGAGTTTAAAATGCCGCTCGGCATATACAATAATAACACTCTCAAACTGAACATAACACTTCCAAAACCCGGAATCTCATGAATCACAAGCTAAATAAGTACATAGTGTTGTAACTCCAGAAGTCTAAACGAAGGAAAATGCAAGAAGTCTATAACTGAAGGGAGAATAGAGAGTGACTTCTAGGTCTGCGGATGCGTCAGATATACCTCGAAGTCTCTGGATCGCCTCGCCTCAAGGATAGTATGGCTGAGAAGAAGAACCTGGATCTGCACACGAAAAATATATGCAGGAAAGGGCATGAGTACACCACAGCGGTATCCTGTAAGTGCCAAGCCTAACCTCGGTCGAGTATTGACGAGATCAGGTCAGGGCCCTACTGGTTATATATATATATATATATATAACAAGGTAAAACAGTATGAAATATGGCAGTGTAGTTAAAATACTAACACTCAATGAAAAATGAAATCACAAAAAGAAATAACTCAGTCCACAGAGATAGCAACAGGGGATCTCCTAGGATAACATCCCGTAGTCCCAAACGTAAATGTATAGAGGATCTCCCGGGATACCGTCCCGTAGTCCAAATCATAAATGTGTAGGGGAATCTCCCGGAATACCGTTCGTAGTCCCAAAGTAAACATGCAGGGGGATCTCCCGGAATACCGTTCCGTAGTCCCAAAGTGAATACACAACAAAATCAATATACGCAACAGTCTCAAGAAGGAAATCTATAGTTCTATTCAAGTCTGTATCGAATAAACAGGTAATTTTTACCCTAAACATTCTACAAAGAATCCAAGTAAGCAGTTAAAGCAGATAAGATAGTTAAGTCATGTAAGCATATTTTCCTAAGCTAAACAGGAGGCTTCACATAATATTATTTCTCAATTAAAGGAAAAATATAGATATTTGCCTAATGAAAATGGGGTTTTTTTTCAACAATTAGCCCATGTACGCACTCGTAACCTCACGTACACGGCATTCATATAACAGCGATACCAAAATCCTAAGGGGAGTTCCCCCACACAAGGTTAGGCAAGCCACTTACCTCGAACCAGCTCAAAAATCAATCTGATATCATGCTCTTGCCATGAGTAACCAACTCCGAGTGCCCCAAATCTAATCAAATCAATTACATAACGTAAATATAGCTACAAGCAACTAATTTAGCTAAAGAAATTAAAGCTAAGGCGAGAAGATGGGAAAAAGCCCAAAAACCCTCCCCGGGCCCACGTCTCGAAATCGGGTAAAAGTTACCAATTTAGAACACCCATTCACTGACGAGATCACTCGTCCAAAAATTATTCAATTCCGACACCTAAAGCCCGATCAAAACCCAAAAGCTCGATTGGGCTTAGGAATCGTTACCCACTGATTTCCTCTTCAAAATCCTCACAAAATCGCCTCCTCCCGAGCTAAAAATCGAATTTGATGTTATGAACTTCAAACCCTCGAAATTTTCTTTTTCTGCGCAGCGATCTCCGCATCTGCGCTTCTAGGACCGCACCTGCGGTCCCGCTTTTGCGGCTAGGGCTCCGCATCTGCGGAATTTCATTAATTCGCTAAGCACCGCACCTGCGCTCAATTCTTCGCAGATGCGGTTCCGCTTCTGCGGTTCTTGAGTCGCATCTGCGACAACTGATCCGTTTGCCTCAGACCATACCTCCGACCTCCTTCCTCGCTTCTACGGGGCCACACCTGTGGGCTCCCCTCCGCAGGTGCGAAAATACCAGAAGCAACCAACTTCAGAATTTGCCTAAGTCCACATTCTCACCCGTTAAGCATTCGAAACTCACCCGAGGCCCTCGGGACCTCAACCAAACATACCAACCAATCCGAAAGAATCATACGAACTTAGTCGAGTCCTTAAATCACATCAAACAATGCTAAAACCACGAATCACTCTTGTCGATGCCCCCTTTTTCTAAAGGCGAAATCGGGTTTACGACATTTGGACGGACAACTCTATTCCTTTTGAGAATTTGGGTTTGAGATTTAGAAGAGTCACCACCTAATGATTAAGTGCATTAGGACACTAAGAATTTAAAAGAAAGAAGAACCAGAGAATGGGTAAGGGCTTGAAACTATCTCAGGGGGAAGGTGTTAGGCACCCCCCAAGATCCACTAGTGTGGTTCCCGATCATGCTACAATTTGTGACTTTAAAACAAGTAAACATACACGACAATTTCCACATAACGATTACAAGTAGGAATGCATAAAGGTTGAATAAGCATGCTGAAGTCAGGAAATAGGTGGTTTCATAGTTGTTTTAAAGAATGTATAAGTGCAGAAAAATAAGGATCAAATAACGAGTTCAAACAATCAGACAAAAGAAGTGAAATGGGCAGAAGTTTAAAAAGAAAATAGTGCTGGAAATTCAAAGAGGTTCTAAATAATTTGAAGCGAAATACAAGGTTTAAAGAGCTGGAAACTGACAGTTTAAAGAAAACAATAACAAAAGTACATAAGGAGGGAGGGGGCTCCTAGGTTTATAAATAACATGGATCATCCACGCAACACCCGGTAACCAATTATACGCGTGCTGTTATCGCGTGATCATCATATCCATGTCTACCCTTCCCACCCCGTTAAGGTATTAAAGCGCGGAATAGTATCGTTACTTATTGCATGCTATTACCCGTCCCGATCCTATCAGTCCTAGAAGCATTGAGACTACTAATCCTAAAGGGGAGGGAGTTGGGGCTTTTCAGAAGTTTTAAAAGGATAAAAATGTAGGCGACAAACAAAAACACATAATCAAATAGGGGAGGAGCAAACAACAGTTAAGGCTCAAATAGGCCTCCTCACTTAAAAGAGCAGATTGTATAGCATGACTTAAATACTAGTTATGGTCTGAATTAAATTTAAAAGCGTTAGGACAGGTTGATTTATAACATATTTCTCAGATGAGGAGTCCGAATTAGCCTTGTCTGGTTGTAGTTATCAAAGCTGACACAGTTAATTAATTACCTAATGGTTTGCCTAAGTGAGACCTATAGGCATGGTATCTAACAGAGTGTACTGATTTTAAAGAGAGGATCACTTGTTTTATAGACAAAAGATCTGCAGATTTTAAACGAACTTGTGACTGGTTTTAAACGTATAGATAAAATAGACGAGGCTGATTCGACTGATTGTTCCTATAGGCAAGTTATCTAAGCGTTATTGGCTTTAAAACGATTACAGAGATGCAAGAGTCCTATAGGCATGGTCTCTAAAATGCAATTCATTATTATTAAGCCTACGATTGTTTGCTTAATGACATGTATATGCAGAAATGCAGAAAAGAAACCTACGATCATGATTTCTATATGCAGAAATGTAGGGGCTTAGAGACAGGATTTCTATATGCAGAGATGCAGAAATAAATGACCTACAGGCATGCTGTCTATGTGAATGCAGGAATTAAGAATCCTATAGGCAAGTTATCTAAGATGAGAATGCAGAAGTAAATAACCTATAGGCATGTTTTCTAAGATGAGAATGCAGAAATAAATAACCTATAGGCATGTTTTCTACCCTTTTTCATACATTCATCCCCATCCCTTTCCACTAATCCATCCCCAATAGTTATTACAAATTATTACAGACCCGAATGAATCAAAAGAAAGAAAAGTAAAATTACATCAGAAGTTCCAGCTACAACCAAACAGCCTAATTCAGACTCAAAGTCCAACAATATGAGATAAACCAACTTCCAGGATCAGATTTCCAAAAGCCTTTCTCATCATTTGGGTGTGTCAAAGTTCCAAGGAGCTTCATGAACTCCAGACAATGCTTACACCCAATTAAATTGCAGAATTAAGATTATGGTGCAGCGTGGAATAGCCAGCCCTCGAATGTCCAAGTTCAGAGGGAGGTCCAGGTCCCAAAGCAAGGCTCATAAGAGGGGGGCAGAACTTAAGAGTCTAAGAATAAGTGTAAGTGCATAGGGGGGGGGGGGGGAATTAGGAAAACCGTGACAAGCTAGTGGTCATGCCCAGCAATTGGGAATGCTGGCACACTCCTGACCAGCCTGTCAGCCAAAACTTGGGAGTTAGGATCCATTGAGGATCAGGTTCAGGCCCGAGCAGTAACTTGGACACTGCCAGGCCAAAACCTTAACTCAGACACATAGAGGAAAATAGGGGTAGGGATTCACAATAGAAACAGATACAGGGAAAGAACATACATAACTTAATCACTGAACATGCACAGTAAAAAGAACAAGAATGCTGAAACTATAAAGTGAACACATAGAGGTGAGGCAAAAATTAAATCAGACATACCAGTTTCAGGGAAAACAGTAGTCTTGAAAAGGCCAAGTTGCAAGCAAAGCAATTCCAAAAGATCCCAAGCAAAGCAGAATATCGAATTCAAAACAGCATTGCAAGTGTGCAAGTATTTTTAAAGACTAGTGGTGTGAAGGTTGTGTGAAGAATGAAGTCGTAAGATGTTTTTGTAAGATGCAAGGTAAGGTCCCTTTTATAGTGCAGAAAACAAGCAAGAAAGGCAAGGAAATATGATTGAAATCAGTCTCCCTTTGGTTAAGGGATTCTGATTCCAACAGGTAAAATCCAGTTAAGGAAAGAAATTTTAATTAAAACCTTTCAAAGTAGCACAAAAGGGGTAAATGCATAGAAGTTATTTAAGAAAAACAATCAATAGTACACGGTTTGTGCCAAATATGGTAAGGGAATCAATCAAACAACCATGAAACCAAAATTACAAGTTCAATTTGAATGAACCAAGTCAAGAAAGGTAAAGGGGGTTCAATCGAAGAAAAATCAGTGACAATTCATTAGCCTTATTAAAAGGATTTTAGAATCAACCAATTAGTTGGTAAAAACCTTTTGAAAGAGAAATTTCTCATATATAAAGCATACCAATCAAGCAGAAGGAATCGTCAGGTTACTTAGAAAAAGAGTCTAACATTGAAAGCCTTAGAGTCACAAGCAAAAGGGATTCAAGTTCAGTTGTGGACTCATAGTGAGTCTGAAAGCCTAGGGTCCCAAAGTGGAACCCTAATACCACTTGCCAAAGAAACCCCCAAATCCTAGGGTTTCGAATTGAGTCAGACATAGAGGTGAGAAAACAGGTCATTGAAAGAGGATCAGAAGTCTTTTCCAAAGATTGATGAGAGACAAACACACACGATAGAAAGAACACTGATTCAAGGTCATGAGAACACGTTTGAGAAAACTCGGAATTTAAACAAGTTCAGAAGAAAGAGATGATACGAGTTTTAAACAAAAGTAGATGAAATATGCTTAGCAGGAACACAAACAGAGTTCAGTAAAGTGAACAAAACCAAAGAACTCAACCATAAACACATATAGCAAACAACACCGATTAACATGCGAGTATAGGAATAACAACGAAAATAGAAGAATCTTGCATAATAGAAAGAGAAACAAAGAGCAACCTCATGCGTAGTAGAAAAGAAAACGTACGAGCCTAACATAGATGATCACACATAAAGAAAGAGCAGAAAGAATCAGAAAGATATTTGAAGAAACTTTTTCAGAAACCCTAAAATCGAAATTGAACGATTTTGAAAAGGAAATTTGGGGAAAACCTTTAAAATGTCAAGTAAAGCCCAGATATATCACAAATCTAAGAAAATAAGCAAGTACAACACCTCAGACGGCTTAGAGTTGCAGAGAAAACCCTAGAAATGAGAAAGGTCTTGAGGAGAGTCAGATCCTGAGTCGAAAAGACTCATATTGCTTGAACATGCCGGAATACTGGCCGGAGAAGCCATAGATTTATAGATCTGAGAAGGATCTGAAGAGGGCCATCGAAGTCGGGCTTCAAAGCTTGAATAGCTTAGGTCTGGTGGTGAGAAAGGATGAGTACAGACCGTCCATGGCCGGAGACGCCATGGATTCCGGTGGAAACATGGTGAGATAAGGTGGGAAACGATTAGGGTTTTAGAGAGGTTCGAGAGAGTTTGAGAGACGAGAGGTTTCAAAAGCGGCGGGTCAGGTGGGAATGAGGGGGCTTAGGGTAGTCGTTTGGGTTTAATTAGGAAAGGGCGAGTTATGGCCGTTGATCTTGAGTGATCAACGGTCCAGATTTAAGTGGGTAGGTGGGGAATGGGTTGGGTCGTTTGAAACTGGGTCGGGGGTCGGGTAATTTAGGTTTAATTTGGGGCGGAATTGGGGTCAATTTAAGGTTAAAATTGAAAGGAAATGAGGCTGTAATCGAAATAGAAATGGGCTAAATGTTAAATAGCCAATTTTCCCCTTTTTTATTTTATTTTATAAAAATAGTAATAATGATTTTATAAGTAAATTAAAAACACTGAGCCAACAAATACTATATAAATATTAATCTAAAAATACTGGAAATAATTTTATAATTTTAAAATGCTATTAATCTTAAAGTAGGCTATAATTGCAATTACATGCAATTTAAGTTTAAAAATGCAAAATAAATTTGTAAATATATACAAAAATCACCTTAATTATATTTTGATGTAAATATGAGAATAGAAATAAATTATTCACCAAAATGATAATCTTGGGAATAATTATTGGATTTTGTACTGCTAAAAATAGACAATAAATTGATTTTAAAATCTTTAGAAATTAGGAAAAAATACCAACACTCTGGGCATGCTTATATATGCATGTACATGCTATTTTGAAAGTATTTTGCATATAAAAGTACATAAGGAAAAAATTGGGTATCAACAACTCTCCAATCCAAACCTAATGAACTTGAATTTCTAAAATTCTACATCCGATGCCGAAACCAACCAAATCACGTCCGATTGACCCCAAATTTTGCACACAAGTCATATTTAACACTACGGACCTACTTCAACTTCCGGAATTGGATTCCGACCCCGATATCAAAATTCCACTATTGGCTCGAAACTCCAAAAATTTAACTTTCACCATTTCAAGCCTAAATAAGTTCCGGACCTCCAAAACACGATCCGGACACGCCCCTAAGCTCGAAATCACCCAACGGAGCTAACGAGATCAACGAAATTCTATTCCGGAACTGTCTTCACACTACTCCAACTACGATCCAAATTCAAAGACTTAAGCTCTCATTTAGGGACTAAGTGTCCCAAAACACTCCGAAACTCAAGATGAACCATCCCGGCAAATCACAATAGCAGAAATAGATACGAGGGAAGCAGTTAATACGGGACCCGGACGTTAATTCTCAAAACGACCAGCCGGTCATTACAAGAAAAAAAACAGGAGATGAGAAAAGAGAAGAGAATCATAGACATCTATAGAAGAAGTCAGGCGGGGGAAAAAAATAGAAAGAGAGAGAGGGAAGAGAAGAGAGAGAGTGAGTGACGAAGCGTAAAAATATAAAGGTCACACACATTATATGATATGTAAAAATTATTTCACCCTTTAAATCATTTTTACCTTTAATCCATAACCCTAGTTGCTAACAAAAAAAAAAAAAAAGATAAGAGGCACTCGCTCTTTTTCCTCGTCTTCTTCACTGCCCCTCACCCTTTTCCTCATCATCTCCACTGCAACCCCTTTCCTTTACATTATTTTCTCTATCACGCTATGTTCCTATCTTCTTACAGAAATTTTCTCCTCACCTATTTTATTATTTTCTACCATACCACACTGATTGTATCCTTTGAATTTGGATTGTAGTTTTAAACAAAAAAATTCCATCTCCGTTGAAGTTCAAAGCTCCCTGATTGTTCATGGTTGTCCCTGTGTATTAAACTCGATTGTGTGAAGAACTTTGGAAGAAAAATATTTGAGTCTACTTCTGGGTTCTCTAAAAAATCGACTCAGATATTTTAAAATTTATTCGAATAACATTACGAATTCGTGCTTCAATTCGTATGGGTGTTGATTAATTTTATTATTAATTGGGTGGGGCAAAATTCTGGAGTTTGGGGTTTATTTGGACCTATCTTAAACTGATTGAATCTTCTTCTTCTTCTTCTTCTTCTTCTTCTTCTTCTTCTTCTTCTTCTTCTTCTTCTTCTTCTTCTTCTTCTTCTTCTTCTTCTTCTTCTTCACCAAGCAAGAGACCTTTTTGATATGATCCAGCTACTACATGTGAATGGGCAGTTTATGGGTCTTCCACACGAGGATCCACAACAGCACATCCTGAACTTCTTGGAGATTAGTGATACTTATATCACTAACGGAGTCACTCCAGATTATGTGAGGCCCACACTGTTCCCGTTTTCTCTGTTGGAAGAAGCAAAGTAGTGGTTGAAGGCGGAACCATCTAATTTTATAATATCATGGAATGATCTGGCGAGGAAATTTTTCGGCAAGGTTCTTTCCTTCAGGCAGAACTGCAAAGATCAGAAGTGAGATAGTTGCCTTCAAATAGAAATAGGGGGAGTCTTTATACTCATCTTGAGAAAGGTTCAAGGGGTTGCTCAGAGCCTGTCCTCATCACCATCAGACAAATGAAGTGTTAGCTCTCACATTCATGGAAGGGCTACATCCTGAGACGAATATAGTGGTGGATGCTGCAGCGGGAGGTCAAGTGTTGGAGAAAAGCTTCGACGAGATATATGCATTATTGAACAAATTCTCCAAAGGCAATCCTGATTGGCAATGAGAGATGGGCAGACATATAGTGCGAAAATCTGTAGGGGTTCTCAAGTGAAACATCGTCTCTGCATTATCAGCGCAGGTTGCCACATTGGCCAACCAAGTCAATAAGATGACCTTGGTTATTAACAAGCAACAAGCTCAGCCAATGCAACAGGTCCAAATATTTTGTGAAGTATGTGGAGAGGGTCACACGAGCGACTTATACCCAGTTAATCCAGAGTTTGTCTGTTTTGTGGGTAATGCAAAAGAAATTGATGGCTGATCAGCAGGCTCAGGCAGCAGCCCACGCTGCAGCGATTCGAAATTCGGAGAGACAAGTGGGGCAACTTGCCAGCGCTCAAAATACTCGACTAGTTGGATCTCTTCCAAGCGACACTGAGGTTAATCCTAAGGCATCTAATAATGTTGTGTCATTGAGGAATGGGAGACAGTTAGAAGAAGTCCTGTCGAAAAAGAGGAAGCAAGTGACCTTTCATGAGAAACCAGCCACCATAGAAGCATAATCAGAAAAAGCAAAGAAGTCAGAGAAGCCAGCTTAAGAGGCGGTGGCTAAGCAACCCCCACCATTAGTTGCAAGGCCACCACCTCCGTTCCCTCAGAGATTGCAGAAAGTGAGGGATAATGCCGCTTATAAAAAGTTTCTTGATAGTTTGAAGAAGGTGAAAATCAATACTCCGCTGGTAGACATTTTGCAAGAAGTGCCCAAATATGCCAAATACATCAAGGACATAGTGGCAAATAAGAGGAGGTTGACAAAGTTCGAGACTATGGCACTCACTGAAGAATGTAGATCAAGAATTCAAAACAAGCTACCTCAAAAATTGAAGGATCCAAGTAGTTTCACTATCCAAATCTCGATTGGTAAGCACGCAGTCGGGCGAGCTTTGCTCATCCTGAATGAGTGATTGAAGATGTGTTAGTTCAAGTTGGTTCTTTCATATTCCCTATGGATTTTATTAACTTGGACTATGAGCCTGATCAGGAAGTTCCATTTATTTTAGGGAGTCCATTCCTAGCCACAGGCTAAGCTATTATTGATGTATGCAAAAGAAAGATGACGATGAGAGCGGGTGATCGAGTGGAGGTATTCAATGTGTATAAAGCACTCAGATTGCCAGCCCACTGTGAAGAGCTATCCATGATTTTTGTGGTAGAAAGTGATGTGACGTCATTGGTGCCTTATATGAGCCCCATAGATCCTCTTGAACGAGCCTTGATTGGGGATGAAGACAGTGAAGATGAGATGATTGAAGAAATTGAGCAAATACTTAACATGTTTTGCAGTTATGTGCATGGGTTTGAGAGATTTGAGGAGTTAGACAGGCCTGTTACTCTGACTCCTCCTAAGCCATCTATTGAAGAAGATCCACGCTATGCTTATTTAGGAATTCTAAGACATTGCCAGTGATTATCTCATCCAGCTTGACCGAGGTGCAAGAAGAAAAATTGCTCAGAGTGCTTCGTGAGCTTAAAAAGGCTATTGGGTGGACAATTGCTATCATCAAAGGAATCAGTCCATCATTTTGCATGCATAAAATCTTTCTGGAAGATGGGCACCGCCCTTTTGTTGAGCAAAAAAGGAGATTAAATACCATTATGAAAAAGGTTGTGAAGAAGAAAGTAATTAAGTGGCTTGATGCAGGTATCATCTTCCCTATCTCTGACAGCAACTGGGTAAGCCCAGTGCAATGTGTGCCTAAAAAGGGGGGGATGACTGCTGTAGAGAATGAGAAGAATGAGCTAATTCCTACTCGCACCGTGGCGGGATGGAGAGTTTGCATTGACTACAGAAGGCTCAACAAAGCAACCCGCAAGGACCACTTCCCACTTCCATTCATTGACCAAATATTGGATAGATTGGTGAGGCATGAATATTTTTTTTATGGTTACTCGGGGTACATTTAGATTGTCATATGCCCATAGGATCAGGAGAAGACCGCTTTTACATTTCCTTATGGTACTTTCGCTTTCAAGCGAATGCCGTTTGGTATTTGTAATGCACCACACTTTCCACAGATGCATGATGGCTATTTTCACTGATATGGTGAAAATATTTGTGGAAGTCTTCATGGATGATTTTTCAGTCTTTTGGGTCTTCTTAGGATGATTGTTTGAAGAATTTTGGCAAAGTGTTGGCACGTTGTAAAGAAACAAATTTAGTGCTAAATTGGAAAAAATATCAATTTATGGTACAAGAAGATATCGTGTTGGTCCATAGAGTGTCAAGGAGCGACATCGACGTTGATAAGGCGAAGGTGGAGGCGGTTGAAAATTTACCTCCACCCATTTCTGTGAAGGGTATCCGGAGTTTTTTAGGACACACGGGGTTCTATAGACGCTTTTTAAGGATATTTCAAAAATTACTACTCCTTTGTGCAGGTTGCTTGAAAAGGATGTAACCTTCAATTTTGATTTAGCCTGTCTGAAGGCATTTGAGGAGATAAAAAAGAAGTTGGTGGCTGCCCCCATTATTGTGGCACCAGATTGGTCCTTACCATTTGAAATTACGTGCGATGCAAGTGATCATGATACTGGAGAAGTGCTAGGCCAGAGGAAGGACAAGATGTTTTACTCCATCTACTATGTGATGATGCACATCTGAATTCCACCACCACTAAAAAGGAGTTGTTGGCCGTTGTGTGGGCCTTTGAAAAATTTCGGGCATACTTGGTGGGAACAAAAGTCATAGTCCATACCGATCATGCGGCAATCAGGTATCTATTTAAAAAAAAGAATCCAAATAGATTGATGCACTGGATTTTGTTGTTGCAGGAATTTGTTGTAGAAATACGAGATTGGAAGGGCACAGAAAACCAAGTGGTCAACCATCTTTCAAGGATGGAAAATCACGAGCATGTGGAGGAAGGTGGACAAATTAAGGAGGCATTTCCTGAAGAGCAACTTTTTTCTATAAGCTAAGACCCTCCCCCATAGTACGCTGACTGTGTAAATTATCTTGTGAGTGGGTACTTCCCCTAAAATTGGATCTGAAGGTAGAAAGAGGTTTCAACATGATGTAAACTTATATTACTGGGATGAGCCATTCTAGTACAAATAGTGTGTTGATCAGTTGATAAGGATGTGCATTCAAGAAAAGGAGGTGGAATTAGTGTTGTATGATTGCCATGCCTCGCCTTATGGGGGACACCATGGAGGCAATAGGGCGGCTGCAAGGTGCTACAATCTGGGTTCGTTTGGCCAACATTGTTCAAGGACGCCCATGCATTTGTTAAGAAGTGTGATCAGTGTCAAAGAACATGGAAACATCCTGGAGGTAAAGATTTTTGATATGTGGGGGGATAGATTTTATGGGACCGTTCCCATTGTCCGGGGAAACAAATATATCTTGCTAGCAGTAGACTACATGTCAAAATGGGTAGAGGCGATCACATTACCAACCAATGATGCCAAGGTGGTAGCTACTTTTGTGAAGAAGAACATATTCTCGAGGTTTGGGACTCCATGCGCTTTGATTAGTGATGAAGGGACACATTTTTACAATCGGTTGTTGAATAACCTTCTAGCTACATATGGGGTCCACCACAGAGTTGCCACGACATATCATTCGCAAACAAGTGGACAAGCCGAGGTGTCCAACACAGAAATAAAGCAAATATTAGAGAAGACAGTGAGTGTGAATAGGAAGGATTGGGCAGCAAAGTTAGATGATGCCTTGTGGGCATATAGAATCGCATACAAAACACAAAATTAGGGCTTCACCATATGATCTTGTTTATGGGAAGGCATGCCACTTGCTTGTTGAACTTGAACACAAGGCGTACTGGGAAATTAAAAGGTTGAATATGGACTTTGAAGTCGCGGGGGAGAAGAGACTCTTGTAGTTGAATTAGTTAGATGAGTTCAGGTTGCACTCTTATGAAAATACTAAGCTTTAAAGGAGAAGACAAAAAGATGGCATGATAAGCGTATCAAGGCACGTCACTTTGAACCTGGCCAACATGTACTATTGTTCAATTCTAGGCTCAAGTTGTTTACTAGAAAGTTTAAAATCGAGCTGGTCAGGTCCATTTGAGGTGGTGAGAGTTAGGGGTGGGCATTCGGTATTTCGGTTCGGTATTTAAGAATTTCGGTTTGGTATTTCGGTATTCGGTTTATCAATAGTGTATACCAAATACTGTACCAAATTATTTCGGTATGGTTCGGTATTTTTTATTTTGGTTCGGTACGATTTCGATTTAATAATCGCTAAATAAGCAACACTAATTCACCATTGCAGTAATAAGCAATTAAGCAGTAAGATAATACCAACGACCCTCTTTGACAACGCTAGCAGTAAGCAGCCCTCTCCGTGCACAATTCACTGAATTCAGAATTCACAATTTGAATTCGCTAATTCAAAAAATGAAGAAAAGACTGCAATTTAGAAGGGAAACTAAAAGAATTACCAACAAAAACATGAACTATGTACTTTCAAGAAATAATTTACAGACCAACAACCACTATGATCTGAGGCAATTACACATTTGCAAATCGTGTACTTGCTATACACAGGTAAAAACACAACAACAAAAAGCTGTTCACTTCAGATGGAAACTTCATCTTGTTTGGAAACTTCGAAAACTTTTGTTTAACGTCGTAGGAGATTAAGGTCACTACCGGAGATCAAGGTCACCGCCGGAGATTAAGGTCACCTCCGGAAATTTGTTAATAAAAGCATGATACCTTTGAAGAAACTAAAGATACCTTTGAAGAAAATAGAAACATACCTTTGATTCTTTGAAGTCACAGCAGTTGATCTCTTAGTATTCTCACAGCAGCCGATCTCTTTGAAGTCTTGGTTCTGGATGAAAGCCTGAAACTATCGCCGTTCGCCCGTTTCTGACTTTCATAAACTATCGCCCTTTATAAATTCTAATTTCCTAATGCCTAGTCCCTAATTGAATGAAAGACTAGAGAGTGGGCCTTATTGGGTTGGGCTGGGGCACTGGGCACTAGATTAGATATACAACTTGGGCTGGGCACTAGGCAGTATAGCTATAGGTCCAACTTAAAAGTCTTTAAAAATTCGGTATTTTGGTATATCGAAATTCCAAGATCCTAATACCGAGGACCGTACCAAAATACCATAAATGTAATACCGAATTAGACCTAAATACCGAAAAAACCAAAACTAAAATACCGAATTAATTCGGTTCGGTTTGGAATTTGGTTTTTCGAATTTTATGCCCACCCCTAGTGAGAGTCACTCCTTACGGTGATTGAGCTGCGCGCTTTAAATGGTGCAAGAAATCTTTTAGTAAATGGGCAATGAGTCAAGAACTATTGGGGAGGAATTATTGATCGTGAGAAGTCCAAGGTAGTACTCGCTGATGAGTGAGCGAGGCCCTGCATCGTGACACGACGTTATCGGGCGCTTGTTGGGAGGCAACCCAATTTTTGTTGCTTTCATAGCTTAGCCTTTTTTTTAAAAAAAAATTAGTTAGAATAGATTAGAGTTTCTGTTTTCTTGGTAGGCATAGAAATCATATATAAAATGGTGTGGGGTATGTTAATTAGATATATAAAGTGCTCAGGGGGGATCGGGGACTTCATTCAAAAAAAAAAGGGCAAAATTCGGCAGAACAGCCCAGGCCAGTGCCCAACGCTACCTGGGGTGCTCTTTACAGTATTTTCAACTCCCCCAGCGCCAGGAATTGCGTGGAGCACTGGGCTAGGGGCAGGTAAGTATTGAATTCTTTTTTTTTTACTTATTTATTAACCCATCCCATATATACCGACCCAAATACCCGTTTCTACTCACCCCTTAACTCATTTCCTAATACCCATACCCATCTCCCCCTTAAATTAAAACAAACTCTAACCCATTAAATCTAATTTCCCCTTTTCACCCGTCACTCACTCTCTCTCTCTCAGGCTCTCTCTCTGCCCGCAATCCCATCCCCCTCTCTCTAAATTTTCCAAGTTTTTTTCTCTTGCTTTCATCTTCAATCATTAAGGTATATTCCCTCTTCTCCATTATTTTTATTTTGTAAGTAAGTTCCCCATTGCCCCTCTCAAACGCCCCATACCCCAAGTCCCTATTACGGCTTCTTTAGAACTGTTGTCGATGGTCGGTGGCCTATTGGGCAGTGAAATTGGTTGACAAAACATGAGTGTTGTATTATATACGGAGTAGTAGACTAGAATTCCCTCTACTTCGTTGGAATTTGGGAGGGCCACCATGTTCCACCATTTTTGAACAAAGTTGCACCCCCTTCATGCCCACAATGTGTTTGATAAAATGTTTGAATGAGTACTTTGTGCACCGGTGAATTCTGAGTAACCGAGTGTAGTTGTATGTGATATCAAGCTAAGTGAGGGGTATTTTTACATCATTCGAAGCTTGGCTCTAAAGTGCACATGTCGCCCACACAATGTATCTTATATTATGTATGTTATAACACTTTGTTAGAATTCGCTAGTGTAGTGTAGTAGTTGTAGAGATTAAGGACCATGTGCCACTTGTTTGCATTAAGGCTAAATCACTTCGCCATGATCGGCCACTTGATTTGTATGGAATAGTTAGTGGATTATAATTGCGCGGCATGGGGAAACCTTGAGTACCCATTGCCTTGTGTTCAAAACTTGTGCGTTTAACACCAAGATAGTGAGTCTATTACAGTGAGCCTTCGGCTTTAAGTGTGGGGTCATCTTTGACTCTCACGATAACCTTAGGCAGATTTCTTAATTCATTCTCACATTCATGATTATTTGTGTTGTAGGTTTCTATGGCTCATGATAGTGCAAACAAGGGCAAGGGAGTAGGGAAGTCCTCAACCACTGCTTCCGCTCCAAAAAAGCTCAAGCAAGGAGAAGGATCACCTAGGCAAGCGAAAGGGAAACAAATGGCTGACGGATCGAAGAAGGCACCATTGGGACCGAGGTCTCCGTTGGATCTAGTTCGTGATGATGCCATCCAATAGCATAGGGACTTTATGCCATACGGGGGTTACGTCTCCGAGATGGGTTGTAACGACCCGACCGATTGTTTTGAGCTCTAGCGCATCGTTCAACAGTTTGAGGCCATGAGCAGCTACATTTCAGGTATTATGACTTGTGCGCACGGTCGGAATTGAATTCCGGGAAGTTCTGAGTTGATTTGGAAAGAGAATTCTCATATCGAAAGCTTTAAGTTGAAAGAATTGACTAAGATTGGATTTTTGAGTAAACGACCACGGAATCGGGATTTGAAGGTTCCAGCAGGTTCGTATAATGATTTCAGACTTGGGCGTATGTCCGGATCAGGTTTTGGAAGACTCGGGAATGTTTCGGCACCTATTGTGGAAGTTAGCATTTTTGGAAGAATTTCATAAGTTTGGGTTGAGATGCATTTCAGTGTTACCAATGTCCGTTTTGGATTCCGAGTCTGGGGATAGCTCCGTATGGTGATTCTGGTGTTGGGAGCGTGATCAGAAGTGCATTCGGAGGTCCGTGGGTCATTTTGGAGTCATTCGACTAAAGATAGAAATTTGAAGGTTTTTGAGAAGTTTGACCGAAAGTGGACTTTTTGATATCGGGGTCGGATTCTGATTCCGGAAGTTGGAGTAGGTCTGTAATGTTGAATATGACTTGTGTGCAAAATTTGAGGTCAATCGGATGTGATTTGATAGGTTTCAGCATCGAATGTTGAAGTTTGAATTTCTCAAGTTCATCAAGCTTGATTTGGGGTGTGATTCGTGATTTTAGCGTTGTTTGATGTGATTTGATGCCTCGAGCAAGTCCGTAATGTGTGTTAGGACTGATTGGTATGATTGAATGGGGTCCATGGGGCCTCGGGTGGATTTCGGATGGTTAACGGATCGATTGGGACTTAAAGGATGAGCTGAAGGGAGTCTGGTTGCTGGTGTAACCGCTCCTACGGAGGCTTCACCGCAGAAGCGGCCCCGCAGAAGCAAGGAAGGGAACCGCATAAGCGGCTAGAAGTGAAGGGGTCAGAGGCCGCAAGTACGAAGGAATTTCTGCACCTGCGAGATCACAGATGCGGTCGGGGCGGTGCAGAAGCGGACTGGGGCAGCTGGAGGTTTCCCGCAGAAGCGGAAATTGAACCGCACCTGTGGAACCGCAGAAGAGGTCAAGTGACCGCAGGTGCGAAGGTCGCTGGGCAGAAGAGGATTTTATAAAAACGGAGATTTGGTTCATTTCCTTCCATTTTTCTCTTGTTTGGGCGATTTTTGGAGAGCTTCAAGAGAGGGATTTTATCATCAAACATGAGGTAAGTTAATTCCACCCCTTGTGAGTTAAATACCTTGATTATATACGGATTTGAGCATGAAAATGGGTAGAATCTTGGGGTTAGAGGGAAACCTAGAAAATTCGTATTCTTGGATTTTGACCACGATTTCGGGCATGAAACTAAGAGTAAACTATATATTTGAGTTCGTGAGGTTATGGGTGAACTTTTTCTTCGAAAAATTTTCGGAATGCGGGCAAGTGGGCCCTAGGGCATTTTTGTCAACTTTTCGATCAGGGTTAGGAATTGTTATAAATTGGATTATTATGAGTAATTGAATATATATTAATGGATTTGTATAATTATTAGCTAGTTTTGGAGCATTGTGCATCAATTTGATTCTTCGGAAGGGCGTGGAATGCCGGTTATGGAACATCGGAGCGAGGTGAGTCTCCTTTCTAACCTTGTAAGAGGGAATTGTCCCCATAGGTGAATTTATTGAATATGTGCTGCTAATTGTGGGGTCTACGTACGCACGAGGTGACGAGAGTCCGTGCGTAGCGACTATTATGCTTATGTCCGGGTAGTCTAGGACCCAAAAGCATGCTTACTTGTAATAAATGCAACCTTATTGATAGTTTAAATTGCTGAAATCATATCGAAGTGGCAAATGATTTTCTAAAAGAGCTAAACTTCATTTTCTTGACTTGTAAAAAAAAAGGGAAATTTACCTCCTTGAATAATTATTTCCTTGATGAATGTCTTGATTGACAGTTTGAATATGTGTTTCTATGTGTACCTGCGTCACATGTATGATTCGCGAGCAAGGTGATTATTAATTTATATTTGACCGCGACGCATGTATGATTCGCGAACGGGGTAATAGATGCATCTATGGTTCGTTCCATTCGACCCTCTAGCAGTGCACAATATAAACATTGTTGGATCGGGCCGTACGACCTCGGCATGATTTGCTCATGCTTGTATTGCTTGCCTTGAAATTTATTGGAGTTGATATTCTTTCTCCCCGGCTTGAGAATATATGAATAAATGATGAAAAAGGAAATTTGGGAATTTCACATAAAAGATAGAATTGTTTACTTGCTTCACTCTATTGAATTATAATCATGTTTACAAAAATCTTCTACCACTACTGGACCACTAGTAAGTGTCGAAGTCGACCTCTCGTCTCTACTTCTTCGAGATTAGATGGGATACTTACTGAGTACACGTTGTTTCTTACTCATGCTACACTTTCTCTGCATTTTTGTTGCACAGGCACACGTACTTCTAGTGGCCTACTGGGCGTAGCAGCATGGATGATACGAGGACTAGGTGAGCTGCATTTCTCGAGGCGACGCGCAGCTAGTATAGTCTCTTTCAGCGTATTGTATTTACTTTCCGTCCAATTTGTATCCCGGACAGTTATTGTACTTTATTTGATTCCTCAGAAATTGTTCATGCACTTGTGACTACGGGTCGGGGATGATTATGGGGTTTTCTGTAATAACTTCTAAACCTTCTTTATTTATTTTTGTAAAGATTATCTTTTACTAGCCCAATTGAAAGAAAATCATAGTTTTCACAATTATTTAAATGAGAAATTAATTAAGTATTTATGGTTGGCTTGCCTGACAGCGGTGTCCGGCGCCATCACGACCCTTAGTGGATTTTGGGTCGTCACAACATGGTATCAGAGCACTAGGTTCCATTAGGTCTCACGAGTCATGAGCAAGTCTAGTAGAGTCTTGCAGATCGGTACGGAGACGTCTGTACTTATCTTCGGGAGGCTACAGGGCTGTTAGGAGCACTTCCCTTCTTGATTTCCTCATCGTGTGATTCGATTCCTTTGAGGCTTATGCCTTTGTTTCTTCCCTAATCGATCTTATGCGACGCGAAATGCTTATTATAAATCAAGAATTGAGAAATTTTAAAGGTACTACAGAGGTGGTGCGGGATGCTTCTCCCTGCGTAGTTGATTTGAGTATTGTCGTCACCTTGTAGAAGGACATTCTGTCGTTTCAGCTCAGTAGCTGTACTTCTGAGAGCTCTGAGGCTAGGCACAAGTTGCCATGATGCTTATGAACGATTGTCGCGCGGTACTGATATGATTGTAGGATGCTTGCCTACGTGTCGGGGTAGTGAATGACTCGAAGGGAGGTTTACTCAGTGCATGATTTAGAGATTCAGTATTTTATTCCCAGTGGGGGAAAGGCAATCGGGCTAAGAATGTTCAGATTTGGGTTGATGGAGTAACAAGGCTTGGTATTTGCGAGCGGAATTTTCATCTGTGATGAGGTGCCGTTGTCCTTGTTGAATGTACTAAGTTTGCCGGTGTTAAGACCTTCTACAACTCGCCTTAGGGGCAGGATATTGCAAGATAGCAATGGAGAAGCGGCTGCCAGAGATTGCGGGGCGCGGTGGTTCATGATGGAATCGATGTTTGTAATGTCGAGGGCTCGAGAAGAGATGATCTCCGAAGAGGTTTACAGTTAGTAGCGGTCTATTGGTTCAAGAGCTACTGAGTTAGATTTTTGATCTAAGACATCAGCTGAGCGGCGAAGGATGATGTAGAACATGTGGAAAGTGTCAGGCGGTGGTTAAATTTCTAGAAGGCCAAGTGTAAGAAGCGAAAGTCGAATAGTTGCTTAAAGAAGAGTGTTTGGCCAGAGTGGGAGAGTGGCAGAGCAGCACGTGGATTCGGTGGCAAGATAACTACACCCTTGAGGAAAGTTTGGAGTGATTTGGGAATTTTTAGTGGACGGTGATTGGGTCTACGAGCTTAATTTGAAATATTGGCTAGCATAATGGCGGGAGATTTGATATGACGGAAAGGAGATGCTTGATATGAAGAAGGATACAACATAACCTAGAATTGGAAGATATTGTCGCACATTTAGTTAATGTCCACGAGGAATGAATGGACTTGTGCAGCTGGTGGATGAACACGGGCTCAGGATGGGCTATTGAGGTCGTAGCAATTGTACCCCGTGCAGCTACGTTGGAAGATGTCGGCGCGTAGCCTCCATATTTGGGGATGTCTCCTATGAGCAGATCAGCGGTCGCGTGGTTAGCAAAACATCAGCGAAGGATTTTACTGGCTATCCGGTAAGAGGTCTAATATGTGAATGTTGCTAGAGATTCAGAGTGTTCATGAAATTCTAAGGGAAGGATTTCGAGGTATCTGGCGGTTTAATTGCGCAAGGTCATGTCAATAAGAGATAAAGAATCTTGGTGGGTTCCAAAGTTGTGTAATAGCGGCTTCAAGCTAAGTGGGAGAGTCTCACCGCCTACGATTGGGTTGTATGATTATCTTCTTGTGAGGATTCGGGTTATCGGCGTATTGGTAAGTTGTTTCGGCTAAGGGAAGAGAACATCAGTAGTAATTAGAGCAAAGGAATTGAAGAATGTGTTCTATAATTGGCATCATCGATTCATGTTCAGGGTTTGGGAAGACTCAGGAATTATGCTTCGCGTAGAAGTGAGTTGCAAGGAAGGTGATTCGGCCGGGTGCTTCTTTGAGAGGGTGGTCATGTGCTAGTGGAGTCTTGCAGTTGATTATATTCGAGACCAAGGCAGAGTGGGTGACTCTCAATAATGGTCCTAGTGAATTCAAAGGTCAAAAATGAGGTGCCTAAGGGTTCAAGCCCGTAGTATGGTTAAGAATCAAGCTTTTGTAGCAGCTTATGATAAGAGGCTCAGAATGTTCTATGAGGTTTTGACTTGCAGTGTAGCATTGGGAGGAAAAGGAGAAAAAAAAGACTTCGGGTTCGTAGAGGAATTATCAGAATGGATGTACCAGTCGAGATGCGAATATGCGCACAAGGAAGGTATGAGATGGTTCGTGGGATTTGAGACAGCATGGTCTCGTGTTACAAGGCCACTTGGGTTGAGTGCGTTATATGTCGAGTGAAGTTATTATTATTCTAAGGCAATTAGGGATAAATGGGAAGAGGTTGGATTGGTTAGTCATGGTTGAATTGGCATATCGGTGGCAATGATCAGTTCCTTCAGCGTGATTGAGTTATGCAAGCGATTTGTGATGGTACGTGTGAGGCTTTTCGGCCGCCGTAATTGATTTTATTCGGAAGTATTCTAGTATTATGACCTGCTATGTGTAGGCGGAACCCGAAAAGGGCTATGGTGGCTTAGGTCACTACTTGAAGAATTGCATCTTCTATGGTTGTGAGAATTCACTCGTGTGTTGCTAGGGTTCTCTTGGAATGAACTAATTAAAAGTTTCCATGTGAGGAAGTGTTTACCATGTTAGTAGTTCAGGAGTTGTGATGAAATTCTTGTAGTATCGCATATTGGCATGTTAGGTGCAGTGAGCGGTATGAAATTCGAAGGTGAGGATCAAGGTTGCGGCTTGGTGTTGACAAGGGTGTCATGAGCTCGGATGAGCATGAAAGGGATTTGAATGATTAGAGTAAGCTGGCATTGTCTTCAGCGTCACCTAAAATCGGTGTTTTCTGAAAGAGGCCTTGCATCCTGGCTATAGATTTTGATCACTTTTCACCGTTAGTGGAGCCGGTGGTATGGATGTGCAGACGTGTTATCTGTTACGAAATGTCGTGGGAGCGTGTCCCACGGGAAGATTGTATAAGTGTGGCATATAGTCACTTGATTGACTAGGGAATGAAACCAAGTATGAAGATTATGATGATATGGTTAATTTGAGAATTTATGCCTGGAGAGCACTCGGTTTATTGGGTTGTGGACTGTGGAGGATTACTTCGGTTATGATGGTTGTTCTTGTGTGTTATGGGAAAAGGGGTTATTATGGACCCAAAAAAGATTATTGGCCTAGTTCAGTACGATCAGAATCGGCTTGAGGTCTATGGATGGATTTAAATATGAATATGGGCTCTATATCAGGCCGAATGTGTTCATTTCAGCATAGCTCTCCTTATGGAGGAGTATTCGGACGTTGGATGTTATTTCGCCGTCGGCTATTTCATGTAATGCTATATTGTGCCGCGTGAGTGTGGAAATGGCTTGGTAAATTTCCTATGTGTTGGGGTACCGCGTAGCAATGGTGTTATGTGAGCAGGATGGCTCTTTAGTTTCAGAACATATATCGCACCTCAGTTGTGCTTGAGTGTGTTAGCTTATGGCGCTATATGTCCCCTCAGGGACGGTATTATGCACTTAGCGTGCTTGTGATCGATATTCGGTATGTTGTTGTAATGAGCAATTTAGCTCGATGTGTATCTCCTTATGTGAATTTTATGTATGGATCGGGTGGCACGCCGCCATGGGTATGTTGTTTGGATCGGGTTGCACACCGCAATAGTGTGATGATAATTACAGTCCCTTATATTCTATTCTGTGTGTTTTGGTTCCCATTTTCTGAGGAAAGTTCATATTAGTTGCGTGATTTGAGTAGTCCCTTCCAGAGCTCGTCTTTCTTATGTATCACGTTCGAGTTGGTAGCCTAGTGGCACATTGTGGCATCATATGAGACTTTTGGCCATGTCTGGGGTGGCTTGTTGCCTGAGCAGTTCGTACGGGGTGAGACAAGGTTATTGGATCTAGGATCAGTGCAATCAGATTGTATGAAGTATATTAAAGAGCAAAGATCATTGTTTGGTTCAAAATGAGGTAATGTTCTTGTCAGAAGTGTAGCCTCAATGATTTGTTGACCTAGCAGTTGGGTTATGAATTTCTATATGTCTCTTCCGTCGTGGCAGTATTGTAAGAGTTGGAACAAGACTTATACACGTCATGAGGTGCATTGTGAATATCAAGTTCGGGAAAGTCAGTTATTATGATCGGAGAATGTTATTATGGTCCAGTGAATGATGCAGTGCATAGTGTGAATTCAGCTAAGGTATGCAATCTTGTATCAGTGCATCATTTGGTGATTTATACGATGTTCATATGTTGAAAGCAGGCCTGGCAGAGAATTTCGGATGTTGAAACTGGGCTCTAAGGCTCATTTGTTTGAAAAAAAGAGAATGTCTTCAGATTTACTCGAGCTAATGTGCTCAACTGAGTTGTGATAGCACGGGTAGGTGCACAAGGTGTTTAACTGTGATTTCAGACAACCCCAGCGCAGTTCTTAGCACGTCAGGGGACGAATGTATGTTTAAGTGGGAGAGAATGTAACGACCCGACCGGTCGTTTTGAGCTCTAGCGCGTTGTTCATCAGTTTGAGGCCATGAGCAGCTTCATTTCAGGTATTATGACTTGTGCGCACGGTCGGAATTGAATTCCGGGAAGTTCGGAGTTGATTTGGAAAGAGAATTCTCATATCGGAAGCTTTAAGTTGAAAGAATTGACTAAGATTGGATTTTTGAGTAAACGACCTCGGAATCAGGATTCCAAGGTTCCAGCAGGTTCGTATGATGATATCGGACTTGGGCGTATGTCCGGATCGGTTTTTTGGAAGACTCGGGAACGTTTCGGCACCTATTGTGGAAGTTAGCATTTTTGGAAGAATTTCATAAGTTTGGGTTCAGATGCATTTCAGTGTTACCAATGTCCGTTTGGGATTCCGAGTCTGGGGATAGCTCCGTATGGTGATTCTGGTGTTGGGAGCGTGATCGGAAGTGAATTCGGATGTCCGTGGGTCATTTTGGAGTCATTTGGCTAAAGATAGAAATTTGAAGGTTCTTGAGAAGTTTGGCCGGAAGTGGACTTTTTGATATCGGGGTCGGATTCCGATTCCAGAAGTTGGAGTAGGTCCATAATGTCGATTATGACTTGTGTGAAAAATTTGAGGTCAATCGGATGTGATTTGATAAGTTTCGGCATCGAATGTTGAAGTTTGAATTTCTCAAGTTCATCAAGCTTGATTTGGGGTGTGATTCGTGATTTTAGCGTTGTTTGATGTGATTTGAGGCCTCGAGCAAGTCCGTAATGTGTGTTGGGACTGATTGGTATGATTGAATGGGGTCCCGAGGGCCTCGGGTTGATTCCGAAAGGTTAACAGATCGATTGAGACTTAAAGGATGAGCTGAAGGGAGTCTGGTTGCTGGTGTAACCGCTCCTGCGGAGGCTTCACTGCAGAAGCGGCCCCGCAGAAGCGGCTAGAAGTGAAGGGGTCAGAGGCTGTATGTGCGAAGGAATTTCCGCACCTGCGAGATCGCAGTTGCGGTCGGGGCGGCGCAGAAGCGGACTGGGGCAGCTGGAGGTTTCCTGCAGAAGCAGAAATTGAACCGCACCTGCGGAATGAGTGACCGCAGGTGCGAAGGTCGCGGGGCAGAAGTGGATTTTATAAAAATGGAGATTTGGTTCATTTCCTTCCATTATTCTCTTGTTTGGGTGATTTTTGGAGAGCTTCAAGAGAGGGATTTCATCATCAAACATGAGGTAAGTTAATTCCACCCCTTGTGAGTTAAATACCTTGATTATATACGGATTTGAGCATGAAAATGGGTAGAATCTTGGGGTTAGAGGGAAACCTAGAAAATTCGTATTCTTGGATTTTGACCACGATTTCGGACATGAAATTAAGAGTAAACTATATTTGAGTTCGTGAGGTTATGGGTAAACTTTATCTTCGAAAAATTTCGGAATCCGGGCACGTGGGCCCGAGGGCATTTTTGTCAACTTTTCGATCGGGGTTAGGAATTGTTATAAATTGGATTATTATGAGTAATTGAACATATATTAATGGATTTACATAATTATTGGCTAGTTTTGGAGCGTTGTGCATCAATTTGAGTCTTCGGAAGTGCGTGGAATGCCGGTTATGGAACTTCGGAGCGAGGTGAGTCTCCTTTCTAACCTTGTAAGAGGGAATTGTCCCCATAGGTGAATATATTGAATATGTGCTGCTAATTGTGGGGGCTACATACGCACGAGGTGACGAGAGTCCGTGCGTAGCTACTATTATGCTTATGTCCGGGTAGTCTAGGACCCAAAAGCATGCTTACTTGTGATAAATGCAACCTTATTGATAGTTTAAATTGCTTAAATCATATCGAATGGCAAATGATTTTCTAAAAAAGCTAAACTTCATTTCTTGACTTGTAAAAAAAAGAAGGGAAATTTACACCTCCTTGAATAATTGTTTCCTTGATGAATGTCTTAATTGACAGTTTGAATATGTATTTCTATGTGTATGGGCGTCGCATGTATGATTTGCGAGCAGGGTGATTGTTTATTTATATTTGACCACGCGCATGTATGATTCGCGAGCGGGGTAATAGATGCATCTATGGTTCGCGCCATTCGACCCTCTGGCAGTGCACAATTTAAATATTGTTGGATCGGGCCGTACGACCTCGGCATGATTTGCGCATGCTTGTATTGCTTGCCTTGAAATTTATTGGAGTTGATATTGTTTCTCCCTGGCTTGAGAATATATGTATAAATGATGAAAAAGGAAATTTGGGAATTTCACATAAAAGAAAAAATTGTTTACTTGCTTCACTCAATTGAATTATAATCATGTTTATAGAAATCCTCGATTATTATATTATTGTGTACCATTACTGGACCACTAGTAAGTGTCGAAGTTGACCTCTCGTCTCTACTTCTTCGAGATTAGACAGGATACTTACTGAGTACACGTTATTTCGTACTCATGCTACACTTGTTGTGCATTTTTGTTGCACAGGCACACGTACTTCTAGTGGCCTACTGGGTGTAGCAGCATGGATGATACGGGGACTAGGTGAGCTGCATTTCTCGAGGCGACCCGCAGCTAGTATAGTCTCTTTCAGCGTATTGTATTTACTTTCCGTCCAATTTGTATCCCGGACAGTTATTGTACTTTATTTGATTCCTCAGAAATTGTTCATGCACTTGTGACTACGGGTCAGGGATGATTATGGGGTTTTCTGTAATAACTTCTAAACCTTCTTTATTTATTTTTGTAAAGATTATCTTTTACTAGCCCAATTGAAAGAAAATCATAGTTTTCACAATTATTTAAATGAGAATTTTATTAAGTATTTATGGTTGGCTTGCCTTACAGCGGTGTCCGTCGCCATCACGACCCTTAGTGGATTTTGGGTCGTGACATGGCTATTAATGTGAAAACTTTGGAAAAGAACTTCCCGAACGTGCTTCCCGGTTGTGGGAAATGAAAATGGATAAATTCCTAGAGTGCCCCGGCCATGCAAATTTGACCATGGTGCGAGAACTGTATGCCAATTGGAATGCAGTCTTGTTCACATCATGGGTCCATGGAAAGGAGGTGCCAATGGATAGGCGGTCTTTATATGCATTTTTGGGAGTTGATAACTCTAACTCGCGGAGGCTACAAAAATTTGCCAAATGCCCAAGCTACCTAGCAATACGTCACACTCTTTCTGGCGTCGATTCGAATGCCAAGTGGACCATAACTAAGGGCGATTCCCATCTTGAGATGATTCGCTTTAATTTCAACAAGACCGCCAAGGTGTGGCAAAATTTCGTGTAGGCCAAACTCATGCCAATTGAGCACAACAGTGAATGCACTCGAGCTCGAATGAGTGTGATATTCTTTTTGATGACTGGGCGACCCATCAATGTGGGTGAAATCATGCTAGAAGAGATGGCCCACACACGATTTGGGCGGAAGATCAAGAGATTCTTCTTTGGCAACTTGCTATTTTAAACAAATGATGAGTAAATTCGTGAAGGTCAGAGGGGAAGCAAGTCAAAGAAAATAAATTTTTCGTCCAAGTTTGGCATATTGGGATAAAATACGGGCCGAGCATTAATACGCGATATTTATAGACTAGTTCCATACAAGGTACTACATGACCATGCTAGTAAGGTGTACAAGGTATGTTAAAAGTGAGTAGTATTTTAAGTAAGTTGAGATAATTCTTAATTATGCGGGTAATTGATTAATTACCGGGTAACAGAATATTACCTAATTAATTGAGGATATGCTGGATAAATATTAAAAAGCATGAGGTGGCAGTCCCCATGCAAATTGGAATGACTCATATCACAAACTGAAAGGTGGCATTTAAGAGTCATGCAAATGATACTTACGCACAAGTTACCAAGATTTTAAACGGTTGATTGTAGTCTTCATTGGTTATAAGACTTCTTCCTAAATCCAAACAATTTCAAGAAAGGAAGATTTCATTCCAACAAGAACGGATATTAATCTTGAAACAAAACAATTCCAACGAGATTTCTTAGCAACGTGAGATTTTGCGATTCTAAAGGAATACGGTGCAACCTTTTCCAAGAATATCATATGGACTTTTTCCTACTCCGGGTATGTTAAGGCTATCCCTTCTTTCTTTCTGGCATGATCCATATAATACAAATGAAACGAGCAATATACGCAACTTTCATAAAATGACTCTATTCATAGAAATACTAGGGGTGTCTATACTCTTGATTCCCATGTGAATTATTATTATATCTTCTGTTCATGGGTCTCATAAGAAAATACGTATTTGATAAAGTTTATCCGAAAGGCATATTGATTTTTATGACATTCCGAGAAAATCTTATTAACGTATTTCTTATGCATTTCATGCATTCATACATGTATATTGACCCAAGACCAGATGGCGTTATATACACGTATATATATGTATATATATGTATTTAGGATATGGGAAAGGTTATGGCGTTATATACGCAAAACCACCTGATCAGCCGGTATACGTTGATGATTTTGCCCACAGTGGCCGAGATGATATGATGGGATGCCCTTAGAGGCTTGATGATATTATGAAACATGTACCTATGCACGACATGACATTCATATGCATATGCATGACGCTATAATTATTTCATGATTTACAGAGTTATCCAGACTTACAGGTTGAGTTATTTACTCTATATTTCCTTCCATGTATGTTATATACTTATTTATGTGTCTTACATACTCGGTACATTATTCGTACTGACATCCCTTTTGCCTGGGGGCACTGTGTTTCATGCCCGCAGGTCCTGATAGACAGGTCGAGAGTCCTCCATGTGGGCTATCAGCTCAGCGAAAGGTGTTGGTGCGCTCCATTTGCTCCGGAGTTGCTTCTTTGGTCAGTATGATTAGAACATGTATTGATTGGTATGGCGGGACCCTGTCCCGACCTTTATGATATTATGTATTCTTAGAGGCTTGTAGACAGATGTCTTGTATACGGATACTTGTATGGCCTTGTCGGCCTATGTTTCGAGTATATAAAGAATCATGCCAGCCTTATAGGCCTGTACTTCATATGTATAAGTTTGTATTCCCTCATGCTTTACTCCAGTTCATTTACCTATGATAGAATGATATGAAAGATATGCTATGTTGGTACATGGTTGAGTAAGGTACCGGGTGCCCGTCGGGGCCCATCGGTTTGGGTCGTGACACCCTCAACTCCGCATGTGCGCCTTCTCTTCCGCAGGTGCGGTCCCGCTTCTGCGGCAAGATGACCGCATCTGCGGTCCCAGCTCTCCCCCACCAAAATCGTATATGCGACCACAGGGCCGCTTCTACGGCTCCACACCTGCGGCCCAAGCCTCGCAGGTGCGGTTACACCAGAAGGCAGCTGCTCAATTCTTCTTCTAACTCCAAATTCGATCTGTTAATCACCCGGAATCCACCAGAGGCCCCCGGGACCTTATCCAATCACATAAACCAGTCCCATAACATAACACGCACCTGCTCGAGGCCTCAAATCACATCAAACAACGCTAAAATCACAAATCACACTCCATTTCAAACTTGATGAACTTTAGAACTTCGAACTTCTTCATTCGATGCCGAAACCTATCAAATCACATCCGATTGACCTCAAATTTTTCACACAAGTCATATTCGACAGTACGGACCTACCTCAACTTCTAGAATCGGGGTCCGATCCTGATATCAAAAAGTCCACTTCCGGTCAAACTTCTCAAAAACCTTCAAATTTCTAATTTTAGCCAAATGACTCCAAAATGACCTACGGACCTCCAAATCCACTTCTGATCGCGCTCCCAATACCAGAATCACCATACGGAGCTATTCCCATACTCAGAATCCCAAACGAATATCAATAGCATTGGAATTCACTTCAACCCAAATTTATAAAATTCTTCCAAAATGCTAAATTCCACAATAGGCGCTGAAACGCTCCCGGGTCATCCAAAACCCGATCCGGGCATACGCCCAAGTCTGAAATCATCATACGATCCTGCTGAAGCCTTTAAATCCTGATTCCGAGGTCTTTTACTCAAAAATCCAATCTTAGTCAATTCTTCCAACTTAAAGATTCCGAAATAAGAATTTTCTTTCCAAATCAACCCCGAACTTTCCGGAATTCAATTCCGACCATGCGTATAAGTCGTAGTACATGCAGTGAAGCTATTTATGGCCTCAAACTGCCGAACGATGCAATAGAGCTCAAAACGACCGGTCGGATCGTTACACAGTATGATATATTGGTTATACTCATAGGAACTTTCTTTGTTCATTTTCGTATCCAAGTATCACGTCGCTTCTAGCTGCAACATATATTGCTAAGGGCCATTATTTTCCGCCCTTACGACATCTTACAGTTATCACTTCACTCTTTCATGTTCACTCTACCGTTGAAATTTCTTCTAACATTTCACCCTTCAATCCATGCCCTAATACAGTTCTAGCAAGTGCGACTACCTTGCGCCTCTCATCTCATGCTTAAATAAGTTGAACGAGTGTGACTCTCTTAGATCAAATCCACATATCATTGTATAATATTTTCACAGCATATACCATCTTCACAATTCTAAATGTAAGCAATACGCAATGTATACTTATGCCACCATCATGTCTTCATCATAATGCGAACTCTTTTGGCCATAGCTAATACCACATATTTACATCAGCATGTTTCATATAAAAAATATATACTTGCATCTTTCTATTCTTCATGGTATCAATGACCTCGTCCATACATATCATGTCAGGAATTTGTGACACGGTATCATGTAGTCTTAGAATTCTTGTAACTTCTCAATCTCCAAATCTGTACCATAACCGTTTTTAATTTTTTTTGAGCCTTACGCCTGTACACATTGTATGTATAACTTTCCAACAACTTTAACTTAGCCCACGAGCCATTTCAATAGTTATTCTTCTTGAATCATAAGAATTCGTTCACTCACAAATTAACTGCTCTTTCAATATTGGGCATATATGGAGTTGCTTTGAGATCATTCTTGGAAATTCTCAAATTTTCATCATTTCAACATAATAAAATAAGACATACCTCGACTAGAGAAACTCAAGATTATCATTCCACGTCATTTTTTTCTTCTCTAACAACCTATTGTTTCTTATAACCTCCAAGATTATGCCTTTTGTGCATCTCATGCCTTAATATTTTCACGCTTACCCATTTAAGTTCACACACTTTATCCTCGCATACCTTGGTATGCATAATTAGAGATTGACTTTTATTTGATCACATTCAAGACTGGAGGGACTCAAGGTTGTCATACCCATCTTTTACCTATGGCATGCTTCGCCTATCCTTAACTCGTACTTACACGTGGCACTTTATTTCCTGTGTGACACTTATATTACATATGCCACAATCATGACGATGACTTATCATGCTCAAAGGAAGCCCGATGTCTAGTATAATTAAGGGTCATCTCCCTCATCTTGTAATATTCCCTTTTCGGATGATCAAGAAAGTCTTTTTCTTTTTCATTTGGTAAGGTGTCTTTGGTCATTATTGACACTGTCTTAACTGTGCCATACTTCTTATGAGTCATATTATGTTTACCACAAACTTGACTGATTCACATTCTCTTATCAATTAGATCATATCACCTCTCTATATCTTGTCATGATAATTTAAGATACAACATCTTCATTTACAATATTCTTTTTTTTGTTCCTTTGCTAAACTCGTTAATGGTGATTACCATAGTAAACAGTCGCTCCAACATCTTGACCAACAATCTTGAATTGAAATCTAGGGTCTAACATACATGCCCTTATTCGCATCCTTTAGTAAAATTCTTTATAAGCCAGGACACCATCCTGACAATACTATCTGATATCATCACCTTATTCTCTTCCATGATTTCTCAGTATTCGGCTAATAATTCTTATTCACCAAAGTTATACGTGTTAACTGTATCAGTCCTAATCTATTCTCAACTTATCCTTCCATTTTGAAAAAATCTGACATTTTCTAGTTCTAAGCCCAAACATCTTGCATTATAATATGAACCTTGAGCTTTATTCTCGTCACTTATGTATCTTCCTCAACAGGTAATCAATATGACCGATACTCTCAATTTAGGCACAAACGCACAATATAGAGTATGAATAAAGTGAAACTCCCTAGATGTCATTGTAGCCTCCCTGATAAAAGTGTGTCCGGCAACACACCGATAAGAGGGACTCTACTTGACACGGCTCAATAGACTTCCTAGGACTCGACTTAAAACCTTGTGCTCTGATACTAAGTTTGTCATGACCCAAAACCATGTGACCGGCACCTGACACACTACCCAACCCGAGCTAACCAAACCATGTGATACACCCAAATCATATGCATGAAAACCAATTTAGTGTAATGACCCGGTCGGTCGTTTTGAGAATTTACGCCCCGATCCCCTATTAACTGCTTTCCCTGTGTCTTTTTTTTCTATTGTGATTTTCCGGGATGGGTCATTTTGAGTTTCAAAGTGTTTTGGGACACTTAGTCCCTAAATAAGAGTTTAAGTCTTAGAATTTGGACCGTAGTCGGAGCAGTGTGAAGACGGCTCCAGAATGAATTCCATAAATTTCGTTAGCTTCGTTAGGTGATTTCCGGTTTAGGGGCGTGCCCGGATTGTGTTTTAAAGGTCCGTAGCTTATTTAGGCTTGAAATGGCGAAAGTTGAATTTTCGGAGTTTCGGGCCGATAGTGGAATTTTGATATTAGGGTCGGAATCCGATTCCGGAAGTCGGAATAGGTCCGTAGTGTTGAATTTGCAAAATTTGGGGTCAATCGAACATGGTTTGGTTGGTTTCGGCATCGGTTGTAGAATTTTGGAATTTCAACTTCATTAAGTTTGGATTGGAGGGTGATTCGTGGTTTTAGCATTGTTTGATGTGATTTGAGGGATCGACTAAGTTTGTATGATGTTTTAGGATTGGTTGGTATGTTTGGTTGAGGTCCCGAGGGCCTCGGGTGAGTTTTGGATGCTTGACGGATGAAAATTTGGACTTAGGCATTTTCTGAAGTTGTTGAACTTGATATAATCGCACCTGCGGATGTGGGACAGCAGATGCGATACCGCAGAAGCGGCTGAGTGGATTGCAGAAGAGAAAATGGATTTGGCATCAGGAACTGCAGATGCGGAACCGTAGATAAGTGATTTCCACACCTGCGATGGTTTTTCCGCAGGTGCGGGACCGCAGATACGGTGGATCCCTCGCAGAAGCAGGATCTCTGGCAGAAAAAGGGCCAAGTCGAGGGTTTTATCCCATTTTCAATTTTGGGACTTTTGGAGCTCGGGACAAGGCGATTTTGTGAGGATTTTGAAGAGGAAATCAGTGGGTAACGATTCCTAACCCTATTTCATTTATATTTCATCAATCTACAGTAATTTCCTCCATCTAATCAAGGAATTTGAGTGAAAAAGTGGAATTTGGGGGAAAAGTTCCCCAATCAAATTTTTGGATTTTGATTAGGTTTTAAGCGTTGGAATTGAATAATTTTTGGACGAGTGATCTCGTGAGTGAATGGGTGTTCTAAATTGGTAACTTTTACTGGATTCCGAGACGTGGGCCCGGGGAGGATTTTTGGGCGTTTTCCTATTTTCTCGCTGTAGCTTTAAATTCATTAGCTAAATTCGTTTCTTGTAGCTATATTTACATTATTTAATTGATTTGATTAGATTTGGTCCACTCGGAGTTGGATACTCGTGGCAAGAACGTGATATCGGATTGATTTTGAGCTTGGTTCGAGGTAAGTGGCTTGCCTAACCTTGTGTGGGGGAATTCCCCTTAGGATATTGGTACTGTTGTTATATGAATGTCGTGTACATGAGGTGACGAGTGCGTACACGTGGTACTGGTTGAAAAACCCCATTTTCATTAAGTAAATATCTATGATTCCTTTAAATTGAGCAATACTAGTATATGTAACTTCATGTTTAGCATAGGAAAACATGCTTATGTGACTTAACAGTCTTATCTGCTTTAACTGCATACCTGGATTCTGTGTAGCATGTTTAGGGTACGAACTTGAATAGAACTGTAGATTTTCTTGTTGAGACTATTGTGTATTTACTTTGGAACTACGAAACGGTATTCCGGGAGATCCCCCTGCATGTTTACTTTGGGACTACGAGACAGTATCCCGGGAGATCCCCCTGTACTGGATATTTACTTTGGGCTACGAAATGGTATTTCGGGAGATCCCCCTGCATATTTACGATTTGGACTACGGGACGGTATCAAGGGAGATCCTCTGTACATTTATGTTTGGGACTACGGGACGGTATCCGGGAGATCCCCTGTTGCTATCTCTGTGTACTGAGTTATTTCTTCCTGTGATTTCATTTTCATTGACTGTTAGTATTTTTAACTCCTGCGATATTTCATACTGTTTTATCATATTATATGTTTAAACCAGTAGGGACCTGACCTGACCTCGTCACTACTCGATCGAGGTTAGGCTTGGCACTTATTGGGTACCGCTGTGGTGTACTCACGCCTTTTCCTAAACATGTCTTTCGTGTGCAGATCCAGGTTCTTCTTCTCAGCCATACTTCCAGGTAGGCAAGGCGATCTAGAGACTTCGAGGTATATCTGCCGCGTCCGCAGACCTAGAAGTCCCTCTCTATTCTCCCTTCAGTCATAGACTTTACTGTATTTTCATCGCTATTAGATTTCTGGAGTTAGAAATACTATGTACTTCTTTAGCTTGTGATTCATGAGATTCCGGGTTTTTGGAGTGCTATGTTCAGTTTGAGAGTGTTATTATTGTATATGCTGAGCGGCATTTTAAACTCCTCTATTATATTTAACTGTTAATTGTAGTTTTCATATCTTTGTTTTCATTTCCGCAAATTGTTAGGCTTACCTAGTCGTAGAGACTAAGTGCCGTCACGACTGTTCACGGAGGGAGAACTTGGGTCGTGACATTTAACTGCGGAAGCACCTTGAAAGTCATATATATTTTCAAGTTAAATGATAAAATATTTTCCACTTCAAAATCACACATGACGTCTTTCATGATAATAACAATAAGACTAAGTAAAATAAGTATACTTTTATGTATGTCGTGTACAACCCCGTTACTACAACCTTTGGGTTAATACCTGACTAGCATAAATTAAGAAAATAACATGATAGCTACCACGAAATAGGAGTGGTGCTTGACCATACACCACAGGAAAAGAGTCATCCTAGCCCTGACCGCACGCCACGTATCATAGCTCATCTTAAAACATGTAAAGTAAGCGGGACCCTGGAGGGGGCCCCCTAAGGGCCGAGTACACCACAACGGTACTCAATAAGTGTCATAGACTCTCTCTAACTTAAGTTCTTGGGACAAACTTTATAAAAAAAATAATGCATCAATATTCGATATAAAACGATAAGAAGTTTTATCAATTCATGATCCTTGTCATTTTTAATAAAAGACAAGTAAAATATAAACCACAATATAAACTTTTAAAATATTTACATCAATCCAAGATTTTGGATAAATTGAAATCACTTTCGGCTCCTTAGGCCTAAACATACGAAAACCATCCTTACCTTACATTGGGAGTACTATATCTCCTCCCGCAGTCCTTACCCGAGTCTTTACTCCCTCGTACATGTCCTTAATCACCCTAATATATGCCACTGGGACAGCGCTAGCCTCCATACATCTTCATAGGACCTCTCTCGGGACTTTATCATAAGCCTTCTCTAGGTCTATGAATACCATATGCAAGTTCTTCTTCCTTTCCCTATACTGCTCCACCAATCTCCTCACAAGGTGAATAGATTCTGTGGTAGACCTTCCTGAAATAAACCCAAACTGGTTCTCGGAAATAGTAACACTACGCCTCACCTTCCTCTCCACCACCCTCTCCCAAATTTTCATAGTATGACTAAGCAGCTTGATACCCCTATAGTTGTTGCAGTCCTGAATATCACCTTTGTTCTTGTACAACGGGATCATCAAACTCCACCGCACTCCTCAGGCATCTTCTTCCCCCTGAAAATGACATTAAGCAACCCGGTAAGCCATTCCAAGCCTTCCCGCCCCGCTTCCTTCCAAAATTCTACAGGGATCTCGTCAGGCCTAGTTGCCTTACCCCTGCTCATTTTCCGCATTGCCCCCTCAACCTCCTCGCTCCTAATACGCCTGCAAAACCCAAAATCCCTCTGACTCCCTGAGTTTTCCAAGTCTCCTAGTATGATTTTCCTGTCCCCTTCCTCGTTTAGGAGTCTATGGAAGTACTCTTGCCATCTACGCTTAATACCCGCCTCTTCCACCAGAACCCTACCATCTTCGTCTTTGATGCATCGCACTTGATCCAAGTCCCGAGCCTTCCTCTCCCTGATCTTGGCTAACTTGTACAACTTTCTATCGCCTCCTTTGCCCCCAAAATCCTCATAAAATCGCTCAAAAGTTGCAGCCTTAGCCGTCGTGACGGCCAATTTTGCCTCTTTCCTTGCCAACTTATAACGCTCCCTACACGTCCTCTGCTCCTACTCATCATTGCACCCTACTAGCTTCAGATATGTCGCTTTCTTAGCTTCTACTTTTCATTGGACTTCCTCATTCCACCACCAGCCCCCTTTGTGGCCACCCGAATAACCCTTCGATGCGCCTAACACCTCTTTAGAAACTTCCCTAATGTAGTTCGCTGTCGTGGTCCACATACAACTCGATTCCCCACTACTCCTTCAGGCCCCTATGGCCAATAACTTTTCCATGTGACGACCCGGCCGGTCGTCTCATGAGTTACCACTCCATTTCCCCCATTTCTGCTTCTATTTGCTTTAATTATCGGTTTTATATGTGATCGGGTTGGTTGGCTCGGGTTAGGAAAGGTTTCGAGGAGGTTTGAGGCACTTGGTCTGTTTAAAGAAAGCTTAAGTTGGAAAAGTCAACTAGATGCTGACTTATGTGTTAGAGGGCTCGGATGTGAGTTCCGATGGTTCAGATAGCTTCGGGATATGATTTGGGACTTAGGAGTGTGATCGGAATGTGATTTGGAGGTCCGGAGTAGATTTAGGCATGAATTGGCGAAATTAAGTTTTTGGCGTTTTCCGGTTGATAGATGAGATTTTGATATAGGGATCAGAATGGGATTCCGAAAGTTGTAATAGCTTAGTTATGTCATTTGGGATGTGTGTGCAAAATTTCAGGTCATTCGAACGTGGTTGGGTACACTTTTTGATCAAAAGCGGAATGCGAAAGAATTTAGAACCTTAGGCTTGAATTCGTTGCGTTTTGCTGATTTTTGATGTTGTTCGAGGTGTTTTGAAGATTGGTACAAGTTTGAATAAAGTTGTGGGATATGTTTGTTCTTTTGGTTGAGGTCACGGGGGCCTCGAGGTGATTTCGGATGGTGGATGGGGAATTTGAGAAATTGTTGCAGCTGTTGAGTGTGCTGCTTCTGGTATTTCCGCACCTGCGGATTGGGGACTGTAGGTGCAACGCTACATGTGCGGGAAAGCGGTCGCAGAAGCGGAAGCTGGGAAGATGGCAGGAACCGCAGATGCGGTTGTGGGATCGCACCTGCGAAGGCGCAGGTGCGGAGTGTTGATCGCAGATGCGGAGTGTGCCGTTTAAGTGATTTTTGCAGAAGCGGTTCATTAGCCGCAAATGCGGTACCGCAGATGCGGTTGAAGTACCGCAGATGCGGAAATGCCTGGGGTCAGAATGTTATATTTTCCCCTTCGCGATTTTTAGAGGGTTTTCTCACTTTTTAACACGAATTTGAGAGCTTTGGGCGATTTTGAAGAGAGTATTCAAGGAGAACTCATTGAGGTAAGAATTTTGGACTTAAAAACTCGATTCTATGGTGTTAATGCATGGATTAGAGCTGTAATTAAAGGTAAAGTTTGAGAAACTAGGGCTTAGAAACCTAGGCCGTTGATTGAGGTTTTGGAAGACCATCTGTGGTCGGATTTTGGAACTTTTTATATGTATGAACTCGTGGGGAGATAAGGAATCTAATGATGTTAATTTTATCGAATTTCGAGACGTGGTCCCGGGGGTCAGGTTTTGGTAATTTCGGATTTTGTGATGTTTTTCGATCATTTTCGAGTGGGCTTCGTCCCTTTAGCATAAATTAATGGTTACGTTCTGATTTTGGTAGATTCGGAGCATCCGGAGATCGATTTGAAGGGCAAAGGCATTGCGAGCTAGATTTCGGGCCGGATTGAGGTGATTAATGATTTTAAATGCTGTCCTGAGGGTATGAAACCCCGGATTATGCAACGTTCGGCTGTGTTGAGGTGACGCACACGCTAGATGACGAGCGTGGGGTCGTGCACCGTTGGGGATTGTGACTTAGTCCATCCTGAATGACTCTTTTACTGCGTATTTGATAGTTAATTGTTTGATATTGTTATGTTTGGGCTAAATGCCATATTTGGGCTTCGTGCCAACTATTTGCACCCTTGGGGGATTTTTACTGATATTTTCCTCACTACTTGATTTCATACTTGTGCTCAGTCATACCATATTTTTACTGCTTTTAAAAACTCCGCTAAGTTATTCTGTTTTAAACACCTAAATGATATATTAAAAGATGTTTTGAGCCGAGCTTCATATTTTACTGTTGCCCGAGGGGCTTATGAGATTCTGACTGAGTAAGGCCGAGGGCCTGTATTGTGAGGATACTTTTGGGTCGGGCTGTACGCCGCAGCAGTGATATACTGATTATGATAATGAGGCCAAGGGACTAAGATTGTAGCCACGAGGTGGCTTGTGATTGATATGAGGTCGAGAGCCTATTTATGATGCCACGAGATGGTTTGATATTACGCTTGGGCTCTAAAGGGGCCCCTCCCGGAGTCTATACACCCCCAGTGAGCGCGGGTACCCATTGTGATATGAGATATAGCCCGAGGGGCTGGTATTGTTCTGTGATATTACCCGAGGGGCTGATTCTATTGTTGTTACTGAGCCCGAGGGGCAATTCTTATGTGCTTATCTTTTCTAGTTGTTTTTCCTATATATTGTATGACTGCTTAAAGGGTGTTTGTGAGATTTCACTGCTTAACTATATTTATTGATTTTGTTATGCCTCTTATAGCTTAATGTTTTGATTAACGCAATTTTATATTGCTCAGTCTTCATTTATTTTTATTACTCACTGAGTTGGAGTACTCACTTTATTCCTTGTAACCCTGTGTGCAGATTCGGGCGCTACAGGTCCTGCTACTGAGGGTTGATCGATTCCAGCAGATCATCGGAGATTTACTAGGTAGCTGCTTGGCTATTCGCAGCCCAGTGCATTCTCCCTCTATTTTATTCCCTTTTGGATTCAGTTATGTAGTAGTGGATTAGGCTTTCAGACTTGTAGTATTGTTTTAGATGCTCATGACTGGTGACACCCCGATGTCAGGCTGTGTTAGTTTTTATTTCCGCAAATTATACTGTTAAATGCTTATTTTGGGATTTTATTTTTAAAGACTTGTAGTTATTATTTTAATTGCTTTAAGATGAATTGGAAGTGTGTCGGCTGGCCTTATCTTCACGAGAGGCGCCATCACGACCGGATTGGGTTTAGGGTCGTGACAAGTTGGTATCAGAGCCTAGGTTACATAGGTCTCACGAGTCATGAGCAGGTTTAGTAGAGTCTCGTGAACCGGTACGGAGACGTCTGTATTTATCCTCGAGAGGGTGAAGAACCTTTAGGAAAATTCCATATTCTTGAAATTCTTGTCGTGCGGATTTGTTAATCCGAGAACTAAACTTCTGTTATTCTATTCTCTTACAGATGGTGAAGACACGAGCGACCGGTCAGGATGGACGACCACCAGTACCACCAGCTGGAGCCACTAGAGGCCGAGGACGTGGTCGAGGCCGTGGTAGGGGCAGAGGTGCAGCCCCCACAGCAGCTGGGGCACCACCTGCTGATCCACCAACCGCCCCAGTTCAGGAGCAGTTCCCAGTTGTGGACACTCCAGCAGCACCAGCTCAGGCACCAGCTGTGCCCATTGTGATTCCGGGTCTTCAGGAGACTTTGGCCTAGATTTTGACAGTATGTACGAGTCTTGCTCAGGCGGGCACGGTCTCTACTGCTGCAGCCACTTCTCAGGCAGGGGGAGGCTCTCAGACTCCCGCCGCTCGCACATTTGATCCGGTGGTTCAGGGAGTGCAAACGCCGGAGGCCCCACTAGCCCAGCCGGTGGCAGCTGCTCAAGGTTATGTAGCTCCAGTTGTGCCAGAGGATGAGCAGCGCAGATTGGAGAGGTTTGGCAGACTCCAGCCTCCTACTTTCAGTGGTGCTGAGGGCGAGGATGCCCAGGGCTTCTTAGAAAGATGTCAGAAGATTCTTCGAACCGCGGGTATTCTGGAGACCAGCGGGGTTGCATTCACGACCTTTCAGTTTACCGTAGCTGCCTTCACTTGGTGGGAGGCATATGAGTGGCGTAGGCCTGTTGGTTCGGCACCTCTGACTTGGCAGCAGTTCTCCGCTCTATTTTAGGAGAAGTATGTTCCACAGTCCCGTAGGGAGGAGCTGCATAGGCAGCTCGAGCAGTTGAGATAGGGAGATATGACTGTTACTCAATACGAGATGAGGTTCTCAAAGTTAGCTCGACATGCTATTTGGCTGGTTGCTACGGAGAGAGAGAGGATCAGGAGGTTTGTTGATGGCCTCACCTTCCAGCTTCGAGTTCTCATGTGACGGTCCGGTCGGTCGTCTCATGAGTTACCGCCCCGTTTTCCCCATTTCTATTTCTATTTGCCTTAATTATTGGTTTTATATGTGATCGGGTTAGTTGGCTCAGGTTCGGAAAGGTTTTGAGAAGGTTTGAGACACATAGTCTCTTCTAAGAAGGCTTAAGTTAGAAAAAGTCAACAGGATGTTGACTTATGCGTTAGAGGGCTCGGATGTGAGTTCCGATGGTTCGGATAGCTTCTGGAGATGATTTGGGACTTAGGAGTGTGATCGGAATGTGTTTTGGAGGTCCGAAGTAGATTTAGGCTTGAATTGGCGAAATTGAGTTTTTGGCGTTTTCCGGTTGATAGGTGAGATTTTGATATAGGGGTCAGAATGGAATTCCGAGAGTTGCAGTAGCTTCGTTGTGTCATTTGGGATGTATGTGCAGAATTTCAGGTCATTCGGACGTGGTTTGGTTGGGTTTTTGATCAAAAGCGAAATTCGGAAGTTTTTAGAAACTTAGGCTTGAATCCGATGTGTTTTGGGTGATTTGATGTTGTTTGAAGTGTTTTGATGATTGGAACAAGTTTGAGTAAGGTATTAGGATCTGTTGGTACCTTTTGCTGAGGTCCCGGGGGCCTCGGGTGAGTTTCGGGTGGTCAATCTGATCATTTTGAAGTTAAGAAAGTTGCAGATTTTGAGTTCCAGCAGTTGCAGACATTTTGTCCTTCGTGTTCGCGAGTGGACCCTCGCGTTCGCGAAGGGTCAGGAAGGGAGGCGTCAAGTTTGGCCTTCGCGTTCGCAAAGGGGAGTCCCGCGTTCGCGAAGGGCCGGGATTGTAAACATCGCGTTCGCGGGAGGCTTGGACGCCTTCGCGTAGGTTTGTGAGGTGAGGCATCGCGTTCGTGATGGTAGGGTCGCGTTCTCGAAGAAGAGTTTTGGTTAGCGGAATTTTTGTGCTTCGCGAACGCGAAGCTTTGACCGCGTTCGCGATGAAGGAATTTTAATAGCTGGGCAGAATGTTTTAAAGACCTGTTCCGCGACTTTGAACCCTTATACACCATTCTTGAACGGGAAATAGAGCTTTGAGGCGATTTGGAAGAGAGGAAATCATTGTTCTTCATTGAGGTATGGATTTTGGACCCTAAAGCTTGATTAGTTGTGATTAATGAACGAAAATATCAGTGTAAATTCATGAAAATCAGTAGAAAAAGGTGGAGTTAGGGCTTGAGATTATGAGACCTTTCAGGGATGATTTGAGGGGTCAAACGAACTCCGATTTTCGAGTTCTTTATATGTACGGACTCGTGAGATGATGAAGAACATTTTGGTATAAAGTTTGTCCAGTTCCGAGACGCAGGCCCAGGGGTCAGTTTTGACTGATTTCGGGTTTTGTGCTTGAAATCGATATTTTTAAATTGGAATTCATTCGTTTAGCATGATTTAATGATAAAAATCTGAACGTGGTAGATTTGGAGCACTCGGAAGTCGTTTCGAAGGGCAAAGGCATTGCAATCTAGGTTTCAGGCCGGCTATGTTGAGGTGACTTACACGCTAGATGACGAGCGTGGGGTAGAGCACCATTGGGGATTGTGACTTAGTCCATCCCGAATGATTATTTCACTGCGTATATGACAGTTAATTGTTTAATATTATTATATTTTGAGCTAAATGCCATATGTGGGCTTCGTGCCAGCTGTTTGAACCCTTAGATGATTTTTAAATGATATTGTCCTCACTGATTGATTTCATACTGGTGCTCAGTCGTACTATATATTACTATTTTAAAGACTCAGCTGTAGTATTCTATTTTAAACACATTAGATGATATTTTCAAAGGTATTTGAGCTGAGCTTCATATTTTACTGTGGCCCGAGGGGCTTATGGGGTTCTGATTGAGTAAGGCCAAGGGCCTATGCAGTGAGGATACATTTAGGTCGAGCCGCACGCTGCAGCAGTGATACATTGAGATATGATAATGAGGCCGAGGGCCTGAGATTTGTACGCCACGAGATGGCTTGAGATTTATATGAGGCCGAGAGCCTATTTATGATGCCACGAGATGGCTTGATTATGCGATTGGGCTGTAAGGGGCCCCTCCCGGAGTCTGTACACCCCCAGTGAGCGCTGGTACCCATTGTGATTTGAGATATAGCGCAAGGGGCTGGTATTGTTCTGTGACATTGCCCGAGGGGCTGATTCTATTGTTACTGTGCCTGAGGGGCAGTTATTATGTGTTTACTTTTTAGCTGTTCTCCTACATATTGTTTAATTGTTTAAGAGATGTTTATGAAGTTTCATTGTTTAATTATATATACCGATTTGTTATGCCTCTTGTAGATTAATGTTGTGCCTTACGTGGTTTTATATTACACAGTCTTCATTTATTTTTATTACTCACTGAGTTGGAGTACTCACTTTACTCCCTGCACCCCTGTATGCAGATTCGGGCGCTACAGGTCCTGCTCCTGAGAGTTGATAGTTCCAGCAGGTCTTCGGAGATTACTAGGTAGCTGCTTGGTGGTTCGCAACCCAGTGCATTCTCCCTCTATTTCAATTTCCTTTTGATTCAGTTATGTAGTAGTGGATTAGACTCTAGACTATTAGTATTGTTTTAGATGCTCATGACTGGTGACACCCCGATGTCGAGTTGTATTGGTTTATCTTATTTCCGCAACTTATATTGTTATTTTGGGATTTATTTATATTAAAGACCTTGGTTTATTATTCTAACTGCTTAAGGTGAATTGGAAGTGTGTCGGCTGGCCTTGTCTTCACGAGAGGCGCCATCACGATCGGGTTTGGGTTTAGGGTCGTGACAGTTGGTATCAGAGCCTAGGTTACATAGGTCTCACGAGTCATGAGCAGGTTTAGTAGAGTCTCGCGGATCGGTACGGAGACGTCTGTATTTATCCTTGAGAGGCTGCAGAACCTTTAGGAAAATTCCATATTCTTGAAATTCTTGTCGTGCGAAGTTGTTGATCCGAATACTAAGCTTCTTTTATCCTATTCTCTCACAGATGGTGAGGACACGCTCTACCGGTCAGCACGGACGACCACCAGTACCACCAGCGGGAGCCACTAGAGGCCGAGGAAGTGGCCAAGGACGTGGTAGGGGCAGAGGTACAGCCCCCGCAGCAACTGGGACAACACCTGCAGACCCCCCCAGCCGCCCCAGTTCAGGGTCAGGTCCTAGTGGTGGACGCTCCAGCAACACCAGATGTGCCCATTGTGATTCCGGATCTTCAGGAGACTCTGGCTCAGATATTGACAGTATGCACTAGCCTTGCTCAGGCGGTCGCGATTTGTAATATCGCAGCTACTTCTCAGGCAGGGGGAGTCTCTCAGACTCCAGCCGCCCGTACACCCGATCCGGTGGTTCAGGGAGTGCAGACACCGGAGGCACCACTAGCCCAGCTGGTGGCAGCTATTCCGAGTTATGTAGCTCCTGTTATGCCGGAGGATGAGCAGCGTAGATTGGAGAGGTTTGGTAGACTCCAGCCTCCTACTTTCAGTGGTTTAGAGGGCGAGGATGCTCAAGGTTTCTTAGACAGATGTCAGCAGATTCTTCACACTGCGGGTATTTTGGAGACCAACGGAGTTGCATTTATGTCCTTCCAGTTTACCGGAGCTGCCTTCACTTGGTGGGAAGCATATGAGAGGCGTAGGCCCATTGGTTCGGCACCTCTGACTTGGCAGTAGTTCTCCGCCCTATTTCTGGAGAAGTATGTCCCACAGTTCCATAGGGAGGAGCTGCGGAGGCAGTTCGAGCAGCTACAACAGGGGGAGATGACAGTTACCCAGTATGAGATGCGGTTCTCGGAGTTGGCTCGACATGCTATTTGGCTGGTTGCTAGTGAGAGAGAGAGGATCGGGAGGTTTGTTGATGGCCTCACCTACCAGCTTCGAGTTCTCATGACCAGGGAGAGGGTATCAGGTGCTACATTCGAGGAGGTTGTGGATATTGCTTGAGAGATTGAGTCAGTTCGTCGCCAGGAGCGCGAGGAGAGGGAGGCTAAGAGGCCTCGAGGACATGGTAGTTTTGGGGGTGCTCCTTCTAGGGGCCAGTTTTAGCACGGCAGAGGCCGACAGTTCCAACATGGTCAGTCAGCTCGCCCAGGTTATCGTGGGGCATCATCAGGCCATAGTTCTCACGGTTCTCAGCAGGGCCATTCTTCACTTAGTGCACTTCCAGCCCAGGGTTCGTCCCGTGCTCCATCGGTTCAGGATTCTTCTACGCCAGGGGCGTCTGCTAGTCATACTGGTGCTAGGGGTCCCCATCAGTCCCCGTCTCCATCACCCGGGAGTTGTTATGAGTGTGGAGAGATGGGCCACTTTTGGAGGCAGTGCCCTCGTCGTGCTCAGCATAGGGGTCAATCATCAGCCTCAGCCTCAGCCCCAGCCACTTCACCACCCACCCAGCCAGCTAAGGGTGGGGGACAGTCATCTAAGGGTCGCCCCGGAGGGGGAGGTCGATTCGGAGGTGGCCAGGCTCGCTTCTATGCACTTCAAGCTAGGCCCGATGCGATTGCTTTAGATGCGGTGATTACAGGTATTATCTCAGTCTGCCGCAGGGATGCTTATGTGTTATTTGACCCTGGCTCTACTTTCTCTTATGTGTTGTCTTATTTTGCCCATTATCTGGATATGCCCTGCGAGTCCCTTGTTTCTTCTGTTCATGTTTGTACACTGGTGGGCAATACTATTGTGGTAGACCGTGTGTACCGATCGTGTATTGTAACTATTGGGGGTCTGGAGACCCGAGTGAATCTGTTATTGTTATGTATGGTGGACTTTGATATTATTTTGGGCATGGACTAGTTATCTCTGTGCCGAGCTATTCTGGACTGTCATGCTAAGACAGTGACTTTTGCTATGCCTGGTGTGCCACGGATTGAGTGGCGAGGTTCGACCGATTATGTTCCCAACAAAGTGATTTCTTTCTTAAAGTCCCAGCGTATGGTTGGGAAAGGTTGTCTTTCATATCTAGCTTTTGTGAGGGATGTCAGTGCAGAGACTCCCAGTATTGAATCTATTCCAGTTGTGAGAGATTTTTCTGATGTATTTCCCGCAGACCTGCCGGGTATGCCACCGGACAGGGATATAGATTTTGGTATTGACCTGGTGCCGGGCACTCAGCCCATTTCTGTTCCACCATATCGTATGGCACCAGCAGAGTTGAAAGAGTTAAAGGAGCAGCTTTAGGAACTTCTGGATAAGGGGTTCATTCGTCCTAGCGTGTCACCGTGGGGTGTGCCGGTTCTCTTTGTGAAGAAGAAGGATGGCACGATGAGAATGTGCATTGATTACAGGTAATTGAATAAGGTAACAATTAAAAACAAATATCCTTTGCCTCGCATCGATGATCTGTTCGACCAGCTTCAGGGAGCGAGAGTATTCTCTAAGATTGATCTCCGCTCAGGTTATCACCAGTTGAAGATCAGGGACTCAGATATTCTTAAGACAGCTTTCAGGACCCGATATGGTCATTATGAGTTCTTGGTGATGTCTTTCGGGCTATCTAATGCCCCAGCAGTATTCATGCATTTGATTAATAGTGTGTTCCGTTCGTATCTCGACTCGTTTGTCATAGTCTTCATTGATGACATTCTGGTATACTCGCGCAGTCAGGAGGAGCACGCGGAGCATTTGAGAATGGTGTTGTAGAGATTGAGAGAGGAGAATCTTTATGCAAAGTTCTCCAAATGTGAGTTCTGGCTCAGTTCAGTGGCTTTCTTGGGGCATGTGGTGTCCAGCGAGGGTATTCAGGTGGACCCAAAGAAGATAGAGGCGGTTCAGAGTTGGCCCAGACCGTCCTCAGCTACAGAGATTAGCAGTTTTCTTGGTTTGGCAGGTTATTATCGCTGGTTTGTTCAGGTATTTTCGTCTATTGCGTCGCCCTTGACCAAGTTGACTTAGAACGGTGTTTCATTTCAGTGGTCTGATGAGTGTGAGGAGAGGTTTTAGAAGCTCAAGACTGCCTTGACCACAGCTCCAATGCTAGTATTGCCATCAGCTTCAGGTTCTTATACCGTATATTGTGATCCTTTGAAAGTTGGTATTGGGTGTGTTCTGATGCAGGAGGGTAGAGTTATTGCTTATGCTTCTCGTCAGTTGAGGCCTCATGAGAAGAACTACCATGTTCACGATCTGGAGTTGGCTGCCATTGTTCACGCGTTGAAGATCTGGAGGCATTATCTGTATGGTGTGTCTTGTGAGGTGTATACTGATCATCGTAGCCTCCAGCACTTGTTCAAGCAGAAGGATCTCAATTTGAGGCAACGGAGATGGTTGGAGTTACTTAAGGATTATGATATTACTATATTATATCACCCGGGAAAGGCCAATGTAGTGGCCGATACTTTGAGCCGAAAGGCGGTGAGTATGGGGAGTTTGGCGTATATTCCAGTTGGGGAGAGACCTCTTGCAGTTGATGTTCAGGCTTTGGCTAATCAGTTCGTGAGGTTGGATATTTCGGAGCCCAGTAGGGTATTGGCTAGTGTGATTTCTCGGTCTTCCCTATATGAGCGCATCAGAGAGCGCCAGTGTGATGAACCACATTTCTTGTCCTTAAGGACAGAGTTCAGCATGATGATGCCAGAGATGTGACTATCGGTGATGATGGGGTGCTGAGGATGCAGCGCCGGATATGTGTGCCTAATGTTGATGGGCTTCGGGAGTTGATTCTGGAGGAGGCCCATAGCTTGCGGTATTCTATTCATCCAGGAGCCACGAAGATGTATCAGGATCTAAGACAGCATTATTGGTGGAGAAGAATGAAGAAAGACATTGTGGGATTTGTAGCTCGGTGTCTCAATTGTCAGCAGGTGAAATATGAGCATCAGAGACCGAGCGGCCTGCTTCAGCGGATGGATATTCCAGAGTGGAAGTGGGAGCAGATCACTATGGACTTTGTAGTTGGACTCCAACGGACTTTGGAGAAGTTCGATGCTATTTGGGTGATTGTAGATCGGCTGACCAAGTCCGCACACTTCATTCCTATTTGTACTACTTATTCCTCTGAGCGGTTAGCAGAGATATATATCCGAGAGATTGTTCGGTTGCATGGTGTCCCAGTTTCCATCATTTCAGATTGGGGCACTCAGTTTACTTCCCAGTTTTGGAGGTCTGTACAGCGAGACTTGGGTACTCAGGTTGAGTTGAGCACAGATTTTCACCCTCAGACAGACGGGCAGTCCCAGTGCACCATTTAGATATTGGAGGATATGCTACGCGCTTGTGTTATTGATTTTGGAGGGTCATGGGATCAGTTCCTACCGCTCGCGCAGTTTGCCTATAATAACAGTTACCAGTCAAGTATTCAGATGGCTCCATATGAGGCTTTGTATGGGAGACGGTGTAGATCCCCAGTGGGTTGGTTTGAGCCGGGCGAGGCCAGGCTATTGGGTACAGATTTGGTACAGGATGCTTTAGACAAGGTGAAGGTGATTCAGGAGAGACTTCGCACAGCGCAGTCGAGATAGAAGAGCTATGCCGACAGGAAGGTTCGTGATTTGTCCTATATGGTTGGTGAGAAGGTTCTGTTGAAGGTTTCACCCATGAAGGGTGTTATGAGGTTTGGAAAGAAGGGTAAATTAAGTCCATGGTTTATTGGACCTTTTGAGGTACTTCGGAGGTTTGGGGAGGTGGCTTATGAGCTTGCTTTGCCATCCAGCCTGTCAGATGTGCACCCAGTATTCCATGTTTCTATGCTCCGGAAGTATATTAGAGACCCGTCTCATGTTCTAGATTTCAGCACGGTTCAGTTGGAGGGTGATCTGACTTATGAGGTGGAGCCAGCAGCTATTTTGGAGCGTCAGGTTCGGAAGTTGAGATCAAAAGACATAGCTTCAGAGAAAGTGCAGTGGAGAGGTCGGCCCGTGGAGGAGGCTACCTGGGAGACCGAGCAGGATATGCAGAGTAGATATCCTCACATATTCGAGGCTTCAGGTACGTTTCTTGACTCGTTCGAGGACGAACGTTTGTTTAAGAGGGGGAGGATGTGACAATCCGGCCGGTCGTCTCATGAGTTACCGCCCCGTTTTCCCCATTTCTGCTTCTATTTGCCTTAATTATTGGTTTTATATGTGATCGGGCTGGTTGACTCGGGTTCGGAAAGGTTTTGAGAAGGTTTGAGACACTTAGTCTCTTCCAAGAAGGCTTAAGTAAGAAAAAGTCAACTGGATGTTGACTTATATGTTAGAGGGCTCGGATGTGAGTTCTTATGGTTCAGATAGCTTCGGGAGATGATTTGGGACTTAGGAGTGTGATCGGAATGTGTTTTGGAGATCTGGAGTAGATTTAGGCTTGAATTGGCGAAATTGAGTTTTTGGTGTTTTCCGGTTGATAGGTGAGATTTTGATATAGGGGTCGAAATGGAATTCCGAGAGTTGCAGCGTTGAGTCATTTGGGATGTGTGTGCAAAACTTCAGGTCATTCGGACGTGGTTTGGTTGGGTTTTTGATCAAAAGCGAAATTCGGAAGTTTTTAGAAACTTAGGCTTGAATCAGATGTGTTTTGGGTGATTTGATGTTGTTTGAAGTGTTTTGATGATTGAAACAAGTTTAAATAAGGTATCAGGATATGTTGGTACCTTTGGCTGAGGTCCCGGGGGCCTCGGGTGAGTTTCGAGTGGTCAATCGGATCATTTTGAAGTTAAGAAAGTTGCAGATTTTGAGTTCCAGCAGTTGCAAACATTTTGGCCTTCGTGTTCGCGAGTGGACCCTCGCATTCGCGAAGGGTCAGGAAGGGAGGCGTCAGGTTTGGCCTTCGCGTTCGCGAAGGGGAGTCCCGTGTTCGCGAAGGGCCGGGATTGTAAGGATCGCGTTCGCGGGAGGCTTGGACGCGTTCGCGTAGGTTTGTGAGGTGAGGCATCGCGTTCGCGATGGTAGGGTTGCGTTTGTGAAGAAGAGTTTTGGTCAGCGGAATTTTTGTGCTTCGCGAACGCGAGGCTTTGACCGCGTTTGCGAGGAAGGAATTTTAATAGCTGGGCAGCATGTATTAAAGACATGTTCCGCGACTTTGAACCCTTATACACCATTTTTGAACGGGAAATAGAGCTTTGAGGCGATTTGGAAGAGAGGAAATCATTGTTCTTCATTGAGGTAAGGATTTTGGACCCTAAAACTTGATTATTTGTGATTAAGGAACGAAAATATCAGTGTAAATTCATGAAAATCAGTAGAAAAAGGTGGAGTTAGGGCTTGAGATTATGAGATCTTTCAGGGATGATTTGAGGGGTCAAACGAATTTCGATTTTCGAGTTCTTTATATGTACGGAATCGTGAGATGATGAAGAATATTTTGGTATAAAGTTTTTCCAGTTCCGAAACGCGAGCCCAGGGGTCGGTTTTGACTGATTTCGGGTTTTGTGCTTAAAATCGATATTTTTCAATTGGAATTCATTCGTTTAGCATAATTTAATGATAAAAATCTGAACGTGGTAGATTTGGAACACTCGGAAGTCGTTTCGAAGGGAAAAGGCATTGCAAGCTAGGTTTCAGGCCGGATTGAGTTGAGTAATGATTTTAAATGTTGTCCTGACGGTATGAATCCCCGGAATTTCACAGCGTACGGCTATGTTGAGGTGACTTACACGCTAGATGACGAGCGTGGGGTAGAGCACCATTGGGGATTGTGACTTAGTCCATCCCGAATGATTATTTCACTGCGTATATGACAGTTAATTGTTTAATATTATTATATTTTGAGCTAAATGCCATATGTGGGCTTCGTGCCAGCTGTTTGAACCCTTAGATGATTTTTAAATGACATTTTGCTCACTGATTGATTTCATACCGGTGCTCAGTCATACTATATATTACTATTTTAAAGACTCGGCTGTAGTATTCTGTTTTAAACACATTAAATGATATTTTCAAAGGTATTTGAGCTGAGCTTCATAATTTACTGTGGCCCGAGGGGCTTATGAGGTTCTGACTGAGTAAGGCCAAGGGCCTGTGTTGTGAGGATACATTTAGGTCGGGCTGCACGCCGCAGCAGTGATACATTCAGATATGATAATGAGGCCGAGGGCCTGAGATTTGTACGCCACAGGATGGCTTGAGATTTATATGAGGCCGAGAGCCTATTTATGATGCCACGAGATGGTTGATTATGCGCTTGGGCCGTAAGGGGCCCCTCCCGGAGTCTTTACACCCCCAGTGAGCGCGGGTACCCATTGTGATTTGAGATATAGCCCGAGGGGCTGGTATTGTTCTGTGACATTGCCTGAGGGGCTGATTCTATTGTTACTGTGCCTGAGGGGGAGTTATTATGTGTTTACTTTTTAGCTATTCTCCTGCATATTGTTTAACTGTTTAAGAGATGTTTATGAAGTTTCATTATTTAATTACATTTACTGATTTGTTATGCCTCTTGTAGCTTAATGTTGTGCCTTACGTGATTTTATATTACTCTGTCTTCATTTATTTTTAATACTCACTGAGTTGGAGTAATCACTTTACTCCTTACACCCCTGTATGCAGATTCGGGCGCTACAGGTCTTGCTCCTGAGAGTTGATAGTTCCAGCAGGTCTTCGGAGATAACTAGGTAGCTACTTGGCGGTTCGCAGCCCAGTGCATTCTCCCTCTATTTCAGTTTCCTTTTGATTCAGTTATGTAGTAGTGGATTAGACTCTAGACTTTTAGTATTGTTTTAGATGCTCATGACTGGTGACACCCCGATGTCGGGCTGTGTTGGTATATTTTATTTCCGTAACTTATATTGTTATTTTTGGGATTTATTTATATTAAAGACCTTGGTTTATTATTTTAATTGCTTAAGGTGAATTGGAAGTGTGTCGGCTGGCCTTGTCTTCACGAGAGGCGCCATCAGAGAGCGAGAGTATTCTCCAAGATTGATCTCCACTCAGGTTATCACCAGTTGAAGATCAGGGACTCAGATATACTTAAGACAGCTTTCAGGACCCGATATGGTCATTATGAGTTCTTGGTGATGTCCTTCGGGATGACCAATGCCCCAGCAACGTTCATGCATTTGATGAACAGTGTGTTCCGGCCATATCTCGACTCATTTGTCATAGTCTTCATTGATGATATTCTGGTGTACTCACGTAGTCAGGAGGAGCACGCGGAGCATTTGAGAGTAGTGTTGCAGAGATTGAGGGAGGAGAAGCTTTATGAAAAGTTCTCCAAATGTGAGTTTTGGCTCAGTTCAGGCTTTCTTGAGGCACGTGGTGTCCAGCGAGGGTATTCAGGTGGACCTGAAGAAGATAGAGGCGGTTCAGAGTTGGCCCAGACCGTCCTCAGCTACAGAGATTCGCAGCTTTCTTGGTTTGGCGGTTATTATCGCCGGTTTGTTCAGGGATTTTCGTCTACTGCATCGCCCTTGCCCAAGTTGACTCAGAAGGGTGTTTCATTTCAGTGGTCTGATGAGTGTGAGGAGAGCTTTCAAAAGCTCAAGACTGCCTTGACCACAGCTCCAGTGTTTGTATTGCCATCAGCTTCGGGTTCTTATACCGTGTATTGTGATGCTTCGAGAGTTGGTATTGGGTGTGTTCTGATGCAGGAGGGTAGAGTTATTGCTTATGCTTCTCGTCAGTTGAAGCCTCATGAGAAGAACTACCCTGTTCATGATTTGGAGTTGGTTGCCATTGTTCACGCGTTGAAGATTTGGAGGCATTATTTGTATGGTGTATCTTGTGAGGTGTATACTGATCATCGTAGCCTCCAGCACTTGTTCAAGCAAAAGGATCTCAACTTGCGGCAGCTGAGGTGGTTGGAGTTGCTTAAGGATTATGACATTACTATTTTGTATCACCCGGGAAAGGCCAATGTAGTGGCCAACGCTTTGAGCCGAAAGGCGGTGAGTATGGGGAGTTTGGTGTATATTCTAGTTGGGGAGAGACCTCTTGCAGTGGATGTTCAGGCATTGGCCAATCAGTTCGTGAGGTTGGACATTTCAGATCCCAGAAGGGTATTGGCTTGTGTGGTTTCTCGGTCCTCCTTATATGAGCGCATCAGAGAGCGCCAGTACGATGATCCTCATTTGCTTGTCCTTAAGGACAGAGTTCAGCATGATGATGCCAGAGATGATGGGGTGTTGAGGATGCAAGGCTGGATTTGTGTGCCCAATGTGGATGGGCTTCGGGAGTTGATTCTAGAGTAGGCCCATAGCTTGCGGTATTCCATTCATCCGGGAGCCGCGAAGATGTACAGGATCTGAGACAGCACTATTGGTGGAGAAGAATGAAGAAAGACATCGTGGGATTCGTACCTCGGTGTCTCAATTGTCAGCTGGTGAAATATGAGCATCAGAGACCAAGTGGGAGATGCGGAGCAGATATCCTCACCTATTTAAGGCTTCATGTATGTTTCTTAACTCGTTCGAGGATGAACGTTTGTTTAAGAGGGGGAGGATGTGACGACCCGGTTGGTCGTCTCATGAGTTACCGCTCTGTTTCCTCCATTTCTGCTTCTTTTTGCTTTAATTATCTGTTTTATATGTGATCGAGTTAGTTAGCTCGGGTTAGGAAAGGTTTCGATGAGGTTTGAGGCACTTAGTCTCTTTAAAGAAAGCTTAAGTTGGAAAAGTCAACCCGATGCTGACTTATGTGTTAGAGGGCTCGGATGTGAGTTCCAATTGTTCGGATAGCTTCGCAAGATGATTTGGGACTTAGGAGTGTGATCGGAATGTGTTTTGGAGGTCTGGAGTAGATTTAGGCTTGAATTGGCGAAATTGAGTTTTTGGCATTTTCCGGTTGATCAGTAGGATTTTGATATAGGGGTCAGAATGAGATTTCGGAAGTTGTAGTAGCTTCGTTATGTCATTTGGGATGTGTGTACAAAATTTCAGGTCATTCGGACGTGGTTTGATATACTTTTTGATCAAAAGCGGAATGCGGAAGAATTTAGAACCTTAGGCTTGAATTCGATGATTTTCGGTGATTTTTGATGTTGTTCGAGGTGTTTTGAAGATTGGTACAAGTTTGAATAAGGTTATGGGATATGTTTGTGCTTTTGGTTGAGGTCTCGGGGGCCTCGGGGTGATTTCGGATGGTGGACGGGGAGTTTGAGGAATTGTTGCAGCTGCTGATTGTGCTGCTTCTGGTATTTCCGCACCTGCGGATTGGGGACCGCAGGTGCGTCGCCGCATGTGCGGGAAAGCGGTCGCAGAAGCGGAAGCTGGGAAGGTGGGAGGAACCGCAGATGCGGTTGTGGGACCGCACCTGCGAAGGCGCAGGTGCGGAGTGTTTATCGCAGATGCGGAGTGGGCCGTTTAAGTGATTTCTGCAGATGCGGTTCATTAGCCGCAAATGCGGTACCGCAGATGCGGTTGAAGTACCGCAGATGCGGAATGCCTGGGGTCAGAATGTTATATTTTCTCCTTCGCGATTTTCAGAGGGTTTTCTCACTTTTTAACACGAATATGAGAGCTTTGGGCGATTTTGAAGAGAGTATTCAAGGAGAACTCATTGAGGTAAGAATTTGGACTTAAAAACTCGATTCTATGGTGTTAATGCATGGATTAGAGCTGTAATTAAATGTAAAGTTTGAGAAACTAGGGCTTAGAAACTTAGGCCGTTGATTGAGGTTTTGGAAGACCATTTGTGGTTGGATTTTGGAACTTTTTATATGTATGAACTCGTGGGGAGATAAGGAATCTAATGATGTTAATTTTATCGAATTTCGAGACATGGGTCCAGGGTCGGGTTTTGGTAATTTTGGATTTTGTGATGTTTTTCGATCATTTTCGAGTGGGCTTCGTCCCTTTAGCATAAATTAATGGTTACGTTCTGATTTTGGTAGATTCAGAGCATCCGGAGATCGTTTCGAAGGGCAAAGGCATTGCGAGCTAGATTTGCTGTCCTGAGGGTATGAAACCCCGGATTACACAATGTTCGGCTGTGTTGAGGTGACACACACGCTAGATGACGAGCGTGGGATCGTGCACCGTTAGGGATTGTGACTTAGTCCATCCCGAATGACTGTTTTACTGGTATTTGATAGTTAATTGTTAGATATTGTTATGTTTTGGGCTAAATGCCATATTTGGGCTTTGTGCCAACAGTTTGCATCCTTGGGGGATTTTTATTGATATTTTTCTCACTATTTGATTTCATACTTGTGCTCAGTCATGCCATATTTTTACTGCTTTTAAAAACTCAGCTAAGTTATTCTGTTTTAAACACCTTAAATGATATATTAAAAGATGTTTTGAGCCGAGCTTCACATTTTACTGTTGCCCGAGGGGCTTATGAGATTCTGACTGAGTAATGCCGAGGGCCTGTATTGTGAGGATACTTTTGGGTCGGGCTGCACGCCGCAGCAGTGATATACTGATTATGATAATGAGGCCGAGGGCCTGAGATTGTACGCCACGAGGTGGCTTGTGATTGATATGAGTTCGAAAGCCTGTTTATGATGCCACGAGATGGCTTGATATTGCGCTTGGACCGTAAGGGGCCCCTCCCGGAGTCTATACACCCCCAGTGAGCGCGGGTACCCATTGTGATATGAGATATAGCCCGAGGGGCTGGCATTGTTCTGTGATATTGCCCAAAGGGCTGATTCTATTGTTGTTACTGAGCCCGATGGGCAGTTCTTATGTGCTTATCTTTTCTAGTTGTTTTTCCTATATATTGTATGACTGCTTAAAGGGTGTTTGTGAGATTTCACTGCTTAATTATATTTTTTAATTTTGTTATGCCTCTTATAGCTTAATGTTGTGATTAACGTGATTTTATGTTGCTCAGTCTTCATTTATTTTTATTACTCACTGAGTTGGAGTACTCACTTTACTCCCTGCACCCCTGTGTGCAGATTCGGGCGCTACAGGTCCTGCTACTGAGGGTTCATCGTTTCCAGCAGATCTTCGGAGATTTACTAGGTAGCTGCTTGGCAATTCGCAGCCCAGTCCATTCTCCCTCTATTTTATTCCCTTTTGGATTCAGTTATGTAGTAGTGGATTAGGCTTTCAGACTTGTAGTATTGTTTTAGATGCTCATGACTGGTGACACCCTGATGTCGGGCTGTGTTTGTTTTTATTTCCGCAAATTATACTGTTAAATGCTTATTTTGGGATTTTATTTTTAATTAAAGACTTAGTAGTTATTATTTTTATTGCTTTAAGGTGAATTGGAAGTGTGTCGGCTGGCCTTGTCTTCACGAGAGGCGCCATCACGACCGGGTTGGGTTTAAGGTCGTGACATTCCCTCAACTCTTGCGCCTTTGCCTTAGTCGGGGCTCCCCACTTAATCTTTGGTTGGTCGTACACCGCTCTCTTCTTCCTTACTCTCTTGACCTCCAAGTCCATTACCAGGAGTCTATGCTGCATCGATAGAAAGTCACTCGGGATAACCTTGCAATTAGTGCACAGGCCCCTATCGCCCCTCCTAAGAGAAGGTAATCAATCTGAGTCATGTTGACCATACTCGGGATAACCTTGCAATCAGTGCATAGGCCCCTATCACCCCTCCTAAGGAGAAGGTAATCAATCTGTCTCCCTATACATTTTATTTGAATTGTGAAGCCTGACTAAAATGAGTAGCCTACTCTGTGACGCCTCTTCTCGGCTGTTTGACTTGTATTCCACATAGTGCAATATTGCTTGAAATTTCTCAATTATATGTGCTTGCTTGACTTGAGAGTTGAACAAAACTGTCTCGATTGAGTCATGTGCAAAATGTGTGTGAGGATTTGTGATTTTCTGTGCTATCCCATGTAGTCTAGAACTTGCATCGTGTGTTAATCAAAGCGAAATCATTAAGTTGTGCTAGTCTAGAAGATGACGTAGGCGTTTCTTGCTTGATCATAGATGTACTTGTCACTCAAAAATAAAATTTTCCGTTGCTAGCCCCTTTGTGCCTATAGGTTTTCTTTGGCACCACGTTACAAGTCGTATCCCTGTTTTGTTCTTAATTTGAGATTGTTGAACCTTTACCTCCTAAGGCACTTAGTTGCTAAAAGAAGTAAGGTGAGATATTGGGGAGTAGCTTTCGAGTGGAACCATGGAAGGGCCCATAAGGTGCACTAAAGTTGTGAAAAAAGGTCATTAGCCGATGAACCTTAATGTATGGAGGGAGTGCAGAAAAAGAAAAAAAAGAGAAAAAGAAGAAAAAAATTGCAAGAAAGAATGGAAAAAAAATGATAGTTCAAATAATGTAAAAAAAACACACACCTCCTAATCTTGCTAATTCGTGCTAGTGGTAATTTAGAAGTGCTTAATTGAAAAGGGTCTATGTTGGATATGGTTTGTGGTGAGTGAACTGGTTGAGAAGAATATATGCTCAATTTGTGAGTGTAGTGTATTAAAGTGCGTAGGAGGGTTAGTCACTATTTCTAAATATATCCTACCCGTCCCTTAGCTTATATTACAACCTTAATCTCCAAATTAATCCTAGATTTAGCTAGCTTAGATTAGTGGAGATGTACACAACGGGCAAGCTTATGGTACGACCACGAGATATCCTTAAAGTATAATGTCACGACCTGGATTTCCCACCATTGGGAGTCGTGATGGCGCCTACTGTCGGAGCTAGGCAAGACAAGTATTAAAACATTTTCTGATAACATCACAACGATATAAATAAAACGAGTCATTTAAATAAAAGCGGAAGTCTTAAAAACATAGATAACTGAAAACCAAATGCGAAAGTTTAAATACAACTCTACCCAGATCCGGTGTCACTAACTCACGAACTACTAAAGAGTGCTAAAAACAAGTCTGAATAGAAGTACATCAATGTTTGTCTCGGTACAAGGAAAACAAACTAATAACATAGAAGGGACTCCGGCCTGCGGACGTCAGCTAGGCTACCTCAAAAGTCCCTGGGCTGAAGTCAGCTCCCGATCAAGTCCTACTGCTGAGGCCCAAAAGCTGCTCCTGGATCTGTGCAAAAATATGCACAGAGTGTAGCATCAACACAACCGACCCCATGTGCTGGTAAGTGCCTGGCCTAACCCCGGCGAAGTAGTGACGAGGCTAGACAGGACCTACCAAAAACAACCTGCGCAGATATATATGTATATACAAGTGCAACGAAATAACAGTAGAAAATACCAATTAAGACGGGGAGGGGACATGCTTAGGGTAAATACAGATGAAAACTTCTCAGAAGTAAACACGAAACTACATCAGATCTCGTAATCTATATAAGTGGTCGGCGTCCCACACGATCCCATTTCATAGTATAACTAGGTGGTCGGCGTGCCACACGATCCTATTTCAGCAAATATAAGTGGTCGGCGTGCCACACGATTCCATTTCGTAATATATAAGTGGTCGGCGTGCCACACAATCCCATTTCATAATATATAAGTGGTCGGCGTGCCACACGATTCCATTTCATAATATATAAGTGGTCGGCGTGCCACACGATCCCATTTCATAATATATAAGTGGTTTCCCGGCAAGGGAGGATACGACTAAGCAGTTAAATCCCGGCAAGGGAGCAACAACAATAACTTACACGTCTCGGCAAGGGAATAATTACATTCCTTTCTCTTACGTTCATTTCTTACTTTTTAATCAAGTCAAAAATCGAGCCAACGGTCCAAAGAGTTTACACATCATATTTCCTTCTCATTCTCTTCATATCATATAGAAACCATCAATTAACAAGGAATAGTCACTACAAAATCTCAATTAAGCACAAATAAAGACCCACGGTCATGCTAGACATCGGTGTATAGATACTCGTCACCATGCCTATACACCGTACTCAACAGTTAGCAATTAGCAAATAATACTCTAATCCTATTCCCTTGAGCCAAAGTTAGATCAAACACTTACCTCGAATGCTCCAAACTCAACTCAAGCCTCTAGTATAGCTTTACCCCTCGAATTCGGCTCCAACTCAGTCAAATCTATGAAATAATGACTTTACAATATCAATAATAGCTAAACAAACTAAACCCAAAGCCTAAATATAGATTTCTAAGCTTTCTTCCCAAAATCCCAAAATTGACCCCGGCCGCTTGGTCAAAACCCGAGGTTCGAACCAATTCCATGTTACCCATTCCCCCACGAGCCCGGATATACAATTTGTTTTTAAATTCGACCCCAAAACGAGGTCTAAATCAAAGAAAATCGAAAAACCCTAACTCTACCCATTTCCCTAATTTTCTACCATTAAAACCCTAAGATTATTGATAAAAGTTGATGAAAACACTAGATAATGGAAAGAAATCAGTTAGTAAGTGCTTACTTATGATTTGAGAAGAAAATCTCTTGAGAAAATCGCCCTAGTCTTCTAATTGTTGAGAAAGTTTGAAAGCAAATCGCTGAAGTTATGTTTTAAAAAAAAACTCACTGCCCGACTACCGCATCTGCGGTACAGGGGTCGCACCTGCGCCACCGCACGTGCGGAAAAATGGGCGCTTCTGCGGAAATGGCTAGGCCTCGCTGGAGCCGCACCTGCGAAGAAAAGATCCGCTTCTGCGGACCGCATCTGCGGGGTAGGAATCCGCATCTGCGACCCGCTGCTCGCACCTGCGAGCCCGTATCTACGGCCAAAGGACCGCAGGTGCGGTTACACCAGAACTGGTGCAGCAGCAGTGATTTTCTGCAATTTTTTTCTAAGTTCAACCACCCCGAACACCCCCGAAAACACTCCCGAGCCCTCGGGGCTCCTAACCAAACACGTACACTAACTCAACAACACCCTACGAACTCAACCGATCGCCAAAATAACATCCAAATCGAGGAATCAAACCTCAAAATCATTACTTTTTCATCAAACTTGATGAACTTTCATTTTTAGATATTTAGGTCTGAAACACGTCAAATGACGTCCGATTTCAACCAAATTTCACATAAAGCGCTTAAACCACATATAAGACCTGTACCGGGTGCCGGAACAAAAATACGGGCCCGATACCAACACGTTCTAATCAATTTCCTTTTCAAATTTCCATATTAATTTCAAAAAAACAATTTCACAGAAAAATTCATTTCTCGGGCTCTCGACCTCGGAATTCGACTCCGGGCATATGCCCGAGTCTCATATTTTTCTACGGACCCTCCGGGACCGTCAAATCACGGGTCCGGGTCCGTCTACCCAAAATGTTGACCAAAGTTAACTTTAATCATAATAATATCAAAATTCATAAATTTTTACACAGAATTCATATTTAAGCTTTCCGACTATGCGCTCGGACTGCGCATGCAAATCGAGGCAAGTAAAACTGAGGTTTTCAAGGCCTCGGAAGCACGGGATGAATGAGAAAATAGGTGATGACCCTTTGGGTCGTCACATTCTCCACCTCTAAAACAACTGTTCGTCCTCGAACGGACAAAAGAAAGAAGTACCTGAGTCGCGAAATAGATGAGGATAACGGCTCCGCATATCAGACTCGGACTCCCAGGTCGATGCCTCAGGAGGCTGACCTCTCCACAGGACACGCACTGAAGGAAAACTCTTCAACCACAACTGTCGAACCTGCCGGTCTAGAATAGCTACCGGCTCCTCCTCATAAGACAGATCCTTGTCCAACTGGACAGTGCTGAAATCTAACACGTAGGCTGGATCGCCGTGATACCTCCGAAGCATGGACATATGAAACACTGGATGCACGACTGACAAGCTAGGCGACAAGGCAAGCCTATAAGCCACTTCTCCCACACGATCGAGAATCTCAAATGGACCAATGAACCTAGGGCTAAGCTTGCCCTTCTTCCCAAATCTCATCACGCCCTTCATAGGCGACACTCGGAGCAAGACCCGCTCACTAACCATGAAAGCTACATCTCGAACCTTACGATC